>NC_092764.1:54525363-54834567 GCF_047496795.1 Chiloscyllium punctatum | reverse complement strand
TGTCATTATGTGTGACAGAGGCACTTGGATAAAAACTCATGCAATCTTTCAAAATGACAGCAGCTTGTCGTTTGAGCTACATCATTCTTTAAGTTATAAATAGCATGAGACAGAATGGCAACTGAAAAGGAAAGAAAAGGAAGCAAATCCTGCAATCCAGCAGATATTGCTGCATGAGGCATTGTGTTGAATGGTCTATGAATTAAAACTGGCCTGTTCAGTCATATGAAGACCAATGGCAGGAATTTGTGAGTAGACAGCATCCTCAAATTAAGGAGCATCTAATGATGATGGTACAGATAACTGCATGGTGGCTATCAAAGTCCATTGACTTCAGTGCAATTGTCACTGTAATGCATTTGTGACAGCATATTAAACAGATCTAATGAGAACAAAGCAAGACAAATGGGACTAGACTAATTTAGGATATCTGGTCAGCATGGACAAGTTGGACCAAAGGGTCTGTCTCCATGATGTACAACTGCATGACTCTATGGCATGCTAACATTTCACAACAATGTACTCAAGTGGCGTTTTTGATAAGGGATAGCATTACAGCTGTACTGAGGGAGGATATTCCTGGAAATACATCCAAGGAAGTTATTTGGTGGAACTGAAAAATAAGAAAGGGATGATCACCTTCTTGGGATTGTATTATAGACCCCCTAATAGTCAGAGGGAAATTGAGAAAAACACTTGTAAGGAGATCGCCGCTATCTGTAAGAATAATAGGGTGGTTATGGTCGGGGATTTTAACTTTCCAAACATTCTCTGGGACTGCCATAGTGTTAAGGGATTAGATGGAGAGGAATTTGTTAAGTGTGTTCAAGAAAATTTTCTGATTCATTATGTGGATGTACCAACTAGAGAAGGTGCAAAACTTGACCTACTCTAGGGAAATAAAAGCGACCATAATTATATTAGATTTAAAATAGTGATGGAAAAGGATAGACCAGATCTAAAAGTTGAAAATCTAAATTGGAGAAAGGCCAATTTTGATGGTATTAGACAATAACTTTCAAAAGCTGATTGGGGCAAATGTTCACAGGTAAAGGGACAGCTGGAAAATGGGAAGCCTTCAGAAAGGAGATAACGAGAATCCAGAGACAGTATATTCCGGTTAGGGTGAAAGGAAAGGGAGAGAATAGGGCACCTCAATGATCAGCAAGGCGGCCTTTGTGCAGAGCCATAGAAAATGGGAGAAATAATAAACAAGTATTTTGCATCGGTATTTACTGTGGAAAAGGACACTGAAGATATCGAATGTAGGGAAACAGATGGTGACACCTTGAAAAATGTCCATATTACAGAAGAGGAAGTGCTGGTTGTCTTGAAACACACAAAGGTGGACAAATCCCCAGGACCTGATCAGGTGTACCCTAGAACTCTGTGGGAAGCTAGGGAGGTGATTGCTGGGCGTCTTGAGATATTTGTATAATCGATAATCACAGGTGAGGTGCCGGAAGAGTGGAGGTTGGCTAACGTGGTGCCACTGTTTAAGAAGGGTGGTAAGGACAAGCCAGGGAACTATAGACCAGTTAGCCTGATGTCGGTGGTGGGCACGTTGTTGGAGGGAATCCAGAGTGACAGGATGTACATGTATTTGGAAAGGCAAGGACTGATTAGGGATAGTCAACATGGCTTTGTGCGTGGGAAATCATGTCTCTCAAACTTGATTGAGTTTTTTGAAGAAGTAACAAAGAGGATTGATGAGGGCAGAGCAGTAGATGTGATCTATATGGACTTCATTAAGGCGTTTGATAAAGTTCATCATGATAGACTGGTTAGCAAGGTTAAATCTCATGGAATACAGGGAGAACTCACCATTTGGATACAGAACTGGTTCAAAAATAGAAGACAGAGTGGTGGTGGAGGGTTGTTATTCAGACTGGAGGCCCGTGACCAGCGGAGTGGCACAAGGATCAGTGCTGGGTCCACTACTTTTCGTCATTTATATAAATGATTTAGATGTGAGCATAAGAGGTGCAGTTAGTAAGTTTGCAGATGACACCAAAATTGGAGGTGTAGTGGACAGCGAAGAAGGTTACCTCAGATTACAACAGGATCTTGATCAGATGGGCCAATGGGCTGAGAAGTGGCAGATGGAGCTTAATTCAGGTAAATGTAAGATGCTGCATTTTGGGAAAGCAAATCTTAGCAGGACTTATATACTTAATGGTAAGGTTCTAGGGAGTGTTGCTTACCAAAGAGACCTTGGAGTGCAGGTTCATAGCTCCTTGAAAGTGGAGTTGCAGGTAGATAGGATAGTGAAGGCAGTGTTTGGTATGCTTTCCTTTACTGGGTCAGAGTATAAGCGTTGGGAGGTCATGTTGCAGCTGTACAGGACATTGGTTAGGCCACTGTTGGAATATTGCGTGCAATTCTGGTCTCCTTCCTATTGGAAAGATGTTGTGAATCTTGAAAGGGTTCAGAAAAGATTTACAAGGATGTTGTCAGGGTTGGAGGATTTGAGCTATAGGGAAAGGCTGAACAGGCTGGGGCTGTTTTCCCTGGAGCGTCAGAGGCTGAGGGGTGACCTTATAGAGGTTTACAAAATTATGAGGGAATTGGATAGGACAAATAGACAAAGTCTTTTCCCTGGGGTGGGGAAGTCCAGAACTAGAGGACATAGGTTTAGGGTGAGATATAAAGAGTCCTAAGGGGCAACTTTTTTTTTACACAAAGGGTGGTGCATGTATGGAATGAGCTGTAGAGAATGTGGTGGAGGCTGGTACAATTGCAACATTTAAAAGGTATTTGAATAGGAAGGGTTTGGAGGGATATAGGCCAGGTGCTGGCAGATGGGACTAGATTGGGTTGGAATATCTGGTCAGCATGGAATGGTTGGACTGAAGGGGCTGTTTCCATGCTGTACATCTCTATGACTCTATGACCCAAAATAAAGGCCTCTCCAAATTGCAATGGAATTGTCTTTGCTGGCATATCTTGCTGCATTGATGTGTACAAACACATTTTTCTGAGAAAGCACAAGACAAGTCATGACAGTGTTGTTGTTTCTTTGTCACGTTACATGATGTTCTCTCTAAACAGCAATCTGAGGTGACAAGTCTGCACAACCTTTTAAAAAATTCTTTTCTTCTTTTGCAGTTATTCATCAAAGGCCCATATGGCAGGAATTAGCTTCAGGATGAAATCATTTTAATTGACAATCTAATTTTTTTTTACAAAAATGCACTTTCAATCAAAAGATTTAAAAAAAACAGAAAGCTTTGATTCATTGAGTGCATATTCAGAAAAGGTAGAATAAGGCTACAATGCCTTATAATAAAATCTATCATGTCAAGACTAGTTTTAACCTGAACCTTTAGGTACTCTACAAAATAATGTCTTAGTCAATGCAATATCGCTGTATATAATCAAAAGCTCAGCACCTTTTATCATGAAGTTAATACTACACAAAGTACACAATCCTGTATATCAGAAATCAATTTGGATCTTATTTAACTATTTCTCAGAGGACCTTCCTGTTCAAAGGTCTTCTACTTTCTAACCTGGCGTTCATGAACTATACACCATCCGGAACTCAGTGGGTGAGGAGCTCACCCTCCCGTGAAGCTCAGATTGAGATGACTGTAGAAGCTTGTCCATGTTTTCTTCCACCAGGTAAATGCTTTGCTTACAGCCCCCATAATGTGACTGCGATTAGATCGTCAGCAATGTACAATCCATGGCATAACCACACTGCACAAAACTACTTCACATATTGTGATACGCCAATGCTCTACATCACCAAGTTGCCACTCTACGTCGAAATGTAACCTTTCATTTAACGTCAAGATAATAAGGTTTTAGCGAGTTTTGAGAAGCTTTGTAGCTCACGTTGAGGTTCTGGATGTAGGTTTGCTTGCTAAGCTGAAAAGTTCATTTTCAGTCGTTTTGTCACCATACACATCTTCAGTAAGCCTCTGGATGAAGCACTGCTGACTGTTCCTACTTTCTATTTATGTGTTTGGGTTTCGTTGGGTTGGTGATGTAATTTCCTGTTCTTTTTCTCAGGGGTGTGGTAAATGGGGTCCAAGTCAATGTTTGTTGAGAGAGTCCCGGTTGCAATGCCATGCTTCTAGGAATTCTCGTGTATGTCTCTGTTTCACTTATCCTAGGACGGATGTGTTGTCCCAGTTGAAGTGGTGTCCTTCCTTATCTGTATGTAAGGATACTAGTGAGAGAGGATCATGTCATTTTGTGGCTAGTTGATGTTCATGTATCCTGGTAAATAGTTTTCTACCCATTTCTCCCCTATGTCAAAGACATCTCAGAAATGACTGCCAGACTACTCTGACCCCTTGGCATCATGGTAGCCCAACACGCTAAAACAGCTAATGAACTTGAAAGGCTCTATACAGGCAACAAGCAAAATTTATGTCATTTACAAAATACCGTGCAAAAATTGTAACAAACACTATATTGGACAAACAGGCAGAAAACAAGCTACTAGGATACATGAATGTCAACTAGCTACAAAATGACATGACCCTCTCTCACTAGTATCCTTACATACAGAAAAAGGGCATCACTTCGACTGGGACAACACATCCACCGTAGGACGAGCCAAACAGAGACATGCATGAGAATTCCTAGAAGCGTGGCATTCCAAACGAGACTATCAACAAACGCATTGACTTGAACTCCATTTACCGCACCTCCGAGAAAAAGAACAAGAAATTACATCACCACAGGAAATGACATCATCAACCCAACAAAACAAACATAAATAGAAAGCAGGAACTGTCAGCAGTGCTTCGTCTGGAGGCTCACTGAAGATGTTACCTGGTATGGTGATGAAACATCTGAAAATGAACCTTCCAGCTCAACAAGAAAACCTACATCCATGAATAAGGTTTCATGGAATCGTTTCATTATTCAAAATATGAATGTAGTTACATCCAAGATAAAAGCAAGAATAGACCATTTAGCCCCTTGAGCCTGCTTTGATATTAAATAAGATCATAGCTAATCTGATTATAACCTCAACTGCACACACTTGTGTATGACTAATGACCTTTCACCTTCTTGCTTACTGAGAATCTACTTTCCTCTGCCTTAAAAATACTTAGAGATTTTGTTTTCACTGCCTTTTTGAGGAAGAGAGTTCCAAAGACTGGTGACCTTTTGAGAGAAAAACGTTGCCTAATCTCTCTTTAAAATGGACTCCCCTTATTTTTAAACCATGTCTAGACACTCCCACAAGAAGAAACATCCTTCCCACATCCACCCTGCCAAGCCCTCTCGTGATCTTATATGTTTCATGCAAGTCACTTCTTACTCTTAAAATTCCAGTGGATGCAAAGTGGGCTTTCAGCAAGGATGGGGAAGGTGTAGCAGTTGATGGGGACTCGATGGGCCAAATGGCCTGCTTCCACACTAAGGGATTCTGTGTGTATGCTTTTTCTTTACATGTAATGCTATTTTTAACTTTTTAAGTTAACCATGGAAGTTGGTTTCCATTAGAGAATAGTTAGGCGTTGCTACCTTTCTCCTCTCTGCAGAGAAGCTAACTAACCTGCTGTGGGTTAAATCTAAAGTTAACAGAAGGTGGAAACTGACATCAATAAAAATAATAAAGAGGCACTGAGGTTAAAAAAAACACAATATACTAGGAATACACAGCAGGTCAGGTACCATCTGTGACAACGGTGGGTGGGGGGGGGGGGGGGGGGGGGGGGTGCAGAACTGCAACATTAGCTCTGGCTAGAACATTTTCAAAAGTCAGGGCATGTGAGCCTCTGCAGGCCTGGTATTGCTGCCTGTTGAGTGCCTCAGCCAGGTTAAGCTGCTACGACAGCCAAGAGGCTGACTTGCATCAGAGAGCTGCTAAGCCTTCTTCATAAGCCTTTTTTCAAGGGGGCTTATGCCCATAATGTCGATTCTCCTGCTCCTCGGATGCTACCTGGCCTGCTGCGCTTTTCCAGCACCACACTTTTCAACTCTGGTCTCCAGCATCTGCAGTCCTCACTTTCTCTGAGCCAGGAAGCCCAGGTTCAAGTCCTACCTGCTCTAGAGCTGAGTCACTAACACCCCTGAATGGGTTGATTGAAATACCTACACTACTTTTACAGGCTGTTTATGTGGCACCTTTAATAAACCACCTTCACAGATACTTCACAGAATGGGAGGTGGAGGAAAGGGAAAGGCAATTGAAAGCTTGCCTACAAACTTAAGTGCTTTGCTTTTACTTGAGTGTTGAGTTTTTTTTCAAAATAGGAAAGCAATGAGTGGTTTTGGGTTGGGGGTGTAGGAGTTTGAATGAACAGGGTCTACTGCATTCATCTATCATAATCTGAACAGACTCGTTCATAATATGTAGAATGCCTTATCTTGTACGTTTGCATTCAATTGATATAAAAGGCATTGTACAGAGTTTTTCAGACAATCCTACAGAATGTATACTCCAGTGAAAATGCCTTAGTGTTTAACATAATAGTTCAACGCTGCTGTGATTAAACTGTGAAATTTCAAAAATTCAACGTTTATGATTGAGGGTTCTGCAGAATACATCAACATTTAAATAAAACTGTTTTGATGATAATAAGTCTTGATTTTTAAGTCCTACCTTTCAGTAAACCGATTCGCACATCAACTACTAATACCAATTTGGCAGCCCAAGTGTTAGGAGTGCTTTGACCTTACTTACTGATTAGAAAAAAAAACCAAAAGTAGTACAGTACATTATTCTAAACGATTTCCTGAGGTTAACTGTAATCAGAAAAGGATGCTCTGTTTCTGCTTGTACATCAATATAAAGTTTTGAATGCTTCCAACAAATGCTTCATGTTAGTTAAGAACCCTCCAACTTTGAGTGAAATTCTTTTCTCCTCTTCTGGTCATTCATATTCAACAAGGTTCCTCATGGGAGACTGTTAGCAACATTAGATCACACAGGATACAGGGAGAACTAGCTATTTGGAAATAGAACTGGCTCAAAGGCAGAAAACAGAGTGTGGTGGTGGAGGGTTGTTTTTCAGACTGGAGGACTGTGACCAGTGGTGTGCCACAAGGATCGGTGCTGGGTCCACTGCTTTTTGTCATTTTATATAAATGACTTGGATATAAACATAGGAGGTAAAGTTAGTAAGTTTGCAGATGACACCAACATTAGAGATATAGTGGACAGCAAAGAAGGTTACTTCACAATAATGCAGGATCTTGATCAGATGGGTCAATGGGCTGTGGAGTGACAGATGGAATTTAATTTAGATAAAGGTGAGGTTCTACATATTAGACAGCCAATTCAGGGCAGGACTTATAATGGTAAAGTCCTGGGGAGTGTTGCTGAACAAAAAGACCTTGGAGTGCACGTTCATCGTTCCTTGAAAGTAGAGTCGCAGGTAGATAGCCTTGTGAAGGTAGCATTTGGTATGCTTTCCTTTATTGGTCAGAGTATTGAGTATAAGAGTTGGGAGGTCACTTTGTGGCTGTACAGGATGGTGGTTAGGCCACTTTTGAAACATTGCGTGCAATTCTGGTCTCCTTCTTATAGGAAGGATGTCATGAAACTTGAAAAGGTTCAGAAAGATTAACAAGGATGTTGCCAGGCTTGGGGGGTTTGAGCTACAGGGAGAGGCTGAATAGGCTGGGATTATTTTCCATGGAGCATCAGA
Organism: Chiloscyllium punctatum; assembly: GCF_047496795.1. Classification (NCBI taxonomy): domain Eukaryota; kingdom Metazoa; phylum Chordata; class Chondrichthyes; order Orectolobiformes; family Hemiscylliidae; genus Chiloscyllium; species Chiloscyllium punctatum. The sequence continues at coordinate 54,826,948 of NC_092764.1, read as the reverse complement.
GGCTGAGGGATGACCTTATAGAGGTTTATAAAATCATGAGGGGCATGGATAGTAAATAGACAAGATCTTTTCCTGGGGTGGGGGAGTCCAGAACTAGAGCACATAGATTAGATTTCCTACAGTGTGGAAACTGGCCCTTCAGCCCAATAAGTCCACACCGACCCTCCAAAAAATAACCCACCCAGACTCATTTCCCTCTGACTAATGCACTTAATACTACGGGCAATTTAGCATGGCCGATTCACCTGACCTGCACAGCTTTGGATTGTGGAGGAAACTGGCATATCCAGAGGAAATCCACACAGACACAGGGAGAATGTCTGTGTGGAGTTTGCACAGTCACCAGAGGCTGGAATTGAACCTGGGTCTCTGGCGCTGTGAAGTAGCAGTGTTAACCACTGAGCTGCCCTAAAAAGGTTTAGGGTGAGAGGGGAGAGATATAAAAGGGACCCCAGGGGCAACGTTTTCATGCAGAGGTTGGTGCATGTATTGAATGAGCTGCCAGAGGAGGTGGTGGAGGCTGGTATGACTACAACATTTAAAAGGGATCTGGATGGGTATATGAAAAGGTTTAGAGTGATATGGGCCAAATGCTGGCAATTGGATTAGATTTATCTAGGATAATTGGTTGACCTGGATGAGTTGGACTGAATGGTCTGATTCCGTGTTGTACAGCGCGATGACCCCATAATATTGAACCAATAACAATGTGACTGGCAGTTGCCCTAACTTAAATCTAAATCTTCCTGATAAGGAATATTTGATTGAAATGGCTTTGCATGGATCAAAGACACATCAAATGATTGGCTGTGTCAGGGGTGTGCGTCAATATTAGAGTATAATGGGAAATGTCGTAAATCTCTGACAGTTTTGCTACAACAGGTCGTATTGGGACTTCAACAAGGCAGCATAGTCTGTGTGGAGTTTGCATACTTTCCCCATGTCTGCGTGGGTTTCCTCTGGGTATTCTGGTTTTCTCCCGTAATCCAAAGATGTGCAGGTCAGGTTTGGCCATGCTAAATTGCCCATAGCATTTAGGGATGTGTTGGTTAGGTGCATTAGTCAGACGTAAATGTAGGATAATAGGATAGGGGAATGGGTCTAGGTGGGTTACTCTTTGGAGAGTCGGGGTGGACTTGTTCGGCTGAAGGGCCTGTTTCCACACTGCAGAGATTCTATTCTATTCAAACACTGACAGCTCTTGTGGTGCAGTAGTCGTGCCTCTGCCTGTTGGCCAGAAGGCTGGGTTTATGTCTCATCTGTTCCAGATGTGTGTCATAATATATCTGAACAGGCTGAGTGAAAATCATTAACCACAGGAGAATCTGCTAAGGTTTCACACTGAGGGGCTCCAACGTGGCAATGGGCAAGGCATAGACCTGCTGGCCCAGAGGCACTGCAGCTGTCATATCCCAAATACCTCATTTTATTCATTCATAAGATGTGGGTATCACTGGTAAGGCATTTACTGCCCAGAACAGTCAACCACAGCTATGGCTCTGAACTCTCAGGTAAGGCTGGCAGATTTTCATTCAAGAGTTTCTTCAGCTGGATTCAAATTTCACCATCTGCTATGGCGAGATTTGAACCCATGTCTGCTAGAACATGCAACTGGATTTCTGCATCATTTGTTCACTGTCATTATTACTATGCCAACACTTGTTGCAGTCTTCGTGCACAGATAACCTGAAAAGTTATCAGAGGAATTGAACAGGAAATTTCAGGTGTTAGATGTGATGGAACAAAGGGTCTCAAATCTATTCCTTCAAGTAGCCATTGGTGGGTTTGGCTACTAAATTCCATCAGGTGTTTTATTTACAAAGCAGTGGAATTGACATGGTGGTAATTACTGTGCAAAATGATATTAACTGCAAGTCAGATTAAAGGACAGTCATTTTAGAGCACTCAAAAATACAGAAAAATAACCATTCCTAATATCTTGCGCTTTTAATGTGAAAGCTTACTTTGATTCCACATTCCCCTGAGAGATAGCGTCCTTCCAGATGAAGGTAATCAAGTGCAAACACCATACCTGCCTCACAGATACCCATTTGATGGACTCTGCATGACTGGCAGTCCCAAGTACAACTTAAGAATTCAAGGCACTGGCAGTTAATGTGCATCATAGGTGACATAGTAGAGGACAAAATGTTTCATTTGGCTTTAGATTGACATAGCACTAAGTATATAATAATCAGCTATGACACTCAATGGCAATCCCATCACTGAATCTTCCACCATCAACATCCCAGAGGTAACCATTGACCAGACATTGAACTGGATTAGTCACATAAGTACTGTGTTACAAGATCCAGTCAGAGGCTGGGAATACCGCAGTGAGTAACTCACTTCCTGACTCCCTGAAGTGGTCCATCATCTACAAGGCACAAGTCAGAATGGAGATGGAATACTCCCCACTTGCCTGGATGAATTCAGATCCATCAACACTCAAGAAACTTGACAGCATCCAGGACAAAGCAGCCCGCTTGATTGACACCATATCTGTAAACAGTCACTCCCTCTACTACTGTTGCACAATAGCAACATATTCCATCTACAAGGTGCAGTGCAGAAATTCACCAAGGCTCCCCAGACAGCACCTCCCAAACCCATGACCACTTCCAACTAGAAGGACAAGGGTAGCAGTCCCATGAGAACACCACCACCTGCAAATTTTCCTCTAAGCCACTCACTGTCCTGACTCAGAAATATATGCAATGTCATTGGGTCAAAATCCTGGAACTCCCTTGCTAATATTTTCATGGGTCTACCTACAGTGCATGGATTGGTGAGGTTCAAGGTGGTAGCTCACCACCACCACAAGGAATAACCAGCAATGTACAATAAAATGCTGGCCCAGTCAGCAGTGCTGCATCCCACAAGTGAATTCAGAAAACTAAAAATTGACTATTTTACATTTTCTTACGGGCAGATGCTGGCTTGCACATAAATCCAGAAAGATCAGAGACCACATTTCTATAGATTTTCCACCAGAAAATGTTAGGATAAGCCATCTCAGGTACAACTTGGATTCTGCAAATGAATCCACAAGTTTTAAGTTTGTAAATTGTCTGTCAAACCAGTGTGTTATAGCTGGTATCAAAATCTGATCAGTGCTAAGGGCTTGACAGTGTGACAGCTTTTTCCAGCAATGGGGTACTGTTCTGGGCCAGCAGGAGGTGGCAGATTCCCACTGACAGCAGCTCTGATCTGCAGGAATGGAGCAAGAGGGAGGGTTTCAGGTTTATGGATAATTGGGGCTCATTCTGAGGAAGGTGGGGCCTCTACAAACCAGATGGTCTTCACTTGAACCAAAGGGGTACTAATATCCTGAGTGGGAAATCTGCTGGTGCTATTTGGGTGGGTTTAAACTAGCTCAGCAGGGTGATGGGACCCGAGGTGTAGTTCCAGTGCACAGGGGGATGAGAGTAGGGAGAACATGGACAGCATTTCACAGTCACAGGAGTGTGCTGGCAGACAGCAAGCTGGTTTGAAGTGTGTCTACTTCAACACCAGAAATATCCAAAGCAAGGTAGGTGAGCTTGCAGCAAGGATAGGCTCTGGGACTTTGATATTGTGGCCATTGCGGAGACATGGATAGAGCAGGGTCAGGAATGGATGTTGCAGGTTCCAGGGTTTACATCTTTCATTAAGAACAGGCAAGGTGGTAAAAGAAGGGGAAGGTGTGGCCTGGTTAGTCAAGGACAATATAACGGTGGCTGAAAGAACTTCTAACAAGGACTCGTCTACTGAGACAGTATGGGCTGAGGTTAGAAACAGGAGGGGAGAAATCACACTGCTGTGAATTTTTTTACAGGCCTCCGCAAAGTTTCAGGGATGTGGAGGAGAGGATTGGCAAAATGATTCTGGGTAGGAGTGAAAGGAACAGGGTGGTCATTATGGGGGACTTTAATTTCCCCAACATAGGCTACAAATGGTATAACTCTAGTATGTCAGATAGATCAGTTTTTGTCCAATGTGTGCAGGAGGGTTTCCTGACACAATATGTCGAAGGGCCGACAAGAGGAGAGGCCACACGGGATCTGATGCTTGGTAATGAACCAGGCCTGGTGTTTGATCTATTAGTAGGTGAGCACTTTGGCGAGAGTGACCATAATTCAGTTACATTTAGTTTAGCGATGGAAAGGGATAGGTACATACCACAGGTCAAGAGATATCGATGAGGCAAGGGTAATTATAATGCAATTAGGCAAGACTTAGGATGCATAGCATATGGTAGCAAAATGCAGGAGATGGGAACAATCGAAACGTGGAGCTGATTTAAGGAACAGTTATTGCGTGTCCTTAATAGGTATGTCCTTGTCAGGCAGGGAGGAAGTGATAAGCTAAGGGAACTGTGGTTTACTACAGAAATTGCATCTCTTGTTAAGTGGAAGGGGGAGGGTTGTATGATGATGAGACGAGATGGTTCAGATGAGACGATGGGGAGTTACAGATTAGCGAGGAAGGGTTTAAAAGAGAGAGTTAAGAAGAGCAAAGAGAGGACATGAGCAGTCTTTAGTGAGACCCCTAAAGCTTTCTATAGGTATGAGAGGAACAAAAGGATGATTAGGGTAGGAATAGGTCCAGTCAAAGACAGAAGTGGGAAATTGCGTGTGGAGATCGGAGAGGTGCTAAACGAATATTTCTCATTGGTTTTCATTCAGGAAAAGGAGAATATTGTAGAGGAGAAGAATAAGATACAAGATATTAGACTAGAAACAACCGAGGTTAGTAAGGAAGAAGTGTTATCAATTCGAGAAGGAGTGAAAGTAAACAAGTCCCCTGGGCCGGATGGGATTTATCTGAGGATTCTCTGAGAGGCTAGGGAGGAGATGGCAGAGCTTTTGGCTTTTATCTTTAAGAGCTGTCATTGTCGACAGATTTAGTACCAGATGACTGGAAGATTGCAAATATTGTGCCCTTGTTCAAGAAGGGCAATAGAAATGACCCAGGTAATGATAGACCAGTGAGCCTAACTTCTGTTGTAGGAAAGGTTTTGGAAAGGATTATGAGAGATCAGATTTATAAACATCTAGCAAGCAACAATTTGATTGCAGATAGCCAACATGGTTTCGTCAAGGGCAGGTCATGTCTCACAAACCTCTGAGTTTTCTGAGAAGATGACCAAGCATGTCGATGAGGGTAGGGCAGTTGATGTGGTATACATGGACTTCAGTAAAGCTTTTGATAAGGTTCCACATGGATAGGCTGTTGGAGAAAATGCAGAGGCATGGGATTGAGGGTGATTTAGCAGTTTGGATTAGAATCAGGCTTTCTGAAAGAAGTCAGCGAGTGGTGGTTGATGGAAAATATTCAGCTTGGAGTCTGGTTACTAGTGGTGTGCCACAAGGATCTATTTGGGGACCACTGCTGTTTGCCATTTTTATAAATGACTTTGATGCAGGCATAGGTGGATGGATTAGTAAGTTTGCAGATGACACTAAAGTCAGTGGAGTAGTGGACAGTGTAGAAGGATGTTGCAGCGGGACTTGAATAGACTGCAGAATTGGGCGGAGAGGTGGCAAATGGAGTTCGATGCAGCTAAACGTGAAGTGATTCACTTTGGGAAGAATAACAGGAAGGCTGTATACTGGGTCCATAGAAAGATTCTCCATAGTGTGGGTGTGCAGAGGGATCTTGGAGTCCATGTACATAGATCCCTGAAAGTTGCCACCCAGGTTGATAGTGCTGTTAAGGCGGCATACCTGGTGTGTTAGATTTTTTTGGTAGAGGGATTGAGTTCCAGAGCCATAATATCATACTGCATCTATACAAAACACTAGTGTGGCCACACTTGGAATATTGTGTACATTTCTGGTTGCCCCATTACAGGAAGGATGTGGAAGCATTAGAAAAGGTGCAGAGGAGATTTACCAGGATGTTGCCTGGTCTGGAGGGAAGGTCTTTGAGGAAAGGCTGAGAGACTTGGGTCTGTTCTCATTGGAAAGAAGGCTAAGAGGGGATTTGATAGAGGCATACAAGATGATCAGAGAGTTAGATAGGGTAGACAGTGAAAGTCTTTTACCTAGGACAATGACGTCAGCTTGTACTAGGGGGCATAACTACAAATTGCGGGGTGACAGATTTAAGACAGATGTCAGAGGCAGGTTCTTTACTCAGAGTGGTAAGGGTGTGGAATGCCCTATCTGCTAATGTAGTCAACTCAGCCACATTAGGGAGATTTAAACAATCCTTGGATAAACATATGGATGATAATGGGATAGTGTAGGGGGTTGGGCTTCGATTAATCCACAGGTCAGTGCAACATTGAGGGCCGAAGGGCCTGTTCTGCGCTGTATTGTTCTATGTTCTATCTATGCAACACCCCTTGCAGCTGGTGCTACCAAACCTACATTTCACACCTCAACTCCATCATGCCTAACCGCAGCAACATATCTATCTGATACACATTCAAAGGGTTTATGTATATAAACACAAATCAGTCACAACTCCTTGTGATAGATCATATGCATCTCTTACTGACATTACTTGAAAGAGCTTTGAATTATTCTTTTCTGTCACATCTCTTAGTCAGATTCCATAATGAATGATCAACAGGTTTTATACACTGCAGGTAAAGACTGAAAGCTTCTTCCAATGCAGATGCAGAAGAACAAACATATAAACTCGATATCGACAATGATCTAATCCAGGAACCTTCAAAGTACAAAACATAACAGCATCCAATTTACTGCATCTGTCAACACTCATCAGTCACAACACATTTCTGAATTTGATGCAGCAGAGGTTCCACAGTTGCAGAAACAAACGTTCAATCAAATCAATATATTTCAAAGGCTGTATTCCTCTTCAAACCACTATTTTTCATCCTAGTTCATGTGTATCCTCCCTACATTCTTCTTCAATCAAACAGTACGTTTCTCACAGTACAGATCAACCACCATTTAATAAAATGAAGAGCAGGACTTGTGTTTATAAGGTGACTTTATGACGTCCCAAAGCAAAGCATTCTTCCATTCCTGAAAGTGGAGTCACTATTGTAATGTAGGGAAACACTGAAGGACAGGACACTCCCACAACAGGTAATCTGCTTTATATAAAACTATGATAGAGTCATAAAGATATACAGCATGGAAACAGACCCTTCAGTTCAACCTGTCCATGCCAACCAGATATCCCAACCCAATCTAGTCCCACCTGCCCCCAGCCCATATCCCTCCAAACCCTTCCTATTCACATACCCATTCAGATGCCTCTTTAATATAGCAACTGTCCTCGCCTCCACCACTTCCTCTGGCAGCTCATTTCATACACATGCCACCCTCTGCGAGAAAACCTTTCCCCTCTCACCCTAAACTATGCCCTCTAGTTCTGGACTCCCTCAATCTAGGGAAAAGACTGTCTATTTATCCTATCCATGCCCCTCATGATTTTATAAACCTCCGACGCTCCAGGGAAAACAGCCCCAGCCTATTCAACCTCTCCCTATAGCTCAAATCCTCCAACACTGGCAACATCCTTGTAGATCTTTACTGAACCCTTTCAAGTTTCACAACATCTTTCTGATAGGAAGGAGACCAGAAATGCACGCAATATTCCAACCGTGGCCTAACCAATGTCCTGTACAGCTGCAATATGACCTCCCAACTCCTGTACTCAATACTCTGACCAACAAAGGAAAGCATACCAAATGCCTTCTTCACTATCCTATCTACCTGTGATTCCACTTTCAAGGAGCTATGAATGTGCACTCCAAGGTCTCTTTGTTCAGCAACACTCCCTAGGACCTTACCATTAAGTGTGTAAGTCCTGCTAAGATTTGCTTTCCCAAAATGCAGCACCTCACACTTATTAAAATTAAACTCCATCTGTCACTCCTCAGCCCATTGGCCCATCTGATTAAGATCCCTTTGTAATCTGAGATAACCTCCTTCACTCTCCACTACACGCCCAATTTTGCTGTCATCTGCAAACTTACTAACTATACCTCTTATGCTCACATCCAAATCATTTATATACTTGAATAATACATTTTGACTAAGGCACCAGTAGAATTAGCCTGTTTTTCTTTGCAGATTGCCATGGGATTTTTTCTGTCCACACAACAGGGCTGCTGGTTTAATATGGTTTTGTAATGGTTTGATTCCTGATGAAGGGCTTTTGCCCAAAATGTCGATTCACCTGCTCCTCAGATGCTGCCTGACCTGCTGTGCTTTTCCAGGACCACACTCTCCACGACATGTTTAATATCTCATCTGAAAGATGGTACTTGGGACAGTGTGACACTATCTGAATGGATTATGTGCTTGAGTCATGGGCTGCAGCGTGAGGCCACAGCCATTCGTGGCTGTGTCAGGGGTCCAAATGCAATCCACCAAGCCCCAAGTACAATCTTATATCCCACACAAAATAAATTACTGTCAAAAGCTACACCTGAACAACAAAGACACACACACACACACACACACACACACACACAGAGCAGGAAGGAGGGTGGTTGGATGGGATGATTTCCCAATTGGTACCTAGCATTGCATGGCTAAGTCAATAACCTCCACAAAGTCATAAAAAGATAGTTGTTTGGAATTTTTAAAAAATGATCCATAAAAATCTTTTAACTTTCTGCCAGCATCAGCATTAAAATGAAGCTCCTTGGATCTTTGGTTGCCTTTGTTGTGTTGGGTGGAGATCCACGAGCTTCATTGTTTGACACTCACTCTGGAAAATTAGATGGCATTATAGATGACCCCCAGCTTCAGTAGTGACACTATGGATTTCTTACAGAAACTCAGCACCCATGGACTAGTCGAACCAGGAACATTCCTGGTCACAATGGACGTTTCAGCACTCGACAACAGCATCTCCCACGATGATGGCATCGCTGCAACAGTCTCTGCACTCAATACCAACAATTGCCAATCTTCAAGCACCATCCTACAACTCATCCTCGACCACAATGTCTTCACCTTTGACAAAAAGTTCTTCATCCAGACACATGGAACAGCCACAGGGACCACATTTTCACCCCAATACGCCAACATTCTCATGCACAAGTTTGAACAAGATTTCCTTGCTGCACAGGAACTCCAACCAGCAATATACACCAGATATATTGATGGTATTTTCTTCCTCTGAACCCGTAGCAAAGAATCACTGAAACAACTACACAGTGATATCAACGAGTTTCATCCCACCATCAGACTTACCATGGACTACTCTTTAGTATCTGTCTCATTCTAAGACATATGCATCTCCATCAAGGACAGGCACCTCAGTACCTCACTCTACCCAAACGCACGATAACCTCACAATGCTGCACTTCTCTAGCTTCCACCAGAAACATATTAAAACAGCCGCCCCCTACAGACAAGCCCGCCGCATGCACAGGGTCTGTCTAGATAAGGAGGAACATGACAGAGAGCTGAAGGTGCTCAAGGATCCCCTCATAAGAACAGGGCATGATGCTTAACTCATCAACCGCCAGTTCCGATGTGCCACAGCGAGAAACCGTAATGATCTCCTCAGGAGACAGGCACGTGCTGCAACCAACATTGTTCATTGTTCAGTATTTCCCAAGAGCCGAAAAACTACGCCATGTTCTTCGCAGCTTGCAACACTATCAATGAGGATGAGCACCTCCACTTCTCACCTTTAAACAAATACCAAACCTTAAACAGATCATTGTTCGTAGCAAACTACCCAGCCTTCAGGACATCAACCACAACACAGTCCAAAGATGTGCAGGTCAGGTGAATTGCCCATAGTGTTAGGTAAGGTGTAGATGTAGGGGTATGGGTGGGTTGCGCTTCGGCGGGTGCGGTGTGGACTTGTTGGGCCGAAGGGCCTGTTTCCACACTGTAAGTAATCTAATCTAATCTAATCTAATCTAACCATACAACCCTGTCACAGCAAATATGCAAGACGCGTCAGAGTGTCGACACAGATACCACCATTACACGTGGGGACACCACCCACCATGTATGTTGCAGGTACTCATGGGACTTGGTCAACATTGTCCATCTCATATGCTGCAGGCAAGGATGCCCTGAGGCATGGTACATTGGCAGGACCAAGCAGACGCGACAACAGCGGATGAATGGACACTGCACAATAAATCGCCAGAGCGGGATGTTTCTTCCCAGTCAGGGAACATTTCAGCAGTCAGTGACATTCTGCCTCAGATCTTCAGGTGACTGTCCTTCATGGCGGACTTTGTGATAGCCTACAACGCAAAGTGGCCAAGCAGACGCCCATAGCCAAGTTTGGTACCCACAGGGATGGCCTCAACCAGGATCTTGGATTCATGTTACACTACAGGTGACCCCACTACACTATACCCTCTCACACACATACTCACACAAACCCTCTCTTATACACACGCTCTTTCTCATATACCCTACCCCCACACTCACAAGCTTATACTCCATTACACACACACAGTTTACCAAGCTTTCTCACATACAAACACACACTCTCTCACATGTGCACAAACTCTCTCTCTTTTCCCCCCCCCCATGCATATGCGCGCACACACACACACGTGTCTAGGGGCTGAATTTGTATTTGCAGAATTATATTTGAAGATACATTCTATTTTGCTCAAAAAATGCACAATCTGCAGGCAGTCGATACAAGTAATATTTTGTAAATTCCATTTTGGAAATAGAACCAGTCTGACTCACACTGGGATATAGCCAGACTCTAACCTCACACCTTGAATGCATTGTCTGAGCTGGGATGTCACCTTTTGTTAGGAAACCTTAAGTTAACTTGAGAGGGTGACTTTAAAGAAGTGAATCAAAACCTGCATCCCATTCTAAAAGATGAAAGATTTAATAATCCAGGTTTGTTCAATATATTGTTTCAGTTGCATGACACTGTGATCGTTTGCTATTAATTCTGTGTCTTATGATCTTATACTCTACAACCACCTGAAGGAGCACTGTTCCAAAAGCTAGCGCTGATAAACCTGTTGTTGTGTGATTTTTACACTTTGTCCATCCCAGTCCAACACTAGACACATCATGGCATATCTAGTCAGATGATAAGATTACAATGGGCCCATATCACATCCTCAGTGACAGCTCTTGTATCTGTGGTTCTGACTGTCAGGCATTACTTCAGTTTATTATTTTATTTTACCTTAACTTATTCCAATCTTTGCTCTTTTTTCTCTCCCTTTCAGTTGTACTGGTGATCTTTATTTTCCTGATTCACCAGTTTGCCAGTCTTGGTCATTCCGTCCATTTTTCCTACCTGTTTCCTTCTCTACCTCCAGTTAGAAAGCCAGTATCTGAATGGTATTGGAAACTTCATTTTTACCTTCAGAGTTATTCTGGCCAATCATGCCATATTTCCACGATTCAGGGGTCCTGGGTTGGATAAGATTGTTGGATTTCATTCCTAAATGCTTTGAATGGGTGGGTTATTGAGCATCCAATTGCTGTTATCTCTTTCATTTGTTTAATCATGCTTGGCCAAAGATAAAGATTGTCAACTTCTTGACATTGTTTTCATTGCTTTGAATTTGCATTGAATCCTTTAGATAGGGCATTAAATTGCAGCCACAGCTAAAACAATACAATGAAGCACTAAAAGCTAAATCTTTCTCTAGAAACGTCCACAGACCACCATTGTAACTGGTGTCTGAGAAGCTTGTCACCAAGTTATACAAAGTGGGGGCTATTGCAGAGGAACAAAGATAATGTTTTGACTTGGAACCCGGGTGGAAAACTTGGAAATATATTCTAATTACTGCAATAATGAATGGTGTGATGTGCTTCCTGACAATTGGTTTGATCAGCTGTAATGCAAGTAGCACAATGTTAATGAAAGTTCTTTCTAAAAAAAAATATACTTAAAGCACAATGGTCAAAAGGAGGGAGAGGGGATAACAACTTGTCTGACTCAAATATCGGAGTTTGAAGGTTAGAACAATTTATTTGCTCATGTACAAAGTTAAAAATCACACAACACCAGATTATAGTCCAAAAGGTTTCATTGGGAGCACACTAGCTTTCGGAGCGACGCTCCTTCATCAGGGTTTGCTTCGTCGCTCCGAAAGCTAGTGTGCTTCCAAATAAACCTGTTGGACTATAACCTGGTGTGGTGCGATTTTTAACTTTGTACACCCCAGTCCAACATCGGCATCTCCAAATCATGACTACTATCGACACCACGAACTGCTCATGTAGTGTTGTTTTATAGATTATTAATACTGCTAAAGACATTCTCTTATATTTGAGCTCTCTCTTCAATTCTTGGTTCCAGTTTGAATCCTTGGTGTTCCAAAACATACTTTACTTTTCTGCAACTTGTAAACTTACATCAATTCACGAGCTGTGACCTATACATTTCTCTGTTCCAACACTGTGGTGCATTTGTTTCCATAACACTGAACATCAGGTGCACTTGTAATTAAATTGACCATTAAACATTCCTTTGGAGGAATGGAGCTTGATTACAGACCTCTCAAGTATCATGCAGCACATTTCCAAGAGGCAGTGTGGAAACCAGATATCGTAACCCTAGATAATTACTTGCTTTGTTGGGCGTTTGTTAATTGAATAGTTGACAGTACAAATGCTTGTATTCAGAATCTGTGTTAGGCATTTTTTAAAATGTTTGTTCAAACATAACTGAGTTGTGTCACACAGTAGCGTTTTTTCTCATGAAGTTTAAGATACCTGTTTTTGAAGCTGCCCTAAAGTAGTACATTTATGAATAATAGAGTTAAGTACAGATTATGAATTGAATATTGCCTCAACTCTTCCCTTTCACCTTGAATCATCATGGCCAGCCTTCCGTGAAATAGTAATCGAAGGAAAACTATATCAAAATCCATTACCATTTAGTCACCATTTAGTGGAAAGAATCATGAACACTCAAAAGATCCTGAAAAGCTGATGCTCTGCAGAGACAGACAAAGATGTTAATGAAGTCTGGGAAATGTTCCGCTCAATTCCCTCCTTGCTTTACAAAATTTGCCTTGCCTTGTTTATTCCCTTTTTGCCAATTTTATTCGGATATGGAATTCTGTACCAATGATTCCTTACAATTTAAAGCTCTCATTAAAGGAACTGATATGGGTTAAAAACTAGCAATTCAGTTGCATTTTAACACAGCTATAGATTAAAACAGACCAACACTTTCAATAAAATGAACTGTTGTTGCTTCCAGTGAGTGGCATGTGTAGTCTGCAACCTGCAGATAGGCTGGTAAATCAGGATGAGGACAATCATTGCAGGACCTCCTTCAAAGGCTTTGCTGAAACTAAGGAACTCTGATGTGGCAAATCCATAGATGATACCAATATTTGGATGCTTTGTGGCACAGCCCAGCAGAGCAATAACATATGAACTGGATTAGCTTGCTCTGCAGCATTTCGCAATCTGTATCACAGAAGAGAAATACATTTATGTTTGTTAACCTTCAGATTATGAAGAATTAAGAATATGAATACCAGTACAAATACTGTTTGGCAAGTAATTGGTGTGGTCTTAATTATAAAAGACAAGAACCAAAAACAATGGGTGTTTTTCTGTCTTCCCTTTCTTATTTTCAGGGTACCCTTTATCACCCTATGATCTGTATGTCCTTGCTAACTATGATCTGGTTGTACTGCCCGTAAACAAAGGTTTTCACTGTACTTAGGTACACAGGACAATAAATAAATTAGACCTTTAGTGTTAAGAAGTGATTTACCATAGAAGTGGGTACTATATACCAAATATTTTGAACCGGATAAATGTTTCTTGACAAACTCCACGACTATTTCTGCATACATGTGGTGCAATTTGTTCTGATAATATCATCGTTTTGTATAAAAAGCCCAAATAACAGAAAAAGATTCCACTTTCTATGATGCTGAAAGCAACCTTTTTTTGCCACAAAATAGCAAGCGACTTGCACATTATGATTGTCCGATGAGGAGATACTGAGCTGACTGGATTCGGTAGTCTGAGTGTTTCGATCTCTTTTCTCGATGTAGGTTTGCTCGCTGAGCTGCAAGGTTCACTTCCAGATGTTTCGTTACCCTACTAGGTAACATATTCAGTGGGCCTCAGACGGAGGGTTGCTGAAAATTTCTGCTTTCTATTTATATGTTTGGGTTTCTTTAGGTTGGTGATGTCATTTCCTGCGGTGAAGTCACTTCCGGTTCCTTTTCTCAGTGGTGGTAGATGAGGTCTAATCAGATGAGTTTGTTGATAGAGTTCCGGTTGGAATGCCATGCTTCTAGGAATTCTCGTGCGAGTCTCTGTTTGGCTTGTCCTAGGATGGATGTGTTGTCCCACTCGAACTGGTGTCCTTCCTCATCTGTATGTGAGGATACTAATGAGAGAGGGTCATGCGTTTTTGTAGCTTATTGGTGTTCATGTACCCTGGTGGCTAGTTTTCTGCCCGTTTGTCCAATGTAGTGTTTGTTACAGTCGTTGCATGGTATTTTGTAAATGACTTTAGTTTTGCTCATTGTCTGTATGGGGTCTTTCAAGTTCATTAGTTGCTGTTTTAGTGTGTTGGTGGGTTTGTGAGCTACAACCTGACCAATTTTCAAAATCTTCTCAAAACTTGCTGGTTGGAGTAGATATCAGAAGGATGCTTCCCCTGCCTGGGGTGTTTAGAAACAGGGGACACAGCTTCAGAACAAGAGGTAGACAACTTTGATCAGAAGTGAGGAGGAATTTCATCATTTAAAAGGATGGCAAATCCTTGGAATTCACTGCTTCAGAGGACTGGTCAGACTTAATCAGTGGTATATTCAAGACAGAGGTAGTTAGATCCCTGATATTAAAAATATACATAGAATCACATAATCCCTACACAGTGTGGAAACAGGCCATTAGGCCCAACAAGTTCACACCAACCCTCCAAAGAGTAACCCGCCCTGACCCATTCCCCTACCCTATATTTCTCCCTGACTAATGCATGTGATCTACACATCCTTGGAAACTATGAGCAATTTAGCCAATCCATCCTAACCTGCAAATCTTTGGAGTGTGGGAGGAAATCTGAGCACCCAGAGGAAACCCAAACAGACAGGCAGAATGTGCCTTCCCCACACAGACAGTTGCCCAAGGCTGGAATCGAACCCGGGTCCCTGGTGCTGTGAGGTAGCAGTGCTAACCACTGGGCCACTATGCATATAGAGCCATAGCAATGCAAATAGGTCTCTGTGCAGGTAAACTGTGAGGACCAGGCTGAAGGTGCTGAAAGTCCTACTCCTATTTCCTAAGCTCCTATACTAACAATCATTCACTGTGTTTAAGAAAAATAAAGGAGACTATGATACCTCCATGACATTATGTGACCTGTACGTCCAGCTCCCTCTGTATATTGATGCTCCTTAGGGTTCTGCCATTTACTATATACTTCCCACCTGCACTACATCTCCCAAAATACATCATCTCACATCTGTCTGGATTAAACTCCAATTGCTATTTCTCTATCCAAGTCTCCCACCTATTTATATCCTGATGTATCCCCTGGCAATTCTTCTCATTACTCACAGCTCTCCCAATCTGTGTCATGAGTAAACATACTAATCAGGCCACCTAAATTCTCCTCCAAATTATTTCTATACATTACAAATAACAGAGGTGCCAGCACTGATCCCTGCAGAACACTATCGGTCACAGGCCTCGCGTCTGAAAAACACCTGTCCGCTGCTCCTCTGTCTTCTATAGCTAAATCAATTCTGTCTCCATCTTACCAGCTCACTGTGGACCCTATGTGACTTCACCTTTTGGATCAGCCTGCCATGAGGGACCTTGCTAAAGTCCATGTAGATAACATCGACTGCCTGCCCGTATATTTGTCACTTCCTCAAAAATCTGCAACACTTTCAGATAGTCACTTCTGATGCCAGTTATTTGACATATCTTTAAATTGAAGAGCATATTCTCATCACAATTGGTAGCTCTGAAAAGGCACAGTCCAGTTGCTTTGTTGGATTCAGTATCGCAGCTTCAGCAGGAGTGGGTGTGAAAAATGAGTTTCCAAAAACCTCTTCCTCAGCTCTCTTTTGTGATTAGATTTTGTGCAGATGCTTCTTTCTCTGCTGAGCAATTAGATGAAGTAGAAAGTTATTGATGCACTGAAGGGACAGCAGATTTATGTGGTTAAAAACTAAAGTTTGAACACATTCCAGCCTGTGTTTGATTTATAGCTGGACTTTAGTCAACAATTAATTCAAGTGACAGCCTAACTACTACAGCTACAGAGTGTGTAATCTGTGATCCCTTGCATCAGCTCACCAGCCTCAGTGACAGCATTTCCCAAACCATTCAGCAGAGCAAAGTCATGGGATTGTCATTGTTTCCAACTTGCCCTTCAAGTCACATACCGTCATGAATTGAGCTGTATCACTGTTCCTTTACAATCGCTTGGTTGAAATTCTTGAACTCTGTACCTAACCCGGTCCACATAGACTGTAGTGTTGTACAAATATATATACTCATCGCCACTCCAATGGGTAATAAATACTGGTTAATAATATCCACTTCAAAAGGAAATGAACACTTGTGATTGCATCACTTTTTGAAGAGTGATGCTGCTGTGCTTCATCCAGATAGCAGAGGCTTCTGGGATTAATTTAATATCTTCAGTTACCGGCAAGTTCCTGAACCAATTGGAACCCCGTAGGTAGCAAAGATTTACACCAGCCAACTGAAAGTATATCCATATTGAGTGGCCGGTGAGCAGGAAAACACAACATTTCAGGGAATTTCAGAAAAGGAAATAGACAATTTCCTGGCATATGAAAGAAGTCACTGAGTAATTTTTGTAAATGACCAGCAGATTTTCCATGACATTGCTCAGGGATAGTCAGACGGTGCTGGTTTATGTTGACATGACTATTATAACCTTTAACACACTAAGTACTATTCTGCTGCAATCCTGTTTAAGGACTGGGGATTGTCCAGGTCACAAATCTTCAGTATGACATGGAAACACAGTTTGGGATCTGTACGAGTTTAATTGGTCTTGGAGAGTTCACAAGGTGGTTGTATCTTCCAGGCTCAGAAAAGTGCGAAACTACTTTTTTCCTGGTACTTTACTCAAACATGATGCTCGAACTGTGACATCATTTATGTGATTCCATAGTAAAATGTGCCAACATTTCAAACACCCGATTGGCTGGGACTTCCCTAAGTTGTGCTGTATAAATGCAATTGGTTCGTTTCCACACCAGGCAGCACAGAATAACTGCGGTGGGGGACATTTTCAGTGACCATTCTCCATGTACAAAATTCACATGCAAGCATTTTTGTCCAAGTTGTAGAGTTTCCACGAATTTGCACAAATCCATCAAGTTTGAGACTTGCCCAAGACCTGGGACAATTTTGATTTGCAAAGATTAGGTTCCAGCAGCAAGTCAAAATGAGATGTGGAATCTAGCCAAGGATAAACCGATAATGGGGGAGCGTTTGCAAAAATAAAACCAGCAAACAGGCTGAAACAGGTCAGCAAGAAAGATCCTTACTCATTATTCTTTACAAGAATTTTCTGCGAATTTCCCTTAATAGGTCAGGAAACTCCCAGATGAGCTGGGGCATAAAGGATGCTTGTTATACTCTTATCCATTCTGCTAGATCAAGAATCAACTGCAGTTCTCGGTGCCACAGAATGGTTGCCGACAGTGGTTCACACTGCTGCCTCACAGCACCAGGGTCCCAGGTTCGAATCCAGCCTCGAGTGACTGTCTGTGTGGAGTTTGCACGTTCTCCCAGTGTCTACGTGGGTTTCCTCTGGGTGCTCCGGTTTCCTCCTGTAGTCCAAAGATGTACGGGTCAGGTGAATTGGCCATGCTAAATTGCCCAGTGTTAGGTGCATTAGTCAGAGGGAAATGGGTCTGAGTGGGTTACTGTTTGGAGGGTCAGTGTGCACTTGTTGGGCCAAAGGGCCTGTTTCCACACTGCTGGGAATCTAATCATCTAAATCATTAAAAATCTCTCCCATCCCCACAATGCTCTCTTCTGTCAGGCAAAAGATACAGACACCTGATTGTTCAAGAACAGCTTTTT
This sequence comes from Chiloscyllium punctatum, assembly GCF_047496795.1. Taxonomy (NCBI): domain Eukaryota; kingdom Metazoa; phylum Chordata; class Chondrichthyes; order Orectolobiformes; family Hemiscylliidae; genus Chiloscyllium; species Chiloscyllium punctatum. The sequence continues at coordinate 54,808,961 of NC_092764.1, read as the reverse complement.
CCCAGCTGTTATTAGATGGCTGAATGGACCTCTCTAACTTAGTCATACAGTCATAGTGATGTACAGCATGGAAGCAGACCCTTTGGTCCAACCTATCCATGCCGACCAAATATCCCAACCCAATCTAGTCCCACCTGCCAGCACCCGGCCCATATCCCTCCAAGTCCTCCCTATTCATATACCTATCCAAATGTCTCTTAAATGTTGCAATTGTACCAGCCTCCACCACTTCCTCTGGCAGCTCATTCCATACACGTACCACCCTCTGCATGAAAAAGTTGCCCCTTAGGTCTCGTTTATATCTTTCCCCTCTCACCCTAAACCTAAGCCCTCTAGTTCTAGACTCCTAAACCCCAGGGAAAAGACTTTGCCTATTTATCCTATCCATGTCCCTCATAATTTTGTAATCCTCCATAAGATCACTCCTCAGCCTCCGACACTCCAGGGAACACAGTCCCAGCCTGTTCAGCCTCTCCCTATAGCTCAAATCCTCCAACCCTGGCAACATCCTTGTAAATCTTTTCTGAACCCTTTCAAGTTTCACAACATCTTTCCGATAGGAAGGAGACCAGAATTGCACGCAATATTCCAACAGTGGCCTAACCAATGTCCTGCACAGCTGCAACCTGACCTCCCAACTCCTGTACTCAATACTCTGACCAATAAAGGAAAGCATACCAAATGCCTTCTTCACTATCCTATCTACCTGCGACTCTACTTTCAAGGAGCTATGAACCTGCACTCCAAGGTGTCTTTTTTCAGCAACACTCCCTAGGACCTTACCATTCAGTCCTGCTAAGATTTGCTTTCCCAAAACGCAGCACCTCACATTTATCTGAATTAAACTCCTGCTAATGTTGATCGTGCTTTGTGGACCTCCTGTGCAGCCGTAACCTTGTGTGCCTCAACCTGTCTGAGCACCCTAAGATCTGTATGTCCTTGTGTGTTAAGATCTGCCTGTACTGTTCGCAGAACAAAGCTTTTCATTGTACTTAGATACATGTGACTCCAATAAATCAAAGTACAACATGTGAGCAATTGGCAAGTCCACGTGACCAGCTCACGCTCATTCATCACACTGCCCATTCCCATCAGTAATTCAGATTGTATTCTCCATCAGGGTGCAACAAGCTAGGAGTATCTGGAAACAGGCCAACTGAAAAATTTCAAAGCCTTTTCTTAAAATGCCTTTAAGCCTCTTACCAGCTCAGCCAGAGCCCCTTGAGGGGAAAGAAACATAGCAACTTACACATTCAGCTGCAATCAAGGCTATAATAAAATAAAATTTGAAAATTCATGAGACATAATTGTTCATATTTTTCTGAATATGGAAGATTTTCTGTTCCCGTACTTGCTTTTTCCTCAATGTGGAGGTGCCAGTCTTGGGCAGGGTTGAAACAAGTCAAACATTCTGTGTCTGATGTGTTCTCTCTCAGGAGCTGCCCGAGAAAGGAGCAGGGGCTCTGAAAGCTTGTGGTTTCAAATAAACCCGTTGGACTATAACCCAGTGTTGTGTGATTTTTGACTTTGCTTTTTCTTAATAACACTTCAGTGCAGTGAGCACATTTTATATTTAGACCAGACTGTCAGTAAAGACAGGCCCAGCCTTACAGGAAGTTAGACCATTCCTGAAGGCCCTGACCTCCCTTTTCTGTGAACAAGAATTTGTTGTGAAAACAATGTAAATTTTCCAAAGGATTTCTACAAGTTGGGAAACCAAAAAGCATCAACCTTCCTTAGGACAAAATGACTCTGAATTGATAACAAACACAGACAAACTTATGACTAAAATGCATAAGTGTTGAACACCTGAGCAATGGCTGGTACATGGTGAGGCTTTATGGAAAGTGCACTCTATCTCGAAAGTCTGAATTTTCACCTCACCCACTAGCCTTTTACATTTCTTGGAGATCTCTCTCTGTATCATAACTTGACAGACAAGGCAAGGAAGTGACCTTTGGACCTGTGTGCAAGACAGACATTGGACACCTTACTTTATGAATTTCCTTCCCTGATAGGGAGACTTCTTACTTTGATTGTGCACCAATAAATCGAGGTTGAGAGTGTGGTGCTGAAAAAGCACAGCGGGTCAGACAACATCCAAGAAGCAGGAGAAATCAAAATTTCGGGCATAAGCCGTTAATCAGGAATTATGCCCAAAACGTCAATTTTCCTGCTCCTCAGATGCTTGCCTGACCTATTGTGCTTTTCTAGCACCATGCTCTTGACTCTGATCTCCAGTCCTCACTTTCTACACATCAATAAATTGATACCTGGATGGTATCCAACAAGCACTGGTTCAGGTGCTGCCACCCTGTGGCTCACCAAGTACATACACAAACCATCATGTGCGACCAACCTGAACCTGCCTCAATTTGTTTGCAAACCAGAATGTTTCCTATTAATTTTAGTAGAATATTAATAAGTTTACAGTGAGGATAATTCTTGCTGACCTGTTTCAGCCTGTATGCCGGTTTTACTTTTGCAAATGGTCACCCATTATCGGTTTATCATTGGCCAAATTCCACATCTCATGTTGACTTAGTGCTGGAATCTAATCTTTACTAATCAAAATCCTTATACCAGCAAGATGATTCAGTTGCTGGAATAAAATTAATTGCACTTGGTTTTAATCACACATCCTGTGTTTTATTGTCCTTTGCACTCCTGATGGTTCAGATCAAGCATGAGATTAAAATGACATCGTCAGCGTTGAGGGACTGCTGCATTATTAGAGGTGCTGCCTTTCAGATGTGGCCCAACACAGAATCAGGGATGTACAGCATGAAAACAGACACTTCATCCAACTTGTCCATGCCGATCAGACATCTTATATCAATCTAGTCCCATTTGTCAGCATTTGGCCCACATCCCTTTAACTCTTCCTATTCATTTATCCGTTGAGATGCCTTGTAATTGTACCAGCTTCCACCACTTCCTCTGGCAGCTCATTCCATACATGCCCCATGCTCTGTGTGAAAAAGTTTCCCGTTAGGTCCCTTTTAAATCTTTCCCCTCTCACCCTAAACCTTGTTTTGGACTCCCCCCATCCCTGGTAAAAGACCTTGTCTGTTTACCCTATCCATGCCCCTCATGATTTTATAAACATCTAGAAGGTCACTTCTGATGTTCCAGGGAATATAGCCCCAGTCTGTTTGGCCTCTCCCTATAGCTCAAAGCCTCCACCCCGGCACCATCTTTGTAAATCTTTTCTGAACCCTTTCAAGTTTCACAACATCCTTCCTATAGGAGGGAGACCAGAACTGCATGCAATATTCTGAAAGTGGCCAAACCAATGTCCTGTACAACTGCAACATGACCTCCCAACTCCTGTACTCAACGTACTGACCAATAAAAGAAAGCATACTAAACACTGCCTTCACTATCCTATCTACCTGTGACTCCACTTCCAAGGAACTATGAACCTGCACTCCAAGGTCTCTTTGTTCAGCAACACTTCCCAGGACCTTACCATTAAGTGTATAAATCCTGCTAAGATTTGCTTTCCCAAAATGTAGCACCTCACATTTATCTAAATTAAACTCCATCTGCCACTCCTCAGCCCATTGGCCCATCTGATCAAGATCCCATGGTATTCTGAGGTAACCTTCTTCACTGTCCACTACACCTCCAATTTTGGCGTCATCAGCAAACTTACTAACTATACTTCCTCTGTTCACATCCAAATCATTTATATAAATGACAAAAAGCACCGAACCTTATGGCACACCACTGGTCACAGGCCTCCAATTTGAAAAACAACCCTCCCCCACCACTCTCTATCTTCTACCTTCGAGCCAGTTCTGTCTCCAAATAGCTAGTTCTCCCTGTATTCCCGGAGATCCAACCTTGTTAACCAGTCTCCCATGAGGAATCTAACATGCGTGGTTTAAGTGAATGTTGAGTATCCCATGACATGATATTAAGAACAGCAATCATTGCCCCTGGAGTTAACAGGTTAAATGGTCATTCCTCTTCTTGCAGTTTAAGGAATCTTTGGTTCTCTAAATGGCTGCAATTTATAGTCTACATAAACATTAGTGAAATAAACAATGTGAATGTGAATGTGAAGAGATTGCTTTCCCTGTGGGAGAGTCTAGGAGCATAATTTCAGAATAAAAGGTTGCCTGTTTAAAACAGAAAGGGAGGGGGAAACCTCCTCTCTCAGAGGGTAGGACAGTGAACCTGTGGAATTCTTTATTGCAGAAGCTGTGGAGGCTGGGTGGTTCAGTGTATTCAAAGCTGAAACACAGATTTTTAGTCAGCGAGGGAACAAGACAGGAAAGTGGAGTTGAGGACTATCAGATCAATTATGATCCCAATGGATAGAGTGGCTTCAACGGGCTGGATGACTTACTTCCACTCCTGCGTTTTACCATTTTATAACAATTGCCAAAGCATCTTAAAATAATTAAAGGCTTGAGCAGTTTCTGAGATAGGATATGATAAACAATGACAGACTTAAAGTCATAGAGTTGTACAGCATGGAAACAGATCCTTCGGTCCAACCCGTCCATGCCAACCAGATATCCCAACCCAATCAGTCCCTCCTGCCAGCACCCGGCCCATATCCCTCCAAACCCTTCCTATTCATATACCCATCCAAATGTCTCTTAAATGTTGCAATTGTACCAGCCTCCACCACTTCCTCTGGCAGCTCATTCCATACACGTACCACCCTCTGCGTGAAAAAGTTGCCCCTTAGGTCTCTTTTATATCTTTCCCCTCTCACCCTTAACCTAAGCCCTCTAGTTCTGGACTCCCCAATCCCAGGGAAAATACTGTCTATTTATTCTATCCATATCTCTCATAATTTTGTAAATCTCTATAAGGTCACCCCTCAGCCTCCGACGCTCCGGAAAAACAGCCCTAGCCTGTTCAGCCTCTCCCTCTAGCTCAAATCCTCCAACCCTGGCAACATCCTTGTAAATCTTTTCTGAACCCTTTCAAGTTTCACAACATCTTTCCGATAGGAAAGAGACCAAAATTGCATGCAATATTTCAGCAGTGGCCTAACCAACATGACCTCCCAATGGCTATACTCAATACTCTGACCAATAAAGGAAAGCATACCAGACGCCTTCTTCACTATCCTATCTACCTGCGACTCCACTTTCAAGGAGCTATGAACCTGCACTCCAAGGTCTCTTTGTGCAGCAACACACCCTAGGACCTTACCAGTAAGTTTATAAGTCCTGCTAAGATTTGCTTTCCCAAAATGCAGGACCTCGCATTTATCTGAATTAAACTCCATCTGCCACTTCTCAGCCCATTGGCCCATCTGGTCCAGATCCTGTTGTAATCTGAGGTAACCCTCTTCACTGTCCACTACACCTCCAATTTTGGTGTCATCTGCAAACTTACTAACTGTACCTCTTATGTTCGCATCCAAATCATTTATGTAAATGACAAAAAGTAGAGGGCCCAGCACCAATCCTTGTGGAACTCCACTGGTTACAGGCCTCCAGTCTGAAAAACAACCCTCCATCACCACTCTCTGTCTTCTATCTTTGAGCCAGTTCTGTATCCAAATGCCTATTTTACCCTTGATTCCATGAGATCTAACCATGCTTATCAGTCTCCCATGGGGAACCTTGTCAAACGCCTTACTGAAGTCCATATAGATCACATCTACTGCTCTGCACTCAATCTTCTTTGTCACTTCTTCAAAAAACTCAATCAAGTTTGTGAGACATGATTTCCCACGCACAAAGCCATATTGACTATCCCGAATTAGTCCTTGCCTTTCCAAATACATGTACATCCTGACCCTCAGGATCTTCCGTCGCTACACTGGCACCACTCCGCTACATCGACGACTGTATCGGCGCTGCCTCGTGCTCCCACGAGGAGGTTGAACAGTTCATCCACTTTACCAACCCCTTCCACCCCGACCTCAAATTTACCTGGACTGTCTCAGACTCTTCCCTCCCCTTCCTAGACCTCTCCATTTCTATCTCAGGCGACCGAATCAACACATACATTTACTATAAACCGACCGACTCCCACAGCTACCTAGACTACACCTCCTCCCACCCTACCCCCGTAAAAATGCCATCCCACATTCCCAATTCCTTAGTCTCCGCCGCATCTGCTCCCAGGAGGACCAGTTCCAATACCGAACAACCCAGATGGCCTCCTTCTTCAAAGACCACAACTTTCCCCCCAGACGTGATCGACGATGCTGTCCACCGCATCGCCTCCACTTCTCGCTCCTCCGCCCTTGAGCCCTGCCCCTCCAATCACCACCAGGACAGAACCCCACTGGTCCTCACCTACCACTCCACCAACCTCCATATACATATCATCCGTCGTCATTTCCGCCACCTCCAAACAGACCCCACCCACCAGGGATATATTTCCCTCCCCTCCCCTATCAGCGTTCCGAAAAGACCACTCCCTCCGTGACTCCCTCGTCAGGTCCACACCCCCCACCAACCCAACCTCCACTCCCAGCACCTTCCCCTGCCGCAAGAAATGCAAAACTTGCGCCCACACCTCCCCCCTTACTTCACTCCAAGGCCCCAAGGGATCCTTCCATATCCACCACAAATTCACCTGCACCTCCACACACATTATTTACTGCATCCGCTGCACCCGATGTGGCCTCCTCTATATTGGAGAGACAGGCCGCCTACTTGCGGACACCCGGACCAACCAACCCAACCACCCCGTGGCTCAACACTTCAACTCCCCCTCCCACTCTGCCAAGGACATGCAGGTCCTTGGACTCCTCCATCGCCAGACCATAGCAAGACGACGGCTGGAGGAAGAACACCTCATCTTCCGCCTAGGAACCTCCAACCACAAGGGATGAACTCAGATTTCTCCAGTTTCCTCATTTCCCCTCCCCCCACCTTTTCTCAGTCCCAACCCTCGAACTCAGCACCGCCTTCTTGACCTGCAATCTTCTTCCTGACCTCTCCGCCCCCACCCCCACTCCAGCCTATCACCCTCACCCAAACCTCCTTCCACCTATCGCATTTCCAACACCCCTCCCCCAAGTCCCTCCTCCCTACCTTTTATCTTAGCCTGCTTGGACACACTTTCCTCATTCCTGAAGAAGGGCTCATGCCTGAAATGTCGATTCTCCTGCTCCTCGGATGCTGCCTGACCTGCTGCGCTTTTCCGGGGTCCTATTCTCTCCCTAGTTACCCTTTTGTTCTTAATATATTTGTAAAAACCCTTTGGATTCTCCTTAATTCTATTTGCCAACACTATCTCATGTCCCAGTTTTGCCCTCCTGATTTCTCTCTTACGTATAACTCCTACTTTCTTTATACTCTTCTAAGGATTCACTCGATCTATCCTGTCTATACCTGACATATGCTTCCTTCTTTTTCTTAACCAAACCCTCAATTTCTTTAGTCATCCAGCATTCCCTATACCTACCAGCCTTCCCTTTCACCCTGACAGGAATATACTTTCTCTGGATTCTTGTTATCTCATTTCTGAAGGCTTCCCATTTTCCAGCCGTCCCTTTACCTGCGAACATCTGCCTCCAATCAGCTTTTGAAAGTTCTTGCCTAATACCGTCAAAATTGGCCTTTCTCCAATTTAGGACTTCAACTTTTAGATTTGGTCGATCCTTTTCCATCACGATTTTAAAAACGAATAGAATTATGTCGCTGGCACCAAAGTGCTCCCCCACTGATACCTCAGTCACCTGCCCTGCCTTATTTCCCAAGAGTAGGTCAAGTTTTGCACCTTCTCTAGTAGGTACATCCACACACTGAATCAGAAAATTGTCTTGTACACACTTAACAAATTCCTCTGCATCGAAACCTTTAACACTACGGCAGTCCCAGTCGATGTTTGGAAAGTTAAAATCCCCTACCATAACCACCCTATTATTCTTACAGATAGCTGAGATCTCCTTACAAGTGTTTTTCTCAATTTCCCTCTGACTATTAGGGTGTCTATAATACAATCCCAATAAGGTGATCATCCCTTTCTTATTTCTCAGTTCCATCCAAATAACTTCCTGGATGTATTTCTGGGAATATTCGCCCTCAGCACAGCTGTAATGCTATCCCTTATCAAAAATGCCGCTCCCTCTCCTGTCTTGCCTCCCTTTCTATCCTTCCTGTAGTACTTGTATCCTGGAACATTCAGCTGCCAGTCCTGCCCATCCCTGAGCCATGTTTCTGTAATTGCTATGATATCCCAGTCCCATGTTCCTAACCATGCCCTGAGTTCATCTGCCTTCCCTGTTAGGCCCCTTGCATTGAAATAAATGCAGTTTAATTGATTAGTCCTACCTTGTCCCTGCCTGCCCTGACTGTTTGATTCACTTCTGTTCTCAGCCGTACCCGTCTCAGATTGACCTCTTTCCTCACTATCTTACGAGTTTAAGTCCTCCCAAGCAGGTCTAGCACTGCATTTATGTATTTTCAATTTTGCAGCAGATAGCCTGACTAACCTTTTAAATGTGCACTTCTGATGATACATGTGGAATGTATATTTTCTGTCAGGATTATCCCATATTCCCAGTATTAAACATTACAATTGGTCATCTTTCCTACTGTACATTATCTAGATAATCTTTACACATTGCACACAGGAGTTATCTGGGAGCAGAGAGCAACAGCCCAGCTTCAGTGATCAGTTGAATACTGCTAACCCCAGCGAAGCCACACAGACACTTTAGGTAGAGCTCGGAATTTTCGTTATTATATAGTGCTTGCTCATGCCCTGAAGTGTTTCAGCAATAATTACTGCTAATTATAAAGAGATCTGTAAGAGACAGATGAAAGCAGAGATTTAATGATTTGAAGTGCTTGGCAAGCTGAAGATTGGAGAGAGAGTAAAGAATAAGCTGTCAGATTTTCTGATTTTTCAGATCTTCTTTACCTAAATAAAATTATTCAACATCAGCTGACTTGAACTGAAAAGGGAACTTTAAAAAATGCAGTGGATTTAATTAACAACCCAATCTTGTCTATCCTAAATCCCAGAGCTTTTGGCAGTTTGAGCCTTAGGGCTGGAAATACAATTTACATTTCTAATGGTTCTGATATTGGCTTTTACAAATTTCTACCAGCCTGTTCCTGTGAAACAATTTCTGATTATGAATCAACACATGGCAGAAAACACTGCCTGCAGCACCACCTTGTGGTGGACTGCAGATACACAGGACAGATCCCCTGTTATTTTATAAAACATTGACTGCAATGACAGATAATGTTGCGTGCTAAAGGAGGTCTCTGTCTTAATTAGATACCTGGGAGCAGTCGTAAGGCTCAGAAATGATCAACGAGTACAAGCAGCTCTGGAAGTAGCAAGGAACAATCAGGGCCCAGTGTTCACTTGGCTTGGCTGTGCAACACAGACGGAGAGAGAGAAGGGTGGCTTCTCACATGTATCATTGAGGGTCTGGCTTTACAGCAGCTTTGATAGGTGCCTAGGTGATCGTTTCACATTTGCTACAGGATTGGTTTGAAGAAAGCAGAAAACATTTTAAAAAGATTAAATAAATCACAACAAAACTAGTGCAGTTTATTACTGTCATTCTAAACTACTACAACCTTGAAGGGATGATTAGATATTGAGAGGCTCATTTCAAAATTGTTTATATGACCCAACAAGAATGTTCAACTTCCTCAGTCACAATTGGTGTATCTAGCCACTGCTAGGAACAGTGACTATCTTTGACAAAGACAAAGACAGTGATCTTCAAAACTTTCAATTCACTGCAACAGTATCATGTAATTGTTTCATTCTATACAGGAGATATATATAATATACATAAGGCCTTTAAAACAATAGCATGTTAGGGGTGAAGAACACAATTCCTTCTTAGCATCACTGAATGGGGCACTAATATTTGTAATGTTTCGAATATTTAGTGTATAATACACTGAGGAACCCAAACCTTTCCTATGGCCTAACCTATGTCAGCATGAGTCAGTGCAGTGTCTGCAATGTTCTATAACAATTTCTGGAATATACAAGCTTGTTCTTTTCACAATTTTCTGTCATCATAACAGTGAGAATTCACACCCCCTCTGTTTTGATGCCTGCAGAGTATGGGGGAAGCTTTAACCTGCCATCGTTTAATAATTACGGTGAACCTGTAATCACATTGCAAACGGCAGACTACGTGTCTATAATAAAAATAATAGTTCTTCTGGATCATTTCCAAAAAAAAAAGAACCTGATTTCTTTTGATCTACCAGTCTCCGAGGATCAAGAGAGCACAGAAGTTCAGTGCACTTGTACACAGACAAGAAACCTGTTGCAGGAGTATAATGACACAGACATTGCTGAAATTAAACTATTAGCCTTTTTGTGACCAGCTTTAAATATTGCCCAATGTGGATGAATGTGCAAAACTAACCCTTGATAGCTTCTTAACCTTTTTTAATCTAAGAGCATATGCTACTTTGAATGTTTGCTACATTCCAAACAGACACGTTTTTATCTTTTAACTGGGATTAATAGAGTCTAACGGCAATTTTTAATTGCATCTAACTGATCTGGAACCACTATGTTACTGTCTGAAATAATAGTTTGAGATATTAGCATCACTTACATTGTTTTTTTTTCCCCTCTGTATTCTCAAGGTCTAACCACAGTATGGTTCAGGAGCTATCAATTCTCATTCACCTTGTCAAAGTGCCGATTCCAAATTTTTGTGAATTAGGCTACAGAATTGGGGGAAGAAGGGTTGCAAGAGTCTCATATTTAAATACAATCCTTTCCACTAATGTGGAACTTCCAGTAAAGGGGCATTGACTAACGCTCAGAAGAACTTTGTTCGATTTATTTATTACTCTCTTTTCTGCATGGTAATTCCCAAGCCCCAACAACTTCTCCAACTGAAAGTCGACCTATAATTGTACCTGGAATTTTCCCATTCCGTGCTGCCTGTCTACTTAGCAGGAAATCTCACTGAGATATGCAGAAATCCCATGGGTTCCTGCTCGAGATCTGGACCTGCAACAACTAGTGTGCGTTAATTATTGGTAAGGGTATTCACATTGCAGCATTACTGCAAGTTAAGTTGATAACAATATTGCATTAGGTTAGTGAGAAAAGTCTATTATCACTTCATTACAGTATAAAACAAAGGCATTTGATTGAATTTAATGCAAGTGCCACAAAAAAATTCAAACGAAAACCTTTCCAAGCATTTTCATACTCAATACCATACTTTGAAAGAGGTCAGCACTTATCAAAAGGTTTAAGCACAGAAACTGTGCCTACAGATTTCCACATTAACTAAATATTTTATCTGGTCAGATCTGCTTGGCTACGGAGGCTATTGTTGTAGCCACCATGTCAAATTATTTCAACACTCAGTCCATTAACTCAATTAGCAGCACATCATTCTGAACAGTCTGCTTTTATGAGACTTCTGGCTCTCAGCACTAATTGACTTCCTCAGTTAAGCTTGACCTGCATCCTCCCACAGATTTAAACAGGCCGATTAAACAGATAAATTGGATTCAGTTGAAAGATTAGTGTCAAGTGGCATGACCAACCCTGTTAAGGGTCAGTGCAGTGTTAACATGGTGTTAACACACGTGGATGAACAGAAAAAGATAGTGCACTAAGTAACATTTTGCCTCAACTATAGTAGAGTTAGGCTAACAAAATGCAAATAGTCACATAGGCCTGCAATTGTATACCAAAAACAAACATGTTTGCTGTTCGATTGCATCTTCTCTGCCCCATGTACCTTTGCCATTATGGTTAATCACTTCCATCCAGTCCTTCTTCCATTGGAATCCAAGTTAATATTCCATGCAGTTATTCCAGGTTTCCAACAACAATGCCAAAATGTAACTCAAATGAAAGGAGACCTGTTTATCGTGGCATGGAATGCCAAAAAGTGGGATTCTAATAGTTGATATAACAAATATTGTATTTCACATCTGAGTTGCATATCCCATTATAACAGGCACCGTAGCACACACCTGGGTTTAAATGTTGATGTTCTGCCTCAAACGCCCTCATCTGTGCTCTACCATAACCCCAGTTCCTCCACCTGATTATTTTGCAAGTCCCTTGCATCTGCTTTGGATGCTTTCCTCCAGCGAATAATTACATCATCCCTGCAAAGTGCTGATCCTAGACCCACCTTTGATCCTCAAGCTGCTGACTCAAATAAAGCAGGTGAACAATTTGGCTCAACAGCTTAAAAATGTTTGTCTCCCTAGCAAGTCATTGTGTCACTCCAGAATGGTCCTGTTCCATCTACATTCCTTTCCCCACATCATCCAAACATCTGACATTGAATTGTGGAGCTCATGCATTTTATTTGTTCTGTCCAAAATTGTGGCTGTTTGACTGTTTCTTTGCTACCCAATCACTCCCTAATGCAACTCTGTTCTCAACACATGATTGCACCTCCTCAACTCCAGCACAGACCTCACCAATTCTTCCATAGGACATCGGCCTTCCTGAGCTCCCTCAGAGTTCATCTCCTGATCACTGCTCCCCAGGCCAGTGCCATTGACATGTACCTGCTCCTTTGTTATTGTTCCTGATACTTTAGAACCTGACAGTATGTTGTTGTCTTCTCTAAGGCCCAGTTTCCTAACTCTCTTCCCTCTCAAATCTGTTGTCAGAATCTCATTCCATTTCCACCTCTCTTGTCACTCCCCATTTGATCTGTACCATCTGGTTTCTTTCCATTTTGAGTACTAGAATAGCCAGGTTAAGGTTATTGAAGATATTTTATGTAAATGTGACTGTTACACTCTCCCTACATCTTTCTCAAACACATTGCAGTCTTCAATTCAACAAAATTATAGGATTGCTCTTCAATCAGTTCTGCTCCAGGTGACACCTCTGTGCTGCTGCCCCCTAGTGGTTTTCTTCCAAGTTCCCCCAAAAGTGTCAGCATTTCTGAGCTGGTATATCACGTATGCCTGTGCAATTATGCTCAGCATGTCCTTCAATTCATTCACAGATCCCCTTCTATTCCTCATCTTTATGTAGGCAAAATTTTCCTTAAATATAGGAAGACTTCCACAATATGTTAATGAAACCTATCTTAGCATCCAAACCACCCTTGACTACAGTTTAGATTAGATTAGATTACTTAGTGTGGAAACAGGCCCTTTGGCCCAACAAGTCCACACCGACCCGCCGAAGCGTAACCCACCCAGACCCATTCTCCTACATTTACCCCTTCACCTAACACTACGGGCAATTTAGCATGGTCAATTCACCTAACCTGCATATCTTTGGACTGTGGGAGGAAACCGGGGCACCCGGAGGAAACCCACGCAGACACGGGGAGAATGTGCAAACTTCACGCAGAGTGTCGCCTGAGGCGGGAAATGAACCCGGGTCTCTGGCACTGTGAGGCAGCTGTGCTAACCACTGAGCCACTGTGCCGCCCACTAACCCTGTGAGTTAGTTGCCGCCCAGTTGTCAATGCACATTTCAGACATTAAGCTGCAGATCAGCAAAAATGTTTTGCTACTCAACATTAGCAAGAAAAAAAACAATCTTATTTAGTCAACACAAAAAAACCCTTGCCTTCAAGTATCCTTCTGAGGATATTCATTTAAGCTCACCCTGATGACATGAAGTTTGACCAAGTTGTGCTTCAAACTCCACATCCAGTGTAAGATGGAGACTGTACTTGACCATCGTAAAGTCCATCATGGTCTCACCCTCCGTTTTGCTGAAATCCTCAACCTCACTTGTCTCAGTGCCAATCTTGATTTCTCCAATAACTTCCTCAGCTCCATTCTACATAAAGCTCCAAATAGATTAGATTAGATTCCCTACAGTGTGGACACAGGCCCTTTGGCCCAACACGTCCACACTGACCCTCCGATGAGTTACCCACCCAGACCCCATTTCCCTCTGACTAATCCACCTAACGGGCAATTTAACATGGCCAATTCACCTGACTTGCACATCTTTGGATTGTGGGAGGAAATCGGAGCACCCGGAGGAAACCCACGCAGACACAGGGAGAATGTACAAATTCCGCACAGACAGTCATCCAAGGCTGGAATTGAACCTGGGACCCTGGTGCTGTGATGCAGCAGTGCTAACCACCAAGCCACCATGCCGCCCCCAATACTGGATTCCTTGATCTACATTATATTTCATTCAGCTCTCATTTCTGATACTTACTGACACCTATCCACCAACATGTTAACTTCAAAATTATTACCAACATCTTCAAATCCCAAAAGCCTTCTCCTCATGTGTGCCACCTCCTCTGCACAGTCAACTCCCTGACCTCAATCAGCCCCACTCTCAAACATCAATACCAGAACTAAAGCCAATTATCTTCCACAAATTCAAACTTCCTGCCTAAACCTCTCCTCATCCTTGCTGCTCTCTTTGTTAGTGCTGAATTGTTTTAAGATAACTACAGGGGAACCTCGATTATCCGAACGAGATGGGCGGACACTATTTTGTTCGGATAATCGATTATCCGGTTAACTGATTAAATGCCTTTCCTCTGGGGCTGGGAGTTTTTAAAGCCTGCTTCCCATTCAGGAGACTGCAGCAACACACAGTGCAGGAGCGCGAGAGCTTCCACCACTACCCCCCAAACCCCATACAACACCGACCCACCCCCCCCCGCCTGCCCCCCAACCCTGCCCACGAGAGAGAGAGAGAGAGAGAGAGAGAGAGAGAGAGAGAGAGAGAGAGAGAGAGAGAGAGAGAGAGAGAGAGAGAGATTTATCGAGACCTCAAGATATCCTTTGGATAATCGAGGTTCCTCTGTATATCCGAAATCGGCACTTTGATTCTAAAACTGTTCATATTCCACATCTGTACAAACATCAGGAGTGATTTTAGGAACTGTTCTCACTCAGGCCACCATCTTCTCTTTCATAACGAGAGCCTGAGGATATAGAACATTACAGCACAGTACAGGCCCTTTGGCCCTTGATGTTGCACAGACCTGTGAAACTAATCTGAAGCCCATCTAACCCACACTATTCCAGTCTTGTCAATAAGCCAATCCAATGACCATTTAAATGCCCTTAAAGTTGGCAAGTCTACTAGTGTTGCAGGCAGTGTGTTCCATGCCCCTACTATTCTGTGAGTAAACAAACTACCTCTGACATCTGTCCTATATCTATCACCCTGCAATTTAAAGCTATGTTTGCTCATGCTAGTCTCCGCCACCAGAGGAAAAAGGATCTCTGTCCAACCTGTCTTACCCTCTGATTATCTTATGTCTCAATTAAGTCACCTCTCAACCTTCTTTTCTCCAACAAAAACAGTCTCAAGTCCTTCAGCCTTTTCTCCTAAGACCTTCCCTCTGTGCCAGGCAACATCCCAGTAAATCTCCTCTGAACCTTTTCCAAAGCTTCCGCATCCTTCCTATAATGCAGTGAGCCTAAAGACACAAAGAACAGAAAATTACATTGGGCTGAACCTTACATTTTTGCGGCTAAGTGCAAATCGAGTCGGGTCGCTTGGAATAGATTCTTGCCGTGAGACCTAATAAGATATCTTACGAGGAGAAAGTGAGGACTGCAGATGCTGGAGATCAGAATTGAGGCTGTGGTGCTGGAAAAGCACAGGTCAGGCAGCATCCGAATCGACATTTCAGATAGAAGCCCTTCATCAGGAAACATTCCCGATGAAAGTCTTATGCCCAAGTAATTTACCAAATGCTTGTCATTAACTAGCTACCTTATCCCTATTGTGTCCCTCACATTTGATTCCAGCTCCATCGTGCTAAGTGCCATTCCTGGAACAATGTGCTATTCTGTAGTTATCCAGTAAAAAACCAGCATCCCTTGTGCTCATGCTGCAGTTATGTCCACAACACAAATTAAATGCCAAGATGTTGGATCATCATGGTAAAGCTCCTGGACTATGACTGTCAGTATGAGGATACCCTCACTGACAGCAGAGACCCCAGCCCTGGGCTCATCCCCATCCCACATCAGTTTCTGCCATGGCCAGTTAATTGAAAACCATGTGCAGCATGTTTGCTGTGCAGGCAGCCAGCCAATGCCATGGGTATTAGATTAATGACTCAATGTCATACAGCAAAATGTTTCCCTCTCCAGACAGATCTCTGTTGATGAGTGCAGCAAGCAGCCTGTCCACATTTCTATGCAAAACAGCACATCAATATGGCAGCCCTGACAGCGCTTTAGCCAGAGGAAAAGACTAACAGGCATGGCAGTCAAAGCAAGGCATGGATGCTGTTTGCATACTGTTGAGTGCCAACACAGCAAGTGTGAAGAGAGCAAGAAAGCATGAAACGTCAGTGTGAGATGCAGCATGGTCCAATTTGAGAGCTAGGAGCCTGTCCCTATGCACAAAGCATTCCTGTTGCTGTCTTTCACAGTTAGTTACTGACATGTCCTGCAATGAGATTTGTGCTTTCTATATGGCCTGCAAGTAGATTGCTGAGGTGCCATGGTGGTCATGTGGAGAGTTGGCACATATTAGAAGCCAATGTCCATGGATTGGGGAGGGGGGGGTACATGTGACTGGTGACCGTGGATTGTGCCTGGAGATGCTGTTTGCTGCTGAAAATATGGAGTCTCCTCGCAGGGACTGGTTCCAATCAACAGGCAGTGTAATATAGCATGAAGACAATGATGAAGATGCATTGGGAGGGGAGGAAGAAACTGTTATAGCAAGTAAACGAGAAATTCAAAGACAATTGAGACTTTGCAATTTCTTGAACCTTAATTAAGTAAGCTATAGATTAAAATTTTATGTAGACACACAGTAGAAGGTAACATAGCTCTTTATATATCCACAGAGACTATGTCAACATTGCACAGCCTTTTAAAGCTTTGAATGAATTCCAATATCTGCTCGAGGGATGGAGTGTAACATTGGCTCACTTCCTTCCCTCGATGTGTGTTTAAATTGATACAGCTCACAGACATTGAGGTTCAACATTAACCTCTCATTTTTGAGATAATCACTGGAACAGCAAAATCACCCATTTATTTAGTTATCATAAATGCTTTGGATTAACCGGACAAATGACTCACTGCTGTCTATGGGTCCAGTTACATGTATAAAGACTACTGCACTTGGCTACATGGCAAAAGTCAGTGCAATCCAGAATATTTCACCACATGAAGTTCACTTGACCCTTTAAATAAATGGAAATCATTCTATTTTTAAGTAAAGCCTGAGTCAAATTGATTGGCAGATCAACGAATATCCCTTCCATGGATTGTAAACTACTGATTGGGATTCTTGTGCTGCAATGATAGAGTTTCCATCTTTGAACTAGGAGGCCGAGGTTCAAGTCCCACCTCCTCCAGAGTTGTGAAATAACATTTTTCTGATTTTAGATTAGATTAGATTAGATTACTTACAGTGTGGAAACAGGCCCTTCGGCCCAACAAGTCCACACCGACCCTCCGAAGAGTAACCCACCCATAGCCCTACATCTACCCCTTACCTAACACTACGGGCAATTTAGCATGGCCAATTCACCTGACCTGCACATCTTTGGACTGTGGGAGGAAACCGGAGCACCCGGAGGAAACCCACGCAGACACGGGGAGAATGTGCAAACTCCACACAGTCAGTCGCCTGAGGCGGGAATTGAACCTGGGTCTCTAGCGCTGTGAGGCAGCAGTGCTAACCACTGTGCCACCGTGCCGCCCATTTTAAAAAGTCTACAAACTCCTGGTTCTGCTGAGAGTAAAGCAATAAAGCATAGGAAATGTATATTTGCCTTCTGAACTCTACAGTCAGTTTACTGATAATTGTGAATGTTCACCTCTGTTTGCTATTGCTACTTTAAATGTCAGAACCCATATATTAGGGTATTTTTTAGACCAAAACTGCAATATTACCAGGCCAGTTTATTTTAGAAATTACAAGACAATTCATCATTTTTAATGGCAAAATTCAAAATTGCTGTCTCATGGATATGAAATCTGAAAGATAACAGGGGAAATGCTGAGAAAGCAGAGTCCAGATAAAGGATCACATTAGAAATTTTAATCAAAAATTCTCCTTTGTAATGGGTGTTTCAGCAACACAATATAACCCCAGATTTCAAGTTCCAAACTCATCCTGAATTAAGGAAATGTGCAGGGGACAAGTCTCTGTTTGAAAAGAGCAAAATAAAACGAGCTCCACTTGGGGCAATTGCACTTTTTCTTCATTGTCATGACAACATCCTGAAGCTCCTTTCCTAACTGCATAATGGGAATAGATCCTACAGATAAACTTCACCTAGTCAAGAGACGGTCTCACTGCAGCCTCTCAAGGGCAACAAGGGAAGCAGCATCTGATTAATGAATTTTTTTTTTAAAAAGGCTAAGCTCATTACTTCCCACCAAGTATTAGTCACTTTTCAGAACTGGAGAATTTTTCATGAATGTTTATCTACAGTTTAATGCTAGTAGGAAGTCAGAACCCTAGATTGCATACAGCTGCTTTGAGACTGGGCTTTAAACAGAGACTTCACTGTTTGACTTCCTCCCTTAGGCAGCCCAATGCCATTTCCATAAGCAAGGCTGATGTCAACTCAGATTGAAGTACTTCTGTTCCAAGTCAAACTAAACTGTGTCAAAACCTTGAGAGTCTATGTTTCTTATTCGATAGACCATGATTGCACTATGCCCCTTTTCCCCCCCACTCCCAAATAATTTTTGCTTGTTCTGTTTATTGAAGTGAACGATGCAGATTATTTCAGGTTGAAACTTTGTAATGATATCTAATTGAAGCATTAAGTTTCCTGATTAAGTGTTTGGGTGTAAAACAGGCAAAATAGATCACCCATCAATGAAATGAAAACCAAAAGCACATGATTGAGCTGTGAAGTTGACTTTCTCTCCCAAAGCCAAGTTCAAAATCCAAACCTGAGCCACAACCCCAGATTGATGGTGACTAAAAAGAATGCAGTGGGAATCAAGAAGGATCTGCTAAATTAGGAGATTCAAACTTAATATTTTTAGCATACCAAGCTGTATCACTGACAAATGGATTAAAGATGGGGAATTATTGATACCAAAGTTGACAAGATTAATGGAAACCTTCATTGGTATAGCATCTTTGACAGAGAAAATATACCAAGGTGTTTTGTGATGAAACATAAAAGGGGATATTAATGCAATTTGGCTGCAGGGATCTCCAGTAGGACTAGTGGGCTTTCCCCACTGCACCTTATCAAACTCATCTTATTAACTACCCACCCAGCCCCTACAGCACCCCCTTGCCCAATTTTAGCCCCATTCTACCACTCACTGTACAACTTGCCACTGCTGAGATATCCCAAAATTGACCAGCATTCCTGGTGCCAGCGCCATCTTTATAAAGCTGTTGTGCACCTAGACATGGGTTGTTAATCCAGAGCTGCCCTACACTGTTCCTGACATGTGTCTAGGACATGGCAGACAATGGAAAACTGGCACTTGGCTTTAAAGGCAAGTACTCAGAGGTCCTGATGGATAGGTTGATTCGTAGGTGGGATGTTCTACTCCCTGCACAACCAATAGTGGAGGCCACAATACTAGACCATGCCAGCCTGCAGTACACCCAGCACTGTAGGAAGAAGGCCAGTGACCTCCATTCAACTAGTGTTACTGCCGCCATCTTCTTTCTAATGCTTCACTCACTCGCACTCTGATATTGTACTACCTCCCCCCCTAGGCTTGTGCTCCACCATTCTCACGATTGCCTGGAACATTTTCTCTCACTTGCTGTCACCCAGCCCAAACCCCAGCCCCAAAATGCCTTCAGCGTTGCCCACTCACCTCCCCATCTCTACCATAAGTAACAGCTGTTTCACAACACTTTCATCTGCCTTAACATCGGCCTCTTTCTCATTCCAGGAAAAAAACAGCCCCAAATAAGGCACGGCTAGTAGATACTGTGAACTCGGTATTTCTGGCTGAGGTGCAAGGCATAAAAAGGCAAGGCAATGTATTGCAAGGCAATAACGCTGTGAGCATCCAGGCTCAAAGTGAACGAGAGCTGAGAGAGGAAGATGCAGTAAGAGATATAGCCTGGTCCAGTCCATGGACTGTGTGTATGTACTGGAGGACACAATGTCCTTGTTGCTGCATTACAACGTGAGTTGCTGTTAAAGTCTAAACACACACTAAGTGGATTGCGGATGTGCCATGAGAGTTGTTAGTGGCTGGCACATGTCAGATGCCAATGCCTTTTGACGTGGGGTGCAGTGGCTGGTCCTCATGAGATATGTCCTGAGATGTTGGTGTCCGGTGTCAAACATGAAGGTCCTTTGGAATGAGTGGCAAGCTGATGTTACCCAGGTACTCACTCTGACTTCCATGTTGAGAATTCTCAGTGTTGAGTTTAGGCTTGAGGTAGATGGTAGGACAGGAAGCTGCGCCATCAATCAGGATGTTAACAAGCAGTAACCCCACCCCCTTAATTGGGAACTTGTCACTGCATAGTCAGAAACTTGCATCAATGCCTAGAACCCAGTTAAAAGATGCAGAGAGTGCTCCTGGTGTTCAGAAAGGCCTCACTGAAATTCTTGCTGGGCTTCTCGTGTAACTCTGCCACATTTCTCGTCATTGCTCAGCTCAGTCAGGCCTCTATACACCTGATTAAAACTGTGTGAAATAGTGGAGTCTGGATGAATGATTCAAAGACTAGGAGAATATCGTATCTACAGCAGCTCTCTAAGCACTTTGACTTAGTGTCAACCTCTGCCTTTTCTCCATAACCTTGCACATTTTTATACTTAAATCATTATCTAATCTCCGGCCTCAACTGAGCCTGCCATGACCACATTTCCAGACAGTGCATTCCAAATCCTAACTTACTCTTGAGTGAAAGTTTTTTTTCCCTCATGTCACCTCTAATCCTTCTTCCAATCACCTTAATCCTGTGTCCCTGGTAATTGACCTCTCTGCTGTGGAAGATTGTCCAATTGCCCTGCAGCTTTGGTTGGGTGACTCTGGAGGTATTTCTGTCTGGACGGCGATGACCTGCTGAGGGGGTTTATACAGTCATACAGCGCAGAAATAGACCTTTCGGTCCAACTCATCTGCACCGACCAGACATCCCAATCTGACCTATTCCCATTTGGCAGCACTTGGCCCATATCCCTCTAAACCCTTCCAGATGCCTTTTAAATGTAATTGTAATAGCCTCCACCACTTCTACGAGCAGCTCTTTCCATACACACACCACCGTGTGTGAGAAAGTTGCCTCTCGGGTCCTTTTTAAATCTTTCCCCTCTTACCTTAAACCTCTGCCGTCCAGTTTTAGACTCCCCCACCCTAGGAAAAAGACCTTGTCCATGAAATCCATGGTGTCACATTTTTTACATGTGTAGTTATGATTTTTTTCCCCACAAACATGGTGTGAGCCAGGCTGCTGTTACAGCCAGTTAAGTACTTCTGAAGGACAATTCTGTTGTTGTGTGTGGGAAGTGCAGCAGCTAATTTGCAATCAGAAAACTCTCAAACAACAAGGTGGTACTAATCCGATGGTCTGTTCTTTTTAGCATTGTTGATTGAGGGATAAATATTGGCCCGAAATAATTTTCCTGCTTTTCTTCAAAAAGTGTCATGTACTTTCCCACCCACATGTGGGTAAGGTGGGGACAGAATCAGACCAAAGGTACACCATAAGGGTGGGAGTAGGTGGGTCAGGAGGTAAAATACATGAGAGGATGGGTGGGACCTCAGTTTGACACCTTAGCAGAAAGCCAGTAATTCAAGGTATCAACCTTGATGTTATGCTCAAATTCTAGACAGGTCTTGGAACCTGGAAACTTCTGTTCTGTAGTATTTGACTATCGTTGATTGGTTATTATTAATTTTTTTTCAATGGATACAGGCGCTAGGGATTTTCAGAAGACTTATTTAATTACATGGTGAGCAGGAACTTCTCAAGACCATGAAAACTCAGCTGTATTCACCACCCTAACCCAAACGCTGCTCAATTTCTCTCACTGTACAGTGAGCCCATACTCCTTCTACTGGCTTTTGTTTCACATTACTCATATTGAACTGCATTGAATTAGGAGTTTCAACCTGCACACCAGTAGCATTAGAGGGATCTTGTGAAGCAGTGGTAAGTATCCCTACCTCTGAGCCAGGAGGGCCAGGTTAAAGTCCCACCTGCTCCAGTAGTATGTAATAATATCTCAATAGGTTAATTAGAAAACATCCTAAAATAGGCAATGTGAATCCGTTAGCACCAAAGAAACCATGCCATTCTATTTTTAATTGATTTCACTAAAATCCTGCGAAGCTTAAAACAAAAACTAGTCCATACTGTCAATTTTATGGCTGGATGACATATTTGAATAAATGCCCCGCTAAATCCTACATTCATCTCTAAGAAATGTTATGAAATAGTTAACATAAGCTTCAAACAAAGCACTAGGTGCAGTTATCAGTGGCAGGGATAATTCTACAAACAATTGTTTGGGATAAGATCAATAGCCACGTGGAAAAAAATATGGGCTAATTCAAAAGGAGCCAGATGGATTTGTAATGGGAAAATGGTGTCTAACTTGTGAGAGGTTTTTGAAGGGGTAACAAAGAAAAGTTACAAGAGGAACACAATGGATTGGGTGCATAGGTACTTCCAAAGACTTGATACTGTGCCACATAAAAGGGACAGTTAACAACATGGATACAAAATTAGATGACAGAAGGCTTTTGCCTTTGCATAAATACAAGTTGAGAGGGAGGGATTCTTACTGTGAGGCCTAGTGAGATTCCTCACTGTATTTTACCTCATGACCCACCTATTCCCACCCTTATGGTGTACCTTTGGTCTGATTCTGTCCCCACCTTACCCACATGTGCTGCACCTGGAACAACTCCTCACTCACTGGTTATTGACTAAGGGACCAGTTTTCCCTGTTGCCACACTATATTTTTCAAAAATCACTGTGTACCTGGATGAGCTCTGGCATTCTGAAGCTCCCTGTTCAGTCAAGGACAAAGTCTGAATGTGTTGGAGAAGGGACCTGTGATTGCCTGACAGGTGCCTGGAGGTCCTGGTGAAAGGGTGTTGCATAGGAAGTGTGTTTTCTCACCAGTGGACCAGCAGACCCTGCAGCCTGGTCATAGGTCATCACCTTGGTCAACACAGTCTTGGCGGTTTGGCGAAATGGTCAGCTGTTACATAAGGAGGTGAGTGACCTTCTCCACTCTGCCAGGACAAATGCCCCACTCCTCGCATGCTCTCTCTCTCTCACCTCACACTCACTCTCTCTGCTACTGCACACATAAGACTCTCACTCCACCAAGATCACTACTGCATGCAACATCTTCCACTACTTGGTCTCCCCAGTCTTTCACACCACTGATCCTGCACGCCCTCTGCCCTGCACCTTACTCACCCAGGACACCGTACCATCTTTCAACTTTCTGCATTAGCATAAGCAACCTACAATGCAATCTACATCACTCAAGTTCTCATTTTCTCTCCTTTCAGGAGAAAATATCCCACAACACGGGCAGAAAAGGGTCTGATAGGTGTCCAACATTCGATTCCGCATCCATGAGGGGAGAATCTTGTCCCTTGCAGAAGACAGGGACCGCTCCTTCAGGAATACAGTGGTGTCCATGTCCCACCTCCTGAGTAACTACCATTCTTTATCCCACTGCAACTCTCACAGTAACCCCACTATCAGGGTCATTCTTTACCCATCACTTCTAACCACTGGCCACAGTGCCTTCTCTTCCTTTGCCTCCTGCAGGTACCAACAGATGATCCAGCCCTTCTGTGGAGAAACACCTGCTCCCACCCCCCCACCCCCACCCCACCCCCCAAAGCCCCCTCCTGCATCTCAGAGGATGAGAGCACTGAGCCCTCAGGAGGAAGAATTGACACAGCTGCCTCCATTATCCTCCCACCCCAGCTCAGATACTGACCCCTCAGGGGGCAATGTTAGGCTTAGAGGGTGAGACAGTGCAGCCTGGTGAGCACCACTGTGGTTGCCAAGGGAGAAACAGTCTCAGCCGCTGGCACTCAGGGGAAAATCGCAGAACCAGGTACCTGCTCAGCCCCAGGTAGGAGGGGCTCCTGTGGTGTAACAATCTGGGACTTCACCCAGAGGCACACTAGAGCAGGAGCAGCAAGCAGGGATGTTGGAGGCTATGGCCCTCATTGCCCTGAAGCTACAGCAGTGCAATAGGTCATGTGACCAGCTGGCTGCCTCCGTGGACAGGCCAGAAGGGCCAGGCCTAGCACCCTCAGGGTCTGCCGGAGGGGAGCACACACTGGCAATTCAGTGCCTTACCAATTGGTCCCAGGCCTTTGGAAGTTGAAGATTAGGACAGTTCACTTCGCTTTGACAATAAATTCTGGTTGCCTTACTATAGGAAGTTAAACTTGAGAGGGTGCAGAAAAGATTTATATGGATGTTGATGGACTGGATGGTTTGAGCTGTAAGAGGAGGCTGAATAGCTTGGGGCTTTTTTCCCTGAGCATCAGAGCCTAAGGGGTGACCTTATAGCAGTTTATAAAATCATGAGGGGCATGGATACTGGGAAATAGCATGGGTTGAGAGAGATATGAACTAAATACTGGCAAATGGGACTAGATTTATTTAGGATATCTGGTTGGCATGGGTGAGTTGGTCTGAGGGGTCTGTTTCTCTATGACTCCATTTCATTTTAGGGGTTCATATCCAGCTGGAAAAATCTCAGATGGTCAGACACATAGGGCAGAGTTTTACAGTCCAGTTGCTGGGTCATTTTACCAGTGCTTTGATCAGATGCAAAGTCGCAAACACTGGATCAGATCTAAGTCCTGTAGTCCTGACGCGCACAGTCACGAATGGTGGTGGCAGTTAAACTGCTCACTGGAGGAGAAGACATTGCAGAGATCCCTATCCTCAATAATGGGAGAGACCAGCACACTGCAGTGTAATAACTAACATTTTAAATATTTTGAAGAATCTTTAGCCAGAAATGCCAAGTGGATGATGCGTCTTGGCTTCACCTGAGGTCTATAGCAATTAGCTTTCAGTCGACTTGACTCAGCCCACATGACACCAGAAAATACTAACCAGGAGTTTGCCATTTAAGCCTGCTCTGCCATTCAAATCACTTCCCTATTCCCAGTTTCTCCCCGTAAACTTTATCCCTTTAGCTCAAAGAAATGTATCTTTCTCCTTCTTGAAAATATTCAACATTTTGGCCTCAACTCCTTTCTGTAGTAGACAATTCCATAGGCTCACTGCTCTTTGGATGAAAACAAATTCTCATCTCAGTCCTGAGTGGACCACCCTTAGACTATGACCCCTGGTTCAGGTTTCCCTGGTCACTGGGAATGTCTTTCTTGCATCCTTCCCCTGTCTTGTTAGAATTTTATATGTTTCTGTGAGACCTCCCTCCAAGCTTCAAAACTACAGTGAATATAGTCCTACGCAATCCAGCTTCTCCTCAAACATCAACCAGATGTGACGTCAAGAAACAGGTGAAGGCAGTGGATACTGCCAAGACTCTGAGCAATTGTACTGAAAGTTTGTGCTCCACAATTTGCCACTGCCCTAGCCTTCAAGAGTGTTGCACTGGAAAAGCACAGGTCAGGCAATATCGGAGGAGCAGAGGGTCAACGTTTCGAGCAAAAGCCCTTACATCACTATGACTCCAGCTCCTACTCCAGATGTGAAATCTGGAAGGGTCCTGAATTCCTAGCAGAGCGCTTCAGGGAACATCTCCGGGACATCC
The DNA here is from genome assembly GCF_047496795.1 of Chiloscyllium punctatum. NCBI lineage: Eukaryota > Metazoa > Chordata > Chondrichthyes > Orectolobiformes > Hemiscylliidae > Chiloscyllium > Chiloscyllium punctatum. The sequence continues at coordinate 54,783,360 of NC_092764.1, read as the reverse complement.
GCACCAATCAACCACACCGCACCGTGGCCCAACATTTCAACTGTACCTCCTACTCTGCCGAGGACATGGAGGTCCTGGGCCTCCTTCACCGCCGCTCCCTCACCACCAGACGCCTGGAGGAAGAACGCCTCATCTTCCGCCTCGGAACACTTCAACCCCAGGGCATCAATGTGGACTTCAACAGCTTCCTCATTTCCCCTTCCCCCACCTCACCCTAGTTCTAAACTTCCAACTCAGCACTATCCCCATGACTTGTCCGGACTTGTCCTACCTGCCTATCTCCTTTTCCACCTATCCACTCCACCCTCTCCTCCCTGACCTATCACCTTCATCCCCTCCCCTACTCACCTGTTGTACTCGATGCTACTTTCTCCCCACCACTACCCTTCTCTAGCTTATCTCTCCACACTTCAGGCTCTCTGCCTTTATTCTTGATGAAGGGCTTTTGCACGAAACATCGATTTCGCTGCTCCTTGGATGCTGCCTGAACTGTTGTGCTCTTCCAGCACCACTAATTCAGAATTCCCACATTACATGCCAGGAATATTCAACTGGGCCGAGCTGCCTTACCATGACTTACTGTTAAATTAATCCCTTTCTGTTTACTTTCCCAGTTTAAGGAATAAAATGTATACCGTGGACTTCACCCCGTGGCTCATACTTGAAACATTCAATCTAAAGGCCAATTTTTACTTTAAGACTATACAGTAGAATAACTCACCTCCTCCTATTTACCAAAGTCAGTATTTAGCCCATGCTGGTTCCCTACTAAAATGTTGTCTCAGCAATATCACTCTTGAATATTTTTGTGCAGGATCCTCCTGGTCCCTGTGAGGCTGTTTCCCAGTGACATCACACATATAGAGTCATAGGGTCTGCCTCCATGCTGTATGATTCTAGGACTCTTTGGTCCAACTAGCCCATGTCAACCGTGTCCTTAAATTAAACTAGTCCCACTTACCTGCATTTGGCCCATATCCCTGCAAACCTTTCCTATTCATGTATTTATCCAACTGGCTTTTAAATGTTGTAACTGTACCTACTTCCGTCACTTCCTCTGGTGGTTCATTCCACACACACAAACAACTTTTGATACAAAAAAAAAAGTTGCTCCTCATATCCTATTTAAATCTTCCTCCTCTCACCTTAAAAATATGCCCCCTAGTTTTGAACACCCTAACCGTAGTGAAGAGACCCTTGCTATTCACCTTATCTATACCCTTTATGATTATCTGCACGATTCAAACACTCCTGGCTTGGACGTTTCGCAAACTATAACCAGAGCACACTTAGATAATTTATGCTCTTAACTGCTCTGAACAAACTCCTTTTTCTCGGAGTAACTAGTCTTACTTCAGTCAAGTTTCTTTCAAACTGAACCAAACACTCGCACATCTAGCTTTTTCTAAACAGAGATCAATACTTGAATATTCTAAATACAAAAGCATGGTAAAATATTTCAATGCTTTCCCTCTCTTCGGTCATAAAACTCCACAATATAAATAAACTTCCATCAACTTCTAACTTTTAAAAAACTCTGCCAAACCTCGCCACCCTCTCAGCCTGGATTCAGCTTCTCTCATCTCTTGGATATCAAATGCTGCCTGAAGCCTTAAACACCATCTAACCTCAACAACCTGCAATGTTACTGTACTGTCTCAGTGACTGTTGCTTCCTCCCCAACTGAGGAGCCCTTGTTTTGTACAGATACCTGAAGCTGGGATCAGCTAAAGATACCATAGACAATTATATAGATGAATAAGACCATTAGACCATAAGACACTGGAACAGAAGTAGGTCAATCAGTCCATTGGGTCCATTCCACCATTCAATGAGATCATTGCTGATCTGATGATCCTCAGGATTTGGAGGTGCTGGTGTTGGATTGGGGTGTACCAAGTTAAAAAAATCACACAATACCAAGTTATAGTCCAACAGGTTTATTTGGAAGCACTAGCTTTCGGAGCGCTATAACCTGATGTGTGATTTTTAACTGATGATCCTCAACTCATTTCCTATCTTTTTCAAATAACCCTCAATTATTACATACCTGTCTAAGTATTGAATATACTTAATGACCCAACCTTGACAGCTCTCGGTGGTAAAGAATTCCACAGTTTTACAATCTTTTAAGGAACTCCTCTTCATCGCTTTCTTAAATGTGTGACACGTTATGCTGAGATTATGCCCTCTGGACTTAGATGCTCCCAAAAGGGGAAACAACCTTTGCACATCTACCCTGTCAAGTCCTCTAAGAATCCAGCATGTTTCAAAAAGTAAACATTTAGTCACAAACAGAAACATTCAAGAAATGCAGAAATAATTAGTCCTGTGTATTTTGGATTGACTTGGATTGCTTGCCGTATTAACAACAGAGTGATACAATGAAAGGAACTCCAAACTCAGCTCATTCCTTCAGTTAGGTTCTGTTTGGCCTTTTTCCTCTCAATCAGCACTATCATAGTCTCTTGGATCACTCTCCCAGTCAGTGTCCTGTTCGTCATCCTCAAAGGATTGCTCTTAATACCTCTTTTCCCCACTTTGTCAGCTCCAGCTGTGAAAGGCACAGCATGCCACACCTCATCCAAACGGTACTGCAAAGCCCTACTGGAGTGATTCAAATATTGAAACTTCATCTTAAAAGAGGCCAATGGTCCATTCATGGGTGCAGTCTGTAGCTGTGGAAGCCAGCAATGTTAAAGAATTCCATGTACAAGACTGCTAAATCCTCTGCACCACGGATCGGAAGAAAATGGCATTAGTGATATCCACTAATGAATGAACTTGTGTGTCATAGTTTGAGACACTAGGTCTCCAGTGCAAGCTCGAACCCAAACTGTGTGCAGAATGTCAGAAATAGAACAGCGTATCAGCAATGATACTCCCAATCATGATGAAGCATCACATCATGCTCTGACATAATGTGTTATGGAACCTCCATAAGGAGGCCAATGTCATCCACAAGGATCGGCAGGCAATGAACTTTATCCAGATATACATTGCAGAACCAAAGTGTTAGTGCTATATTGGAGGAGGGAACTTCTTTCACTTACCCATCAATGGATAAATAGATACAAAAGCCATCCTTGAACATCACAGAACCATGTACTTGCAGAGTTACAGTTCAGTGTGAGAACATAACGTTGAAGCATTGTCTTCTAGTGTCAGCCATTAAATTTGATTAAGAAATGACAACCTGGGTGTGATTTCTAAGCTTGTGGAAAGTGATGCAAGCTCTGTAATGGTGATGGCTGCTTGAGGGCACAAATTGTAATTTTCATTTTTGCAAAACTAGGTGAGCTGTCAATGAATTGCAATATGATTTCAGCTGGCTGGCATTACCGAATCAGTGGATGACTAATGCATGCAATTGCTCCCAGTAAGGCCTCATATTCAAAGCCTAAAACAGAAATTGCTAGAGAAACTCAGCAGGTCTGGCAGCATCTGTGGAGAAAAAGCAGAGTTAAAAGTGTTGGCCTTCAACTGGGTCTTTTCATACAAATTCCCAACTGAGTGAACAGCCTTCATGTGGTGTGGCTGGTATTGTGCCTGGCATTTGTCTTGGACCTGTCAGGCAGTGAAAACCATGTCTATACTTCCACAGTTTGGTTGGAATCCAGAATGGCTTTGAGGAAAGATTGCTTCAGTGTGTGAGAAGGTGCAGTGTGTGAATTCAGATGGTGATAGAGAAGAGAGAGATTACTCAGTTGTCTCCCTTCTTGAAGACAGTAGTGATGGCAATATTAGAGATCAGCATAAATTTTTTTTCCTTGTCCCAGGTTTTCCGGATGGAGATGATAGGTGAGTTCTTGTGATGATACTATGGCTTTAAAGAGATGAAATTTGTCCTTTTTTTAAAAAAAAATGAAGAAAGATGGTGACAGAGGTGTTGAGCAAACTGCTCAAATGCCAATAAAATAAACAGCTTGTGAGGCCTTGGGTTTTAAAATGTTGGAACAATAGAAGCAGCCTGAATGGGTGGGTCAAGCTCCCACAGAACAAGGATTTTAGTTTTGTTTTAGCCTTCAGTAGCAGTCGCTGGGCTCTTGAAGCTGGATGTCGAAGCTCTTACTCCTCTCTTGTTACAGCTAAAAGCTGCATGTAAGAATCTTTTTTTTAAACAAATTTGCCTTTGTCGAAAGGTATGTTTATGGAATGTTACTATATTGGAACAGTTACATTTGCCTGTATTTTAATTATAGTGTATGAATGAAGTGTGTTTTGCTTCAGGCCGGGTATTTGACAAATCGAATTGCATCCGGGATACAACGCCTTACACTTACCTTTAAAATAAGATACCGTTAGGATCTAGATTATCTTCTCAATATATTTTGAGGGGGTTTGGTCTGGACCATAACACACTGCTCCTTCAAGTTTGAAAATCTCCACTAGAATCCTGTCTACTCCTGTGGCTTTTCCATTTTTCATGCGTTTAATAGCAGCTTCAACTTCTACCCCAATCCAAGGTCATCTTTGATGGGGAGTTCGGGAGAGTTCTTTGAAATTATCCTCATCTATAATTACATTGTGGTTTTGAAGCTCAGGAATGCTCCACCTGATGTTTCCTCTGTTCCTATAAAAGCATTCCATCTTTACTCTGCACCACTTTGAGGCCAAGGGGTAAAAAGAGAACAGAGAGAGAACAGAGAACAGTTCAGCTCAGGAACGTGCCCTTCAGCCCTTGACATTGCACTGAACATGACGCCAAATTAAACTAATCTCTTCTGCCCAGCTCTTGGTTCATATCCCTCCATTCCTTGCATATAATAATGACCTTATCTAAAAGTCTCTTAAATGCCCCTAGTGTATCTGCCTCCACCACCAGCCCCAGCCCCAGCAGCACTTTCCAGACTCCTACCACTCTGTAGGAAAAACTCTCCCCTCACCTTACATGCATGCCCCCTAGTAATAGACATTTCAACTCTAAGAAAAAGGTTCTGACCATCAACCCTATCTATGCATCTCATAATTTTATAGACTTATCAAGTCTCCCCTCAGCCTCTGCCGCTCCAGAGAAAACAACCAGAGTTTTTTCTAGCCTCTCCTGAAAGTTCATATGATAAACCTCTTCTGCACCATCTCCAAAGCCTGCACATCCTTCCTGTAATGTGGCGACCAGAATTGAATGTGTTGGGTCCGTATATTGCCTGATAGTACTGAAGAAATTCTGGGGGTCTGTGCTTATTAGATTAGATTACTTACAGTGTGGAAACAGGCCCTCCGGCCCAACAAGTCCACACCGCCCCGCCGAAGCGTAACCCACCCATACCCCTACATCTACATCTACCCCTTACCTAACACTACGGGCAATTTAGCATAGCCAATTCACCTGACCTGCACATCTTTGGACTGTGGGAGGAAACCGGAGCACCCGGGGGAAACCCACGCAGACACGGGGAGAACGTGCAAACTCCACACAGAGAGTCGCCTGAGGCTGCAACTCCTTATCATCAAGGAGTTGCAGACCCTTAGCTTTTCAATCCATCATTGATTCTCTTAAGATGGAAATTAGAAAGAATTTCTTCTCTCAAAGGGTTTTCAAGTCTTTGGAATTGTCTTTTTCTCAGGAAGCATTGGAGTTTGGGGGATCATTGACTATATTCAAACTGAAGGGGCAAGCAAGCAAGTACCGGCAAGACCACAATCAGATCAGTCATGATATTATTGAGTCACAGAGCCGGCAAATGATCTACTCCAGTTCCTACCTCTTATCTTCCTTTTTCAAATTTTGCTTTACATAAAAATAAGTTTCATATAATATTCCTCTTTGCAATATCTTGGCGGCATCAAGCTGTCAGAAATGAAAGATCACTGGGAACATTACACAATGTTATGACCAAGATGGGATTACACGGTCTCTCTAGTCTCACTACTCAGCAGGTTACAAATGGCCAATTATATACTTTCTCTATATTAGACTTAGAATAACGATCCAGTCAGGTTTCATTAATGAACACACAACTATAATCATACTGAAAAATTTTTCCTGTGAAAATGCAGAACCAGTTAACACAGTTTACAACTTGAAAATAAAATGATTACCCCTCTAAATAACCCAAAGTATGCACACGACAAATATGTACAGAAAGGGTAAAGTGAGAAAACAGATTTCTCTCGGCAGAGATTCAGTTGGGGTAATAACGCTTTCAAACAATAATGGCTAGTTCTTTAAAGGGAACAAAATGAAGGGTTGGAATGTTAAGGTGGCTGTTTGGCTGCTAGACATTAGGCATGTGCAGATAGTTCCAGGGTCTTAACAAATACAGCTCTCTCAGGAAATACAGTATCAAAGAACCTTCCAGATAGTCTGATCAAGGAGGACAATAGGATTCAATTCAAGATTAATATCAAAAGTACTTCAGAAAGCTGAGAGGGGAGAACGAAGCAGCCTGCTCCCTCAGTAGACTCACCCAGCTACAAAGCAAATAAAGAATCTTAAAGCAAAATACTACAGACGCAAGACACAAAACTTGGATAATTGATTTCTGAGGAGTGTGTCCAAGTAATTAGATGAAGCCATGTGGTCTCTTTGAAGTCTTTTTAAAAGAAATTCTAATGTTTTTTCCATTGGTCCCTTTTAAAAAAATAAATCCACTTGGAATAGATTAATTTTCTTACAATCCTTCAAAAACACATGCCCTTATGAAATTATATTTCTATATGAAATAATTATGTAATTATAAAGCCATCCTAACAAAAAACCAAAAAGACTAAAAGGATGCTGTAAATCAGAGACAAAAATAGAAATTGCTGGAAAAGCTCAACAGGGTCTGACAGCATCTGTGGAGAGAAATCAGAGTTAACATTTTAGGTCGAGTCACCCTTCCTCAGAACAAAAAACAAACTGTGAAGTATTGTACTGATATGGTGGCTACGTTTTCAGTAATATCATCATGACAGTAGTGTGTGGAGATGGGGGAAGTCATCATCATCCAAGTTGGCCACAGGTTGGTAATTTACTGGGCTATGCTGTCAAGCATCTGCTTAAATCAGCATTTCATGTGTGGAATTGACCAGGTAAATTACCTCAACAGAAAAATGAGCCACGTTGTGTTGGTCATATGAACCACACAGTGGCTGATATCTGAGAAAGTATTTAATCTAGATTTGCTTTTAGACAGAGCTAAGTAATTAATCTATCACTTGCTGCTTGGCCCACTGATTCACCAGGTTGCCACCTCATTTGTAGGTAAGTTTGCACTGTTTCTGGCACAACTTTCTGCACTTCTTTTTTAGCTAGATTCAATGGCAGAGTGGGGGATATGCCAAGCAGGAGGTTGCAGATTGTGTTGGACTACGATTGCACTGCGGCACCTCATGGAATGCCAGATCGGTTCGAAATCTAATCCGCTTAGTACAATTCTCGCATTACACAACATGACGGAGGGTATTCTCAATCTGAAGATGGGGTTTTGTCTCCAGTGATCACCCTTAAGGATGCGGTCTGACAGAGGCATCTGCGGCAGGCAGATAGGGAGGATGAAGTCAAGTATGTTTCTCCCCCTTGTTGTTTTCTCTCATCGCGTTTTACAATAGCTTTAAAAGTTTAGTACTGAATACTATACGCTATACAGAAAACATTGACTGTGGGTCAGGCAGCGTTCGAGGAGCAAGAAAATCGACGTTTCGGGCAAAGGCCCTTCCTGATGAAGGGCTCTTGTCCGAAACGTCAATTTTCCTGCTCCTTGGATGCTGCCTGACCTGCTGTGCTTTTCCAGCACCACTCTGATCTAAACTCTGGTTTCCAGCATCTGCAGTCCTCACTTTTGCCTAGAAAACATTGACTGGGCAATATAATATGCTGTGCAATAAATGGGTCACAGAAAAGAAAACACTTAAAGTCATAGAGCTGCAAAGCTTGGAAACAGACCGTCTGGTCAAACTCATCTATACTGACCAGATATCCTAAATTAATCTAGTCCCATTTGCCAGAATTTGGCCCATATCCCTCTAAATACTTCCTATTCATATAGCCGTCCAGATACCTTTTAAATGTTTCTCCATCACTTCCTCTGGCAGCTCATTCAATGCACTCACCACCTTTTGTGTAGAAAGATTGCCCCATAGGTCCCCTTTAACCCTTTCCCTTCTAACCTTAAACTTATACTCTCTAGTCTTAGACAAAATCTCTTCCCTGGTTTGGGGAAGTCCATTTAGGAGAAGGTGGGACTGCAGATGCTGGAGATCAAAGTCGAGGAGTGTGCTGCTGGAAAAGCACAGCTGGTCAGGCAGCATTTGAGGAGCAGGAGAATCGACGTTTCGGACATAAGCCCTTCCACACTCTCAACTTTGTCTATTTACCCTATTCATGCCTCTCGTGAGTCTATAAATTTCTACAAGGTCACTCCTCAGCCTCCAATGCTCCATGGAAAGCAGTTGCAGCCTATTCAACCGCTCATCATAGCTCAAACTCTCCAACCCTGGCAACATCCTTGTAATCTTTTCCAAACCCTTTCAAGTTGAATGCCTTTCCTATAGCAGAGAGAGCAGTATTGAACACAGTATTCTACAAGTGGCATAACCATTGTGCTGTATGGCAGCAAAATGACGTCCCAACTCCTATTCTCAATGCACTGACTAATAAAGGAAAGCATACCAAATGCCTTGTTCACTATCATGTCTAGCTTGTGACTCCACCTTCAGGACGAGCAATGAACCTGCACCCTTTGTTTGTTTGTCTCTTTGTTTGGCAACACTCCCCAGGAACCTGTTGTCAAAGGGGTCATTGGGTCAGTAAATGAGCCATTCTTTCCCAATCACTGGAATGGTAACTTGATATCTTCGTACTGGCTTTCATTTCACTGCAAACAGAAACATTTATTATTGGCGTCTATGTCTACCGGTGAGGGCACCATTCGCTGAACAGTTAACATCTATTTTATTAGTTTGTTTTATAGGCTGGGATCTAAAGAAACTGTCTGGATCCACAGATTAGTGACTAAATCCACACATAAATTGGTGGGGGGTGGGGGGGGGGGGGTGGGAATGGGTGGGGAATGTATGGAGATCTCCTAAATGGTTAATTACTGCATGAAATATAGCACGTACCATGCATGGGCGGGGGGGCGGTGGGTAGAGTGCCACCCTCAAGAAAAATATTAAGGATTATCCTTGGTCTTAGCTGCACAGAACAAGACCTTTATTTGAAGTATTATATCTGAAAATTGTAGTTAATTTTTAATCTTTTGAGAAAGGTAAAGGTTGATTTTCACACTACAGTGTGTAGCTTGTCACTCAATCAACTCATTAATCACATTAAAAACAACATTTGTAACCCTGTGATGCTAAGGAAAACTGGGAAGAGATCAGAAATTATTCCCAGGACTATCTTGTCTGATTATTTGGAACAATATCGGGTGATGTACTTAATCACCGTGCTAGACAGGGAACCATGACTGATCACTATTATGGTTCAGACATTTCTTCAACATGTCTGCTTCAGACCAAAAATATTCCAAATTGATAATGAACTAAACCTATGTTATTATCCAGAACCAAAGTTTTTTTTCCTCTGCTGTATACACTCCAAATTAACAACTATCCTCTATTTGTACTACCAACTACTATGATTACTCACCATATTATCCTTACATCTTCTAACAACACAACATTGACATATTCCATTGGACTACTGCATCAATATGGCAAAACTGATATTTATTTACAGGTTGAAAAATCAAATTATGAAATAAGGAAAATGTTACAGTAGTGTGTAATACTTTGAAACAAATAAAAATGGAATTAATCTACATGGGACTAAAAAATCCCAGTACAGTTCAGATGGACCAAGGCTGAGACACATTATGCTGTCACTTAAAAACATCCAAAAGTATCTGAAATCAATAGTTTCATTATCTGAAGTCAGTCACAATGACATGAGCTCCTGCACTAGATGCTGTTTGCTTGGAGCTTCCATGTTGTCCTGATCTCATGCTCCCATTAATCAAAGACCACTCACAGTTTAAACACGAAATATTACAAAATGTTTCTATCACAAAAAACTTCATCCACAGTTATTCTCCCAGCCTTCATTTTAAAGTTTGATAAGTGAAAAACAACTTCAATTTTAGTTGAAGCTATTTTAAACTGCTTTATCAAAGACAAATATTTCCCTAATATACACCTTACCCTTATTCCAATGTTTTAGAAAAGAAATAAAATAAAATGGTGATGAAATTAGTAAAAGTCCAATTTTGACAATTGATATAATCACTACTTTCCTTTTACAATACTTTTGCTTTTGATATTGGTCCCTCCACAGATTGTCTTGATTGAAAAGCTCGTGAAATGATCTGTTCTTTCATTCCCAACAATGAGGAGCTCTGCAAGAGAGACTCAGAACAACTCAGCTTTTGACTCATTTGCTTGCTGTCTCCAGTTTCTCTCCCCACCATTGTCCCTGATACCAATGTAGAGAAATGGTAAAAACCACAAGCAAAATCAAGTCCCATTACCCTTTGAAACTCTATCTTGTTTCTGGAATATTAATACAAATTTATTAAGAAATATAAGCATGGGCTCTCTGTGAGGCATTACAATCTGTTATTTTTACTGTAACAACAGTAATGTTCAAAACTACAGAAATTGTTTTTGCAAAAACCTTGAACATTAATTACTTTGATAGGAAGGAAGTCAATCAGTAAGAGCACATGTCAGGAATTAGTTTCCTGTCTAGGAGATCCTGCAGATAAATACACTCTTGCAAGATGCCAAATAGTAAACAGTGTGAAAAAGTTCAATGGTATTTCCAGTAATCTAAAAGACTCACTGCATGGCTGGAAAATTTAAAATAAAAAAAAGGGATGCAATTAAGCATGTTTACTTCTAATTAAAATGTAATAAGCTCAGATTTGTTGGCTGCTTGCCAATAACAACCATTTCATAATTGCTTGGGTTCATCAGCTCCTTTGCAGGTCATTGAATTTATTAGTACGTGCAATACAGTATAAACATTCTAAAAAAAAGAGCTGGGGGAGGGAAGAATAAAAGGGAAGGAACAAACATTTGAGGTGCACATTTGTTTCAATAGAATTATGCTTCCAATAGAATAAACAGTGCATCCTGGTGAAGAGACATGACAGAGGGCTTTGGCACAACTTCTCCTAGGACCTCTTGCCAAATAATAGCAACAGGACTGTATGAGACTGAGATAGGTATCATAAGTCATGATAAAGGAGTTTGACAAACGTGACTTAAGTGTTGCTGTGATACTTCTACCAGGTTGACTCTTGGAGACATAAAGATAGCACAATAGCTTTACGGAACAGTTGAACTTTACTAAGTTTTAACATTTATAGTTAAACTACTTCAGAGTGCATCAGCTAGAACAAAGACATTTTCACAGCATGATGAATTGAGTATTCATATTTCATATCTAGGACTGATTACTGTAATTCGTTGCTGGTCACAATAGAAGAAAACATAAGCAGATGAACATCAGCGTGTGTCCATCAATGAGATTACATCAGGCAAAGGGCCTGGATTTTGCAGCGAGTGGCAAAACAAGAAAGCTCACTACTGACCTTGAAGAATATTATCCTGGGAGATCTAGTGACCTCTATGGCAAAGAGAAAACATGCATCTCTAGAAATGTAATGGATTGCAAGTAACTTAAGAGGGCATGGAATTGCAGGAAAATCAGAAAGTTTTTCCAAATAGCCAATGAGAGAACTCACACAGACAGCTAATCAGCAAAATGAAAAGCATTAGTAATTAAGTTGTTTTTAAAAATTATATAAAACAAATTAAAAATTGGATTTGAATATGGAATGAAGTTAAAAGCTGAAATGTAAGAAAAAAACCTTTAAAATAGGTCAGAACTAACCATCATGGAGATATTTAACAACACTCAAACAATGTCAAATTTTACTTGAACTGTCCAAACTTATAAGTTACCCAATTTGTCATTCAGCCCAGTTGTTTCTCAGATCACAGCTGAGAAACAGTTATACTGACTGAGCACTGAATAACATTTTATGGGGTTTCTGGGGAGGGGAGCCCACGTCACAGCTGTTAATGATTCACTGCAATTTCAGGATCGATATGGTCATCTTCCCAAGAGCTAAATCTTAGAACTGCTATTGATTTCAGAAGACTAATTAAAAGATCTCCTACCAAAATCCAGGCCAATCATCCTCAAGACACCTTTTTAAAAATATAAAATGTACTTATACAGCAGCCTTCACAACTTTAGGAGTTCTCAAGATGCTTTCTTAGCCAATTAATTTTTTTTTAAGAAATATAGTCATTGTGACAGAGGAAATTTAAGTAGCTTAATCAATACAATCTCTAATTCTTTTTGGAGTATATGGGTGGTTTATTTAAGTGTGTTGTTCTTTTATTTTTGTTTTCCCATGCTTGCACTCGCAAGCAAGGGGCTGATTTGTATTTGGCCTGCAGGAGGACTTTTGGTTGCTGTTTTAATCACACGGTTACGCATGAGAATCAAGATGTCTCATCGCTCCATTAAATTGTGAGGAGCGATTAAACAATCGAGGTTTGGTTTTCCTGGAATTTAGCAGATCATGGGGGATCATTCAAAGCTTTCAGGCTATTAAGAACAAATAGGCGAGCATGGGAGGAACAACATCCACTAGTAAGGGAGTCTAGAACTGAAGGCAGTGTTCCAAAGATTGGAGCCATACTATTCCGGAATGAAATTAAGGAACACTCATTCATGATCAGGACTGGAAATGTTCCTTAATTTTCATCTACAAATGACAATGGATGCTTGGTTAATTGTTAAATTGTAAATCTGGGATTGAATAGATTATTGTTATTTGAAGTATTACGAACCAAAGGCAAAGAGATTTAGCCTTAATTTCTTTGAATATCATAAGAGGCTTAAGGGGCTGTGTGTCCATGGTTTGGGAGACAATCAAATTTTCACTGTGTTCAGTGTCACTGAAATATCCTTCAAATTTCGTTCGTATTATTATAAGTTGCTGAACTTTTGCAAACTTAAGAACAGATACTGAATTTTGACCAACCATTTGGGCCTAAAGACCCATGAATCTCTTACAAAAACTTAAAATATTGTAAATTTATTAAAGGAGTCAATATTTAAATTGTAGGTTGTTTCTGTTGGAAGTCAAAAATATAAATTTTCATGCCAACCACAAAATTCTTGTGCAATGATTAAAATTCAAAGCAATTGAAACTTCAGATACTGTATAGTATAAATCAAAACAGAACAATTTTAAATGGGATTTTATGCACAGAACATTTGTATCAATAGCTTGAGTGCACAAACACATCGTGTATGCACAGCTTAAGAACTGTCGTATCAGAAGCATATCAAATCAGAAGTCCAAATTGATCACATTGGGCAACTGCAAAGTTTTCTATTAAGAACTAGGAGCTGGAGTCTACTACTATTATTTAATATGACTGTGGCTGATCTTATCTCATCTTCAATTCCATATTCCTGTCCACTCTCCATAATCCTTCGACCCATTATGAATTTAAATCTAACTCCCATTAAATTTACTCAGTGTCCTGGCATCCACTACACCCTGGTGCAGTGAATTCCACAGACTGAAGACATTGAGAGGAGCATGTTCTCATTATCTCCAAATCTGCTATTGCTTATCTTGAAACTATGGCCTTATTGCCCCATGAGGAAACATTCTCTTCACATATCAGTTAATATCAAGTTTTACTCAATTGCCTCTATATAACCAGTAGCACAGAACAAACTTTCTGATAATAACTCAACAAGGTGCATTTGAAGAAGGGAACTGCAATTTACCAGGTACTCAAAGTACATTTTCATCTTGCCAACACTTGCTCAATGTCACTTTCAGTTATCATATGTCTTCTGTTTTACTACTTCTCGGCTTCACCACTTGTGTCTTTCGGATGTGTCATCAGCCAAATGTGGAACCTTTTACCTCCAAGCAGCCCCCCTTTCAGTCTGCTTGCAGCTTCAAAGAGGTCATGGAACTTGTAGTCTAGCTGCAGATTTAAAGCATCATGGAAGCCCGATGGGAATCTGGAACACACCAGCAGAAGTCTCTCCTTGTGAGATCAGACCATTGATGGAATGGAACATTGCCGCTTATATGCATCCTGCACATGTGCAAAGCTAAAGATGCATATTACACAAATGCCTGCTCATTCTGAGGACTCCCATCACAAAATTACTGAAATTTTCAGTTCTGGCATATGGTCTATCAGTGGCCTACCTGTGCAGTTAACTAGAAGATCCTGGATATGTTTGTGTCTGTGTGCTGGAAGAACTCAGAGGGCATGTAGTTGGAGGTGGTGGTCACTTTAATGCAAGGTCATTGGGTTCAACAAAGAGCAGGTCTTCACCAATTGGCAACAGATGTGACAGGGTAACCTAGAATCTTGAAGAGGTGAAGGAAGCCATGCATCTGCCTGTACAAGTTGGTACTTCTCTGCTGATGTCCTACAGCACATGGCCACTGACAGTCTTCCAGACCCTTGTTCAAGGTCTAATCTAATGAAGCTCCAGCCCTCGGGTGCCACTCATTCCGTTCTTGAATCTTGTACCAAAAGAGATTTTCATAGTGGGAAGTCGAAACCAGCTGTGAACACTACAATGGTGTACTTTTCAGATTTTTAGTGAATTGCCATTCTTTTCTCATCTTAGTTTCAATTGTGTGTAGCTTCAGAATACCTGGGAAACTCCTGCACTGCCCACACCAACACCACCTGTCCGCTGGGAGGGAGTTACATGCAAACAGCTAAGGTTGCCAGAGTTAAATGTGAACATCAGTGTGTTGGAACAAGCTTTCTGGATTTCTCCAACAACTTTAACTCCCCCCACCTGAACCCTATCACGGTGGAAGTTCAGATTTGGTCACAGTCAGGATTTTTTTCTAACAAGAATTGCACAGTAATAAGCCAAAGCCTAGAATACAACAAACAGGAGAACATCAAAACAGTGAGTCATCTCTGACTATTCTTTCCTTCTGCACCTATCAGATTTTTTTTCAGAGCAATGTTGACAACAGCTTGGGAACAACATATCAGCTCGATAAGGAGATAAGTGGAAGACAACTCAGTACCTGTGGGCCTCCTGCAATTAATCAGGTGATGCAAAAGAGAAGGAATGATGTAGAGAAGCTGGTGTTGGACTGAGGTGGACAAAGTTAAAAATCACACAACACCAGGTTATAGTCCAACAGGTTTATTTGGAAGCATTGGTTGTGATGAAGGAGCAGCACTTCAAAAGCAAGTGCTTCCAAATAAACCTGTTAGACTATAACCTGGTGTTGTGAGATTTTTAAAAGAGAAGGGCAAAGCACAGATTTGTTTCTCTCAACAGTAGCAATTTGTTAACATTTTCAAAAATTTCTATAGCTGCATACTGATCAGTGGTATCTGTTTTGGCAATATAGCTATAAAATCATTTTGAAAATTCATAGGTTATTTCACAAGTAGTCTGTCTGGATAAGGCTGAATATTGCAGGCAGACAAGTGGCTTTACTTTCAACCACTGACATAATTCTTACATTCTCACCTACATTTCAAACCTTCCAGTGTCATGCAACATTCATGATGCTTAATGAAGAGTTCAATGGTGTATGTCAGCTGCAGCTGCTGTACATAATAATGATGTGCCAACTTAGTGAAGCCACAAAACAGGATAACTTCAGTGCCAAACAGCATAGGTACGTGAGATAGACAGAGCAGAGTGATTCCACAACCAATAGATCAGATCTAAGCTCTGAATCCTGCAACATCTAATCGCGATCAACGGCAATGAATCAGTTCACCAGAGGAGGAGGGTCCACAAATATCCCCAACCTCAATGAGGAGGGAGCCCAGCTCATCACTGATGCATTTGCAACAACGTTCAGGCAGAAATGCCAATTGAAAGATCCATCTTAGCCTCCTTCAGAGATGTTCAGCATCATAGATGCCAGTTTTCAGCTAATTTAATTCACTCCACATGATATCAAGAAAAGGCTGGAAGGGTTATGGGACCGGACAACATTTTGGAAATAGTACTGAGGATTTGTCATTCAGAACTTGGAGCATCCCCAGCCAAGCTCTATCTGACAATCTAGAATAGCCAACTCTACCAAATACCACCTTATTGATCTATTCTTTATCATATAGTGTTGGAAAACATCATCAACAGTACTGTCATGAAGCACTTGTTTGCAATAACCCATTTACTTACACTGAGTTTAGGTTCTACCAGGGTCACTAAACCCCTGACCTCATTGCAACCCTAGTTCAATCATGAAAGCCACATGTCACAGTGTGGCATCAGGGAGCCCGAGCAAAACTAGAGGCAATGAGAATTGGAAAATTCTCCAATCGTTGGAGTCATACCTAGTACAAAGGAAGATGGGTGTGGTTGTTGGAGGTTAGTAATCTCAACTGCAGGACATCTCTGCAGGAGATTTTTTTTAAGAACCTCTTACACTCCTGTTATTTTTTTCCAGGATGTCTGGCCCTCTTATTTTTTAAGTTTCTTAAAACTTTTAAATTGTGTAATGTTTTTCTTCTTATTTTCCCCACACTACTGCCTAACTATGGTATTGCTTATTTTTCCCCAGCACCCACGTCATGTGTGCGCAGATATTGGACACAGTGAAGAAAAGTGAAGGGGAGCAGCAGCGATTAAGTCAAAATAGAGTTGGAGGGGGAAATAAAACACTCTACTCCCTGCAGTGCCTATCTCTCCCTGAAAATCCCAAGGGTGTTGGTGGACACCACATGCTCTTTCTCCAGGGGCACCCGGCCTCAGGGTAAAATCCCAGGCCTAACCACCTTCAGCTGGCTCATCAACGACCTTCCCTCCATCATAAGGTCAGAAGGCGGCGGGGGAGGGGTTCACTGATGCACATCATTCAGCACCATTCCCAACTCCTCAGATACTGAAGCAATTAATGTTCAAATGCAACAAAATCTGGACTGCAACTGGGTTTAGGATAACAGATGGCAAGTAACATCTTGGCCATCACCATGTCTAACAGGAGAGAATCAAACCAATGCCTGTGATATTCAATGGAATTGCTATTATTGAATCCCTTACAGTTAACATTGAGGGACACATTACCTATAAGGCTGTCCAGTTCAATTTCTGGTCAATGTGGTTAGAACAGCAGGTCAGAGGTTAGGAATCCTGCAGGCAGCAACTCACTTCCTGACTCCAAAGTCTCACCACTATATAGAAGGCACAAGTGAGGAGAGTGATGGAAACTCTACACTTGTCTGGATGAGACCATCTCCAACAACACCCAAGAAGCCAGACACCACCCAGGACAAAGCAGCCTACTTGATTGGTACCACATTCACAAACCTTGATTTCCTGCACCACTGACCAGTAGTATTGTTTACCATCCAAAAAATGCAATGCAGAAATTCACCAAGGCTCAGCACCTTCCAAAGCCACAATCTCTACCATCTTGAAGGACAATGACGTCAATTACATTGGTACACCATCCCTTTCAAGTTCCCCTCTTGATATGGAACTATATCATTGTTCCTTCAAAGTCACTGGGTCAAAGGCCTGGATCTCCTTCCCCAACACTGCTGTATGTCTACCTACACTAAGTGAAATGCTGTAGTTTAAAAAGGCAGATCACCACCCAGTTCTTGAGGGCAATTAGAGATGGATAATAAATGCTGGCCAATGATGCCCACATCCTATGAACAAATAAAAATAAATTCATAAATCAAAAGCACCAAGGGCTTCCTGTCTTCCATTCTGTAATTGAAGGTGTGGGCTCCATTTTACTGTAATCTTAAACACCTGAAAAACAAAACAAAAATTGAAATTCGGTGTTGCCCATCCTTGTTCCTAGTGTGAAGATGATGATGTAGGCATAATAGGGGCTCAAACCGGGAAACTTGACAGCAGTCGAAATGTTTGCCTTGGGCCTCATTTGAATGGGTTTTGTAGCACGCTGTCACCTCACTCCTCAGCTCACCTGTTTGACTTCAGGCCATCTACCTCGATAAGAACAGTGTGGTCACACTGGGGGAGGGGCTGACAGGGATACTCTGAGCACACTGCTCCTCCCAACTCTACAGCAAGATTTCAATGAAAAAGTTTCATTTTCATCACTTTCTGCAGGGCAATTAAGGATAGGCAATAGATCTGGGCCTTGCCAACAATTCTCACTTTATTTGGAAAGAATCATTTTCCAAATTTGTTCTTTAAATTCATTCAAAGGATGGGGGCATTGCTGGCCAGGCTGGCATTTTTGGCCCATCCAAAGGGCAGTTAAGAGTCAATCACATGACTGTGGGTCTGGAGTCACATGTAGGCCAGACCAGGTAAGGATGGTAGTTTCCTCCCCTCGAGGACATTAGTCATTACCAAGCTGGATTTTTCCAACAGTTGACAATGGTTTCATGGTCATCGTCAGACTCTTAATTCTATATTTTTATTGAATTCAAATTCCAACATCACCCATGGCAGGATTCAAACACAGGTCTCCAGAATATTACCTGGGTCTCTAGATTAACAGCCCAGTAATAAAATCACTAGGCCATTGCCTCCCCATAATGGGCCTGATCTATTTAGAATATACAAGTAACTGGCCCTGGGCTGTTCTGCCTTGAAATGTGTCACCACTGTACTGTTTAGTTCTGGAAAGCTTTGTAACAATGACCACTCTTAAGCCCAGAGAATACTCTGAAGTTAAGTTGACAAAACAGAGATTTCCTTAACTCATTTGGTGCTGAGACAGATTTTCAGCAGATTAATATCAACTCTGAACACATTGCAAAGCACTAAGAATCTTTACAAAATAGCCACAAAACCCCCAACAACCTGCTGAAAGATATTCTCCATATTAATGGTCACTTAGTAGTATTACTGTTCAAATTGAAAAAAGATCTACAACTGCAACTAGATCCTTACAAGAATCATGTTTATTATTGCAATGAAAGCAATGTTTTTAAAAGGGAGACCCCCTTGAAAAAGTTTTTTTGTGTGTTATGTGTCTCAAAATTGTAACAATCATTATTTTAAAATTAATTTATGATTACACTGCATATACTGCACACAGGAAATCAGCATCTTGTGGTACACTCATGTTTCCCATTCCATACACTACCTTTGACTGAGAGAGTCTAATTTGCCATTAAGCATTAGCCAAAATTACTCTGTAGCCTGACCATGGCAGCTTTCCATGAGTGTTTTCCTACTGATTCTCTCTCATTTCCTTCCTATAGGGAAACACCTGGGTTTGCTTAGTGCATCCTCATGGAAACACAGCTGACACTAACAGCACAACAACTAAGCAAGAGGTCACATTATAAATGACCATGAGTTGTTCTTCCAGCAGACTGTGCCACCTTCAAAAGAACAGAGTCAAAAGAAAGATTAAAAAGTAGATGATTCAATTTCCTACATTTTACATACACAATAAGGTGTGATGCTGTGAAACCGAACACTTTGCATTTCAAATAAGTTCATATTTGGTTGCTTCCAAAATTGGGTGCACAGGGTGGCTATGATATCCAGTGTGTGGTCCCATTTCATTCTGGAAACTTTACTGATTCACTTCAACTGAATGTTGCACTCAGCCTGACTGCTAAGTTATTCTATGCCTCTCTGCAGTGAGTGGTGGGTGTCTCTGAAGCTACGCAAAGACATTCAAAATTGAAAGCCACTGAGCCTTACTATTCACAATACTGCTTGCCTGGCTTTTCTATGTTGTCTTAGTGACTGGCAATGCAGGAGGAGAAATTGGGCAATCTTTCTTCACGTTATTGCAGTTCTCACTCTACACGGTCTGCATAACAAACAATATTTCTTCCCCTAATGTACTCTTTCACTAAACACGAATCCATGTTCTTCTCTTTGATTTCAAATGTTGAGACCATGAAGATATAACAGCCACTCAAGAAGAGGCCAGACTTCCTGAAGATACAATCATGTTTGTTCGGACCCTAATAAGCACATACTTGGAAATTTATACTACACACATTTTAGAAGCTAGGTTACAAGGGGATCTTAACATGGTGACTCCCTCAGCTCAAGCACCTTCCAAACCTATGACCACTTCCACCTATAAGGACAAGGGCAGCAGGTACTTGGGAACACCACCACCTGCAAGTTCCCCTTTGAGCCACTCACCATCTTGACTTGGAAATATACCGCTATTCCTTCACAGTTGTTGGGTCAAAATCTGGAATTCCCTCCCTACTGGCATTGTGGGTCAACTCACTGCAAATGGACTGCAGCGATTCAAGGAGGCAGCTCATCATCACCTTCTCAAGGGCAAGTGGGGATAGACGATCAATGCTGGCCAGCCAGTGATGCCCAAGTCCCACAACTGTAGAAAAAAAATATATAGGGCAGAAAGATTTTGTCACAAGTGCCAGCTCACTGCCAAATGAGAACACCTTCCATTCTGCAAAAGAAGCAGATACAGAATTTAAGCATGCTGAAAGCGGCTGAGAGACAAATAAATTCACGGTGCACCATGTAGATGGTCAGCAAGCTAGCAGACTTAACTTCAGCCAAAGCTTCACGGATAGTATGGAAAATATTCTGACCAATTGGTCCATTTTGGGCAGATCCAGAACCACAGCATCAGCATGTACCTTGGTGGAGGTCACTACACTGGGGATCAAAAGTGACAAGTCTCCCACAACATCACATTACCCCTGTGATGAACCCTCTTGAAGAGTCTGGGAGGATCACTTTCCTCATTTTATAATTCTGGTCATGAGGTGTGATATTACTGGCAAGGAGACTACCCTAGGAGGAGCTGCTGCTGAACCGCTTGGGTGGGTAATTTCAAACATTGCAGTTAACAGTCAATCAAATCCATCCTGGCACTACTAAATAGGTTTACAGATTTTTCCCCTAAACCAACATTAGGTAACCAGATGGGTTTTTAAGGCAATCCAGTGGTTACGTAGTTAACATTATGCAGGACTATACAGCATAGAAATAGATTATTTGATTCAACTAGAACATGCCTCTCGATCCAGATCTCATTTTTTCTCATCTAAATATACAATCATAACCAGCTCTTCCCTTCACCCTCAAATTGCTCCAAATATAATTATTCCATATTTAGTTAGTTAGTTAACTAACTTAATTTCCAATTGCCATGGTGGGATTTGAAATAGTCATTGGATCATTAGCCCAGACCTCAGGACTACTAGTCCAGTAATTTGATCTCTGTATTATCAAATTTGATCCCAGTAGAGTCCAAGGAAAAGTCACTTACTGTCCGATCTCCCATTTTCTGTATGTTGGAAACGGACTGAAGACAGTGAAGTCATCATATATAATTTCTGGTTCTTCAATATTTAAGATCTAGTACCTTATCTTCCAACTCTAACATTTGTCTTACAACTGTCATGCTGTTATACATCACCCACAAACCATTCATCAGCACTCATAGCCCTACAAATCACACAGAGTAATTTGATACCAACAGAATTCCCAGACTCTCTCCTTACCTCAGGCCATCTCAGCATGGTGGCAACGCTCTCATCAGTCTGGAATCAGCATGACTTTTTAAAGCAGCTACTTTTTCACTCAATTTGAACATTTGTAAGTGAAATTGCTTACTTCAAAAAGTTAAAAGTCACACAACACCAGGTTATAGTCCAACAGGTTTAATTGGAAACACACTAGCTTTTGGAGCGCCTGATGAATCACCTGATGAAGGAGCGTCCCTCCAAAAGCTCGTGTGCTTCCAATTAAACCTGTTGGACTATAACCTGGTGTTGTGTGATTTTTAACTTTGTACACCCTAGTCCAACACTGGCATCTCCAAATCTTGCTTACTTCAAGTTTTGGTAAGGAAACCTCAGAATGGCAGAGTTTGAAAGAATATTGCGTTCAGAAGAGTCATGTTGGACTCAAAATGTTAACCCCGCTTCTCTCTCCACAGATGCTGCCAGATCTGCTGAGTTTCTCGAACACTCCCTGTTTTTATTTCAGATTTCCAACATCTGTAGTACTTCGCTTTTAGTCAAAAGAATATTTCTTCCCGAAGATTGTTAATTGTCTGATTGAAACTGCAAACTAACCTCAGTAGTACAGGGCTCACATTCAAGTTACACTGTGAATTTAATACTTTGGAAAAAAAAACAAAGTTGATATTCAAAGAGAAAAAATATAATCTTGCATTACAAAACAAACAAACTCATGTGAAGATTGTGATTTTCTCTTGCTCCTCAAGGGGGATGCTATTTAACGTATGGTTTGGTGAATAGGTAAATAAAGTTGACTGCGAAGGAAACAGTTTAGAAATGGCAAACTGTCATTTGTAGAGTAAAAGATAGAAGTACTATTCAGTTGGGAAAACTACAGGCTAGTTTTGGTACATCTCATACAGTAACTAGGTTTATTGAAAGCAAATGTTTTCTTAGAGAAATCTTATGCAGAACGGCGGATGTGAATATCTTTTACTGGCAACTCTTAAACTGACATCGGGGTAAAATAACAACATTCTGTACAGAAGGGTGAGGGTTTCCGGATAAATCCCCCCCTCGTTCCCATAGCAACTAAACTCTCCACTTCAAGTCAGAACAACATTTCCTCGACGACCTCAATATCAAGAAGCAAAACGTCAAGGGATTAGAAAAAGGTTCAAAAGGTTAAAACAAAATACACAGAATAAAAAGTATCGCAACTAGAATACAAATGACACTTTAGTTTTGACAATCTGCACGTACCCCTTGAACACTTCGGGGGTGTGGGTTAATACTCAAGTTTGCAATTCTTAACAACAAATAAAGACTTAAAAGAGAAGTTTTACCAGATTGCCGAGCCAAAATATAAAATAGGACGTGATGTGCTTAAGGCACTATTTCGTGTGTGTGTGGAAACCAAAAAGCTGTGTCTCCTGGTCACAGTGAATTTGCCCATTGCCTGCTCCCATTCCACGCAAAGCAGTGAATTACCACTTTGTAAACTGCAATTACAGCCGCTCCCCTGTCACCTCCAACTCTCATTCACCGTGTCGTACAAAGCTCTGCAATGCTAAAGTCACCACCTGCAACCTTTGGTGCTGCTTGCTGAAGATAATGATTTCAAAATTATTTTCACAGCTGAAAAAGGCAGCTTACCTTTCACTTCCAGACCGAGCAAGGCGGGGGGGTCACCGCGGACAAATAGCTCAATGGCGGTGCCTCTCTCTCACAACTTTCCAGTTCGCGAAGAGGGTAAAAACGAGGTCTTCAGAAAATCCCTGTTGCAGCTGTCAAACCAAACGCTGATCTGCCAGGAATCGGTGGAGATTGATCAACTGGGCAGGCAGGACACAGGACCAGGGGGCTCCTCCTCACAATGTACCACGCCCCCCTACTCTCCAGCTCCTTATTCCTGTCGGGAAAAACCAATTCAACATCTAAATCCAATGGACATTATTTCTTTTTTGTCGTAGTCAAGATGGGAAAGAAGGACAGACATTTCGTCAAAAATCTCGTCAGATAATTCTTGAAGAGTACAACACCTCATATTAAAGTCAATGAGAAATTAGTGGGTTGATCGAAGTGGGCCAGTTTTGGATTTTTTTTAAAATGCGAGATTAAAGGAGAAGCCTGTTCACCACGTAGCTAGGACAACCAGGAACAGGACTTAAATGTGGCAG
This sequence comes from Chiloscyllium punctatum, assembly GCF_047496795.1. Lineage (NCBI taxonomy): Eukaryota > Metazoa > Chordata > Chondrichthyes > Orectolobiformes > Hemiscylliidae > Chiloscyllium > Chiloscyllium punctatum. Next base: position 54,759,805 of record NC_092764.1, on the reverse strand, counting down.
AGACAGGACCAACACTGGACTAGTAATCCATAAGACTCCAGGGTCATGTTCTGGTCACCCAACTTCAAATCCCAACATAGGAGATGTTGGAAATCTAATTCAATTGAAATCTGGAATTGTTGTAAAAATCCATCTGATTCACGAGTGTCCTTTTGGGAAGGAAACTGCTGTCCTTACCTGGTCTGGCCTACATTTGACTCCAAACCTACAGCAACATGGTTGACTCTTCACTGAAATCTGGACTGGCCAAACTTTTAGTCATGTCACCACTGAGGAATTAAACTGAACGATCACCTGGCATTGACTAAGGTACAGAACACGACAACAACGACAACAACAACAAACAAAGTTCTGTTGACCCTACAAAGTCTTCCTCTGGGAGTTAATGCCAATTTGTCCCACAGACTAGTCAAGCAACAGCCTGACGTAGGAATTATACCTTACAATGTCTCAGCTAAGAGAAAGTGAGGACTGCAGATGCTAGAGATCAGAGCTGAAAAATGTGCAGCAGGTCAGGCAGCATCCAAGGAGCAGGAGAATCGATGTTTCGGGCATAAGCCCTTCTTCAGGAACCTGAAGAAGATTCCTGAAGCAGGACTTATGCCCAAAATGTCGATTCTCCTGCTCCTTGGATGCTGCCTGACCTGCTGCGTTTTTCCAGCAACACATTTTTCAGCTAATGTCTCAGCTAACCCCATCACCATCGCTGAGCCTCTCACTGACAGGACAGACCCAGCAGATGTGATTGCACAGTGGTAAATGGCTGGGAGAGAGTCCTCAACATTGACTCTGGACCCTATGAAGTCTTGTAGCATCAGATAACACATTGGCAAGGAAACCTTCAGTTGATTACAATGCTCCCCCTTCCTCGTCTGATGAATCAGTCATTCTTCATGTTGAAAACTACTTGGAGAAAGCATAGATTGGCAAGAGCACAGAATGGACTTTGGGTCATAGACTTCAATGGGGAGAAAGTGAAGACTGCAGATGCTGGAGATCAGAGTCAAAAAGAGTGGTGCTGGAAAAGCACAGCCGGTCAGACAGCATCAAAAGAGCAGGAGAGTCAATGTATCAAGCATAAGCTCGAAATGACATTCCTGGTGGACCTCATTGCCCAAGAGTGGCTCGGCAGTCATGAGTGTCAAAAGACATAACTGTTAGATTGGATCTGCAGCAGCTGGTGAGGGAACCAACAATTGGGAAATACATACTTGACATCAGCGTCACCAATCTGCCATCTGTAGATGCATCTGTTCACAATAGTTTTGTTCAGAGTGACCACCGCACTGTCCTCATGGAGAGAAATCCCTGTCTTCACATTTTCTCCTTCCTCTTGGTTGGCATTTCCCCACTCTACCATTACCATCAAGCCAGAAGATCAACCATGGTTCAATGGTGAGTGCAGGAAGACATGCCAAGAACAGCAGCTGGCATACCTAAAAATGTCAATCTAGTGAAGCTACAAACAGGATTACTTTTTGTCAAGCAACAAAAACAGCAAGTGATAGAATAAGGCTATGTACTTCCACAACCAAAGGATCAAATCAAATCTCTGCAGTCTTGCTACATCTGGTCTTGAATGATGATGGACAATTAAACAATTCACTAGAGGAGGAGGCTCCACGAATATCCCCATCCTCAATGATGGGGGAGCCCAGCACATTTGTGCAAAAGATAAGGCTGAAGCTTTCACAGCAGTCTTCAATCAGAAGTGCTGAGTGGATGATCCAACTCATCCTCTTCCAGAGGTATCCAGCATTATAGATGCCAGTCTTCAACTATTTCAATTCATTCCATGTGATCTCAAGAAACAGTTGGAGGCACTGGATGCTGCAAAAGCTATTAGCTCTGACAGCATTCCAGCAATAATACTGAAGACTTGTACTCCAGAATTTGCCATTCTCCAACCAAGCTATTCCAGTGCAGTTACAACACTGGCATATATCCAACAATGTGGAAAATTGCCCAGGTATATTCTGTACACTAAAAGTAGGACAAATCCAATCCATCCAATTACCAACCCATGTCTACACTCAATCATTAGTAAAGTGATGGGAGGTGTTTATTAAGTAATCGACAGTGCTATTAAACAACCTGCTCACTGACAGGTTTAAGTTCTGTTAAGGTCACTCAGGTCATGACCTCATTGAGCTGAATTCAGGAGGTGGGGTGAGAGTGACTGCTGGTGGAATCAAGACTGTATTTTACCCAATGCAGCAAAACTAGATACAGTGTCATTCAAGGTAAGCTGTCCTCTGATTGGAGTCATATCAAACATATAGGAAGATGATTGTGGCTGTGGTAAGTCAGTCATGTCAGCTCCAGGATATCTCTGCAGGAGTTCCTCAGGGTAGTGCTCTAGGCCCAACTATCTTCAGCTGCTTCATCAATCACTTTCCCTCCGTTATAAGGTCAAGAAGTGGGGATTTTTGTGAATAACCAAACATTGTTCATAACCATTCACGATTCTTGAGATTCTGAAATAGTCTCTGTCTGAATGCAGCAAGACCTGGACGATATCCAGATTTGGGCTAACAAGTGGCAAGTAACATTTGCACCATGTAAATGCCAAACAATGACAATCTCTAACAAGGATCATTGCCTCTTGACTTTCAATGGTATGGCCATCAGTGAATCCCCCAGAATCAACAGACTAGAAACTTAATGGACCAGATCGGACTGCTAGGAATTTTGCAGCGAGTAGTTCACCTCCTGACTCCCCAGAATCTGTCCATTATCTACAAGGCACAAGTCAAGAGAATGGTAGGGTACTCCCCACTTTCCCGAAAGAATGTAGCTCCAACAACACTCGAAGCTCAGCCACCCAGGACAAAACAGCCTACTTAATTGGCACTACATCCATGAGCACTCAGTAACAGCAGTGTGTACCACTATAAGATGTACTGCATAAATTCACCAAAGCTCTTTGGTGTTCATTCCAAACCCATGACCATTACCATGTAGAAGGACAAGGGCAGCCAATACGTGCAAGCACCTGCAAGTTCCCCTCCAAGGCGCACACTATTCCTGAGTTAGAGATATATTGCAACTCCTTCAGTGTCACTGGGTCCAAACCCTGGAATTCTCTTCCAAAGCAGCAATGTGGGAATATATACACCAAATGGAATGCAGCAGTTCAAGAAGGCAGCTTCACAAGTGGGTAAGTGATAAACATTGGTCTAGTCAGCAATGCTTCACAATCCACGAATGAATAAAACAAACATCATCCATTTCGGCCAATATATTAAAAGTAAAAGATAAATGTAACAGTTCCTTGAGGAAGGACTTAAAAGTGAAGGTGCAATTTAGAAAAAAATGGAAGACTTGTATTTACATTGCATGAGCCACTGAGCACTTTACAGCTAATAAATACTTTTGAAGTGTACATTGTAACAATATGTTTTATTCTTTCATGGTATGTGGGCATCGCTAGCAAGGCCAGCATTTATTGCTCAACATTAATTGCCCTTGAGTGCATTGTGTGGCTTGCTAGACTACTTCAGAGGGCACTTAAGAATCAAACACATTAATGTGGGTCTGGAGTAACAGATAAGAGTGATATATTTCCTTCCCTAAAGGGTATCAGTGAACCAAAAGGATTGATGTTAGTCATTATGGTTACCATTATTAAAACTACCTTTTTATTCCAGATCTTAATTAATTGAATTCAAATTCCGTCAGTTACTGTAGTGAGATATTGAGGCATGAACCCATGTCTTCAGCTTTGACAAAGGGTCAGTTAGACTCGAAACGTCAGCTCTTTTCTCTCCTTACAGATGCTGCCAGACCTGCTGAGATTTTCCAGCATTTTCTCTTTTGGTTTCAGATTCCAGCATCTGCAGTAATTTGCTTTTCTTCAGAGCCATTGTCTGAATGTCTGGATTGTAGTCTAGATTCATAAAGTCATCCAGCATAGAAACGGACCCTTTGATCCAATGAGTCCATGCTGACCATGTTCCCAAACTAAACTCGCACCACTTACCTGTGTTTGCTCTATTTCCTTCCAGACCTAACTTGTTCATGTACTTATCTAAATGTCTTTTAAATGTTGTAACTATACCTGCATCCACTACTTCCTCTGCCAATTCAAGTCACACATGAACCATTCTCTGTGTAAAAACGTTGCCCATCATGTTCTTTTTAAAACTCTCTCTTCTTAGCTTAAAAATACGCAGCCTAGTCTTGTGTTTCCCCCACTTTAGGAAAAAGACCCTAGGTATTCACCTTATCTATGGCCCTCATAATTCAGTACCACTATACAAGCCTGCCTCCTGCAACACCCTTTGAAATGTAGCAACATAACTTCCAACTTGCATGTAATAAATACTTCCAAAGAGCAATGTAGCAATAATCAGAACTTGTGATTTTGATTGTGGGATAAATATTGTCTGGATCACCAGTAATAAGTCCCTGCTTACATTCAAAATAGAGCCAAGGTTTTTTCACATCCACCCAAATAGCCAGATGGGGCAACGTTTAACTTGTCCATCTAAGAAAGCACCTTCTACACTGCAGCACTCCCTCAATATTGCATTGCAGCGTCAGCCTGAAGCAGACCTGAACCAGGAACATTATAAATCAAGAAGTGAAAGTGCTACCAACGTTGTATTGGATGACAGAGTGAGATGTATTATGGAAAGAATATTCCATTCACTCTAGACGATTGCAATACTAATAAGACCATAAGACCATAAGACATAGGAGTGGAAGTAAGGCCATTCGGCCCATCGAGTCCACTCCGCCATTCAATCATGGCTGATGCGCATTTCAGCTCCACTTGCCAGCATTCTCCCCGTAGCCCTTAATTCCTCTAGACAACAAGAACCTATCAATCTCGGCCTTGAAGACATTTAGCGTCCCGGCTTCCACTGCACTCCGTGGCAATGAATTCCACAGGCCCACCACTCTCTGGCTGAAGAAATGTCTCCGCATTTCCGTTCTGAAATGACCCCCTCTAATTCTAAGGCTGTGTCCACGGGTCCTAGTCTCCTCGCCTAACAGAAACAATTTTCTAGCATCCACCTTTTCAAAGCCATGTATTATTTTGTACGTCTCTATTAGATCTCCCCTTAATACTTTTGAACAATAATGTGATGATGGATTAGTCATGTGCAATAAAACACTGCTCTAGTGGCTAAAATGAGGATACATTGAGTTCAGAACAAAGCAGTTTAAATTTTGGCTTTCTGTTAAAGCCATTATTGCAGTAAATATGGGAAAATGCTACATTTATTTTCTTTTTAACAATCTTTTCATGCCCAATTACTCTGCAATTCTTGTTTCTTTCTTTTACACTGCTAAAAACGCTGACTCCCTGTTAACTATTGGTTAATAATTATTACAATGATGACTTTTAGTGAATAGTTAAGCAACTGGAGGCTTTAAACTGAAGCCCAATATATCTTCAACTCATTATAGAAAAATGCATTTCCAACAAGGGACAACTGGAGAGTACTAAGGAGTAGGCACTCAACTAAAGGATGTTGAGGGCTGTTGCTACGTCAGTATTAAAATCCAAGATCGATGAATGTATCATAGCTGGGCATTACTGAGTTCAAATGTTTTTGATCTGCACAGCTTATTAATTCAAAATATAAATTTGCTGAATTTTTAGGTGAGTGCAAAAGGGCTATGATGACAAAGACATGAGATAAATGATCCATGAATGATGTTACATTACAGAAAACCAAATATAGTTCAAATTTTTAAAACTCTTAAAAAACTTTGGGAAATCCAGTAATGAATCAATATAAATTTTGAATAGCTTGGTCCATTTTTATATTACCTTAGATACATTTCTAGCAGGATACAAACACTACAACAATTGTTTGATTTTCTCCTATCTAGCTGAATCTTAATGTTGACATAATGTACAAATCAATTGTCTTTGACTGACAGGAATAGGTAACTGATTTTTATATATCACGGGTCAGTGCATAGGGGAATTTACAACCCCATAAATTTAGAAAGGTTTCAGCGGAGTCTTCTTGATGTGGCTTTTCATTATTGTAAATCAGTATGGTTTTCACCTAGACTTTGCTAAACAGAATTCCTCAACTAATTAGATTGACAAACTTCACTTTGTCATGACATATAAACATAAATAATTAGCAGATCATCTGTTTTTGTGTCCTCACAGTTATTAATACTGGTGATTATAGAGGGTGGGGCATGAGGTTGAACTATCTAGTGAACGTGGACATCTGAATATCTCTACACTCTTGTGCTGCTGCGAGATCTGAATTTATGGCATCAACAGACATTGATACCTTTGATTGAGAGAAATCAAGGAGCAATTACTGAATACAAATGATTAAAAGTATAACTTTGTGCCAGTCCTGTAAATATTTTACCCCTTTCTGTGAATATTAATTCATAGAATCATAGAATTCTTATGGTGTGGTAACAGGCCATTTAGCCCAAATAATTCTTTAAACATTTTATTTGTTGATCTAAAATGTTTAGTCATCAGTCACATTGTTACTTTGGAAGAATTTTTCTGATTTTTTTTTCTGGGTTATTTTAATGTCATCTTTCATTAAAACTAATCTGCATGAAAATAACGGAATGTTGGTGTTTTAAACAACTTAGTTTAAGACTTACTAAAACAATTACCATCCCTGAAACTCTATGCTATCATGTTTGAAAACTTCAAACTAAGTGCAAATTTCACCTATGGTTGACGAATAATGGTCTGTCCAGCACAAATCGGGATAAAACCTCTATTTCTTTAAAAAATATAATGCCTCTGTATGTCAATATAGTTGATCCAATCTTATATCTAAACTAAAGAAGCTTAACAATTTAACTTTTATAATTAATTTTAATGTTTCAGAAGTCTTTAATGGTTTTTTTTCTTTTCTCACTAACATTATTCATTGTATAGGCCAGGTAATATAATGCTGATCCTTCATTTCATGGCTTTGACTTCACGTCTCTCAGTCCTTTAGTAGAAGCATTTACTTAGAGACAGACAGGTTTCTTTATGTTGTGTAATGACAGACTTCTGCACATTTACACAATTTCCATGACTTCGCTTAAAAAGTCTGTCCATGTTTCTCTGACCACTGGTCGTCAACATCTTCTCTGATCACTTTTATAGGTTTGTTGTGACTTGTGAGGCATGTAACAAATCAAGCCATGGAAACCTCTTTGCCCTTTCTTGTCTCTTGGGAGCTTCCATCTCAAAGATGGCTGTCACTTTTTCAGGACCCAGCTTCACTCTATCAGGTGTGTAGACCATTCTAAAAAAACTCAGATTCTATCACCTTCACAATCCATGTGTCTGCATTTAGCTTTATCCCAACTTTCCTGGTTCTCGCTGTGGCTTCTGGATGTTGAAAGGATGGTTCTGTTGTAGGAAGTACTAGAATCAGAGGACCTAGTTTTAAAAAAAAAGGTGTCTCTTCTATTTAATATGGATTTGAGAAGAAAGTTCTCTCGTAAAGGTCAGGAATAAGCAATGGAAGCACAATTGTTGAATAATTCTAAAACAGAGATCGATAGATTCTTGATTGACAAAGGAATCAAAGGTTATTAGAGTTAGTGGGAGTGTAGAATTTAGGCCACAATCAGTCACCATCTTTTGAATGATGGAGCAGGGTTGACAGGCTAAATGCCGACTCCTGTTCCTAAATTGTATGTCCATACAGATAGTAGCCATGGTCTTTTTATATATAACATTGAGCTGGATATAATCAGCTGCATCTTCTGTACCATTATATCCCTTAGACATCTCATCTATTTTCTCTGGAGCACTTTCTGGCTCATTTTAAAGCAAAAAGGTATACTCCGTAATAAGCACCATCCAAAATCTGTGCTGCATGTTGCCAACTTTCATGTTCCAGTAGCCATTTCTAGCATCATACATGCTGAAGGTTTTTGCCCTGCCAGTATGTGTGATCTATTCCAGTGTTGGAATAGAGCAGAGTTTTCTCCTCATTGTTTGATTAAAATCTTTGGCAAATTCATAACCATCTATTTTACATCTGTCACCAGAATGGAATTTACCTAATTGGTAGATAACTCCATCAATCTCATTCTCTTCCTCCATTTCTTGGAGCTTTCAACCTTTCCTTTTAGTGCTATTGGTAGTTCTTGTGGGAATCCTTGTTGGATCCATAGTGATATGATACTCAAGATCTTCAAAGTGTACAATTGTCTTATTAAAACACTTTGGATACAAAAGGACATCATCCTTCTTGCTTTTGATTGGGGGATGCTTTTAAATGGATTTATTATTATTAATCTTCAACCTCTGGTGTCACCTTCGGTTCATGGCATAAAAGATCAGCAGTGGCTCCTCAATCCCAGGATAGTAGGGTCTGTTTTGGTGATGTAGATTGTATAGCTAATGTTCTTTTCTTTATATATTCCTCCAACTCAATTCCATTGTATATCAATAGCATGACATTACTTGGTTTTAGACCACCTTCCTTGGGGTAACTACTTTCTTTAAACTTTCAGGAATGAGCTTTTTGTATTAGTATTATTTAGAGTTTCAGTTTAAAGCTTTATAGTCATGGGCTTATTTCTCACCTTCTTTCTGACCTGAATGGTTAGCATTTTTTTTTCTGTGAACTATCAGATCTAGATATTTATTTTAGGTGCATGAATCTCATTTCTATTCTGTTCTCAAATTCACTGCCATCTTCCAAGTGCTATGATCAGCTGATGGAATGATGGAATGTTCCCACTCCTTATTTGACCACAAATAAGATCTACCCATTAATTAGGTGAGTATTTAACTGTTTTTGTGTTGTCATTTTTAAATAAGGATAGTTTTCATTTTGCTTCATTCAGTCAAAGCAAAGATTAATAAAAACACGAATATTCACATACACAAAAAATACATTACACAATACAACACAAGTTAAATGATTTTAAAAAGTTTAGTAAAGAGTAAAATTATATGTTTCCCATATCTCAAGAGTTTGAACTTGTAAAAAAAAAAGAGGTAGGAAGAGGGAGGTTTATATAGTGGATCTTCTGTACTGTTTGTTTCCAGACTGGTTTGTTCCTTCTGGTTTTTGAATTAGGTAAGATTGGTTATCAGAGATAGGTTTCAGTCATGTGATTAATATTTCCATTAGCCACATGAATGAGTTGAAATTGGAAGTCCTTACTACATAATAGGGAATCAATAATGGCAATCCATACCTACTTAACTGTAAATTGGTTTCCTTAAAGCTCTGTTTGTCTCCAAATTGGAAACGTAACAATGAGTGTGAGAATCCATGAATGTTGAGTTTTATTAAGTCCATAACCAATTGATGGTATGAATTCCATAGATAGTTTTGTTTCAGCAGGTTCATTCTCTTCATTATGGGTTGGTGCTATGCACTCATTACAGCTATTGCCTTGGAGCTGGCCACTCAGCTTCTCACATTCTTTCGCAGGAACTAATATGATGTTTTCTGCTGACACCCCATTGTTTTATTGTACCCATAAGTTTGAAATAATCACACATAGTGGAACTCGATGGAATGTTTTTCCAGTTCTCTAAGTTCTATGGAAATAATACATTGTTGCCTTGGCACAGTTGTGATCCATCCTGGATACTGATGTACACATTCACATAAAATAATCCCCAATTATTTTTATATAAACATTTGTAATATGCTGTTAAAGTCATTCTTTAATTCTAAAAATTGTATTCAGCTTTCATTCATTTTCTGCAACAATAAGACTCCATCAAGCTGGTTAACAGCTGATAAAGATTTTAAAAATGCATTGCCTACACATGGTGGCATTTTGAATTTCAAAGGGCAATCCCCTGCAGAGGATTATGTGTTCGATGTCTTAAGAAAACAAAGATGGATAAATCTCCAGGTCCTGATCAAATATACCCTAGGACATCATGGAAAGTTAGGGAAGACATTACAAGGCTCCTACCAGAAATATTTATATCTAATCACAGGAGAGATGCTGGACAACTGGAACATGGCTAATGTTGTTCTTTTATTTAAGGCAGGCTGTAAGGAGAAGCCTCAGAACTACAGATGTGAACGTGACATCGGCAGTGGATAAATTGTTGGAGATGATTCTGAAAGATAGAATTTACATACATTTGGAGAGACAAGGACTAATTAGGGATCGTCTGGTTTTGAGAGGCAGATCATGTCTGACAAACTTGATTACATTCTTGAGGAAGTAACCAAAAATTGATGAGGACAGAGTGATAGTAAAGTCCATATAAACATCTAATCAGTGCACCATGGAGCGCTAAAGTTAGATCACATGGGATTCAGGGTCAGCTTGCCAACTGGATACAAAATTAGCTTCATGATCAGAGACAGAGGGTGATGGGTAGAAGTTGTTTTTTTTGGACTGGAAGCCTGTGACCAGTGATATTCCACAGGGTTTGGCACTGGGTCCACATTTGTTTGTCTTATATAAATTATTTGGATGAGAATATATAAGAGGCACAATTAATAAATTTGTGGATGACACCAAAATTAGTGGCATAGTGGACAGTGAAGAAGGTTATCCAACAGTACACAGAGCTCTTGATCAATTAGGTCAATGGGCTGAGGAGTGGTAGATATTGCATTTTGGTAAAAACAAACTAAGGACCTATACAATTACTGGTAGGGCCCTGGATAATGTTGTAGAACAGTGACACCTAGGCATTCAGCTACATATTTCTTTGAAATTTGTGTCATAGGTAGACATGTGATTAAGGCAGCATTTAAAATTCTTGCCTTCATTGTTCAGACCATTGAGTCTAGGAGCTCTGACATCATAGTGAGGTTGCACAGGACATTGGTGAGGCCTCTTCTGGAGTAGTGCACGCAGTTCTGGTCACCCTGCTCTAGGAAGGATACTATTAAATTGGAGAGGCTTCATAAACGATTGACCAGAATATTGCCAGGATTGGAGGGCTTGAGTTATAAAAATAAAAGGCCTTTTCATTGGAGGCTAGGAGGTTGAGGGGTGACCTTAGAGGTTTATAAAAAAATCATGAGGGACATAGCTAAGGTGAATAACAAGGGTCTTTTCCCAGGGTGGGCGAGTTGAAAACTACAGGGCATATTTTTAAGATGAGAGGAGAAAGTCTTAAAAAGGACAAGAGAGACAACTTATACTGAGAGTGGTTCATGGGTGGAATGAACTATCAGAGGAAGTGGTGGATGTAGGTTCAGTCATAACATTTAAAAAAACACGACTTGGAGGGATATGGGATACAGATTGTTCTGCTATAATTTGCGTTTTGTCAACATGATCGACAAAATTGTGGACGCTGTTTAGAAAACGTGAACTTTCTCCTGAGCAGGTATAGCAGTTTTCTAGCAATCTTGTACAGCTCGATTTTCTATAGAGCAGGCCGTGTTATAGCTTGGGAACATGGTTAGCATAGACTAGTTGGACTGACTATCATGAATTTATATTTGCATTAAAACACAAACTCTAGCCCCTCATTATCAATTGATAACAAGTAAAGTAACTGCATTAACTGCTTACCTCATTATGATTTAAAAGCTTGTTTTTTTAAATTGAATTGCTGATCTTGACATTTGCAATACAAACTTTTCTTTGTAAACAATGGTGAAAAGATACAGATCACAAATTGTGGTTGCCAGTTTCATTTGTGATGCTTCTTTCAAGCGATACTTATAGGATATTATGTGGCCGGGCTTGACTCCTGTTAGCTCTTTAGTAGTAGTGCTCCTGGAGTGTTAGCATTTATGTATCATCAGCAAGGAACTATATTTGCTGCTCTTGCATAATCTGCATGGTCTACAGAGTTTGGATACAAATATCAATTAAGGTGCTTGAACCAAGTCCAATTGGAGAAATTAAACATATCAAAAGGAATACTGATGCAATTTCTCAAAAGGACTTGCTAAACAATTGTATTTGTATTATTTTTATGAATTACAGCTGTACCATATCCTTGCCAATTTTCAGGGGAGTCATGTTACAGAGCAAGCTACTGTGAGCACTACTGTCAGTGGGACCTTCAAAATTAGTGATGTTAAAATCAGTAATACATCTAACTTTATCCATCATTATACTTCACCCTCAATTCTTGCAGCAGCTCAGATAACTGACATATTTTCAGTGTTCAGAAAATATCCAATCTGCATTTAGCTAGGCATCATGTCGATTTCTTTGAAACACTAGTGTGGTATCTCAAGTGAATTGCACAAGACAAATCCTATTATAAAATCCATTATGTGAGGACCATGTCTTTTAATTTTTGTGCCCTTAAAACTATAGGCTGCAAGGAAAAAGAACTGTTTCTATACAAATGTTTTTTAACCAATTTGTCTGCATGATCGCAGGGCTAGAGCAAAGCAGCAGACAGACTAGGGCCTGGTATGGTAAACTGTCACAGATCTTGAGCCCAGTAGTGTGGGGACAGCAAGACCACGAGTGGAAAGCTCACAGGGTGGAGACGCTGCAGGCTATAGAAGGACTGTAACGTTTAACTTTATTTCTTTTATCTTCCTAATTTATACTAAGAAGAACCGTAATGGAGAACTTTTAGCTTTTTGCTTTATTTCTATTTTTGTACCTAATCTATTTTCATAAAAGATTTGTACCTGGTTCTTTGCACTTACGATGGCACCTTGTGTGGTGATACTGTACATGTTTCACTGTACATTGTGCTTTGTTCTTGAGTATGTGACAATTAAATCCAATTCTAATGTCACAATATGGAGTTCAATAACTACTGTGAACTCAGCTTCTGATTGACAGTCAGTCAATCAGAAGCTGAGGAATTATTTACAATTGAAGCTGATTGGTCCTTAGCTAACGGAGTAGATTAGAACACCAAACAAATTACAGATAGAAATATACATAAAAGGCTGTGCTGTTTCCCAAGGAGAAGCTGCATGTTCTTTGCAGTAAAACCTCAGTTTAAACGAAGAAAACCAATTACTGTGAGCAGAGACTTTTCAATTGGTAAATTGAAATTGATCAGACACTGTCCGCTAAGACGCTTTCCAAGTAAATCAGTCAAGTATATTTCTTGTAAATCAGTGTAAGCTTTGACAGAAAGACAAGTGAACACCAGAGACCTAGATAAAAATAGAAGCATTTCCAATCTGGAATTAGGAAGCAAAGACACTGAAATGACTTTCCAGTTTTATCTACTTCTACCAATAATCTATTTTTCCTATTTGTTTGTGCACATATGAGGAGGATTTTATAAAGGAATTAGAATTTTAGCTAACGCTTTATGCCAAGGGTTTCTATCTATTTATTTGGAGCTTTAGTCTAATTACTGATAACAAATAATTCATGTTTAGTACAGAAATCTGTTCTGGGATTTCTATCAGTCTTGATCTGAAAGTCAGGTAAATATGCTTACCTTAAAAGAATTTTAACATTTGGTAAGATTTTGGGAACAGCAGGGCTTGATTTATAGTACAATATCCTTGTGGTACAATTTCAATCTGTTGGCATCATTCTGCACTGCCAATTGGCTGAAGTTATCATGAAGGACTCCCCTTCTCAACCTCTCCTTTGCCTGAGTTGTGGTGACCCTCAGGTTAAACTACACCAGTTGGCACGCTCTGATTAGAGAGGAGTCCACGTTCACCTGTGAAATTGGTGACATTACTTTTACCTAAATGGTAATAAAGAGAAGACTGCATTCCAGCAATCTAAGTTAGAATAAAACTCCGATCCCAAAAAGATGAAAAAACTAGTAATGCTGAAGTCTATTAATAAGCTAACAAAATCTACAATAACCTCACGTTACAGTTACAAAATAGAGAAGGAATTTAGAAATTTACTGAATGTGAATCAGGACATCGCATACTTGAATTAGAAGAAAACTGGTCTGACAGGAAAGGAGACAGAAAGGAAAACATAATATCCCATCAAATAAAGGGCCAGCCTTTGGATTCAGTCATTTATATGGTGCAACGGCATACCTTAAATGCCAAAACAGCAATGCCATAATGCCAGCAACCATAAACCTCCAGACATCATTGGGTGGGTCTCATTAAAAATGTGTTTTGAATGCTTTATAATGTCTGTTAACCTTGTATTTACAATCCTCTGTGTAATCTGCTCTAATCGGAGTTAAGTATTTTGGGTTGAATGATTTTTATCTTGCAGATGTTGACTTCAGGTGCCCTTGGATAGAAGTACGGAACATATACATGAGCTCTCCAAATTCCAGTAGACTTGGATCTGTAATAGAACTCATAAGGCTAGTAACTATTCTAGGGGGTTTGAGGTGTTGTCATTCACATTAAAGTTATTATTCCCTTTCAGCAAACACATGGCCAACAAGTTATAACTTTAGACAGTTTTCTAATGATTAATGGCAAAGAGCCCCAACCAAAACCAAATGGATAATACTTGAAACTATTTGGAAGACAAATTTCACAGTACAAGCAATTCGGCATATTAAAAAAGTGTTCACAAAATAAAGAAAAAACCTCAAAAAACTGTGGATGTTGTAAATCAGGAAAAAACCCAGAAATTTCTGGAAAAACACAGCAGGTCTGGGAGCATCAGTGGAGAGAAAGCAGAGTTAAGGAGACCCTTCTCCAGAACTGGAGTTCTAAAGAAAGGTCACTGGGCCTGAAATGTTAACTCTGTTTTCTCTCCACAGATGCTGCTACACCTGTGTTTCATCACAAAATACATTCAGATAAACTTGATTCAACTTAAACAGACTATATTCATAAAGATAACTAACAACATGGGTTAGAAGTATTTGCCAAAAGAGCTATCATAGCTAATTTCAATGAAGATGTAAACTGTCAAAACTGTCTTTGATTTCTGCAATAGTTCTCTGTTTGCAGAAACAAATCTAGCTCATGCAAGAGCTTGCTGACTATTTAACTTGTTTATTTATAGATAAATGCGTCTCAAGTTTATTGAGGAGGATGGGAATAATAGAGATAATCAGTTGCCACTATGGGATCACGATTAGAACAATGATCAAAATAAGAGCAAAATACCATGGATAAGAAACAGCATAAAAATTCCAGTTTAAAAACATCTCTAAATTACCATTCAATTTTATTTAAAACACCAAATATAAACCTGGAAATCTGAAATACACACAAGCACACACTTTTCTTCCAAAAAAAACTTAACCATGGAACTGTTGCTAAAGAGCTATAAAAAACATGATTTTAAAAATAAAGCGCATCTTTCAAGGCATAGGCTTTAAAATCGACCTCAATATGTTAACACTGATCTCACAGTGGGTTACTGATTGTTCAGATCTGTGGAGAAAAAAAATTCAAAATGTTAGTTTGAGTGCCACTCTGAGAATACCACTAATGTCACTAAAGCTTTGCACTTGGCAGCAGTCAATGGTTTTATTGCGACATGGGAGAAAGTACGTCTGTATTCCTACTTCAGTTATTTATTTAGGGCAGGCATGGTTTTCTGTAAAGAAACTAGACTCACTGATAACCCAAACACATTTCTCAATTACTAGCAATTATTTAGCATCAAAACATATCAAAACAAAATTACCCCAAACAATAGACTCTTGAGAATAGCTCAGCCAAGACCAAATAGACTGAAGAGTCAACTTATTTACATTTGGATTTTCTGCCCATTTCCAGCAATTACTTGCAGAGGCACAGAACTGCCCCGGTGTAGCATTCAAAACCATTGACACAACAAAAGTGAGAACAGAAACAGATAATTTACATTTTACATCAATTGCGGTCCGAATTCTACACGCCTGCTGTGTTCTTATGTTCTTTTAACGTACTTTCCATGGCTTTCAACCAATTACCTGAACGTAGTCTTAAATGTTGACATAGTTTCTGTTTAATCACCAATTCTGGTAATGTATTTCCCACCTTTATAAAAAGGTCTTCTCAACACTATATTCTAATCTGTTGCATTTAATCTTGTATCAAGCTCCGGGCCTCTCAAATTGCTGGCACGCTTTAATTCTACTATTTCATGATCATTCCTTCATATTTTAAAACACCTCTAATCATGTCAATCTCCACCATTCTAACAAAAGCAAAACCAATTTTCCTCAAGTGCTTTAAAATCCATATTTCTTCATAGTAAGCAATAGTCTGATTAATTCCCATAATATTCTGACAATACCTTGGAACTCAGACTGTACACAAATTTTCAGGTCTCGTATACAAAACCTTGGCAAGACCATGTAAAAGCTGATATTGTTTAAAAATATTCCGTGTGATTTCTGGCCTAAAAAAATCTTTTGCTTTTGTACATACTTCATGTAAAATTGACAACATTTTCAGGGACTGTTGCCGAAAATTTCAGAATCAAAGCATAATCTCTACAATTGCACCAAAAACTTCAGTTACTCTTTAATTTAAAACAGTAACACTTACCAAACACCCTCCTATGCCTCTTTGTCAACTAACGTAGGAAGCATGAATATCAATTTTGAATTTTGAGGGCAAAAAAAAAATTGATAGTGCGAATGAAAAAGGGATACAAGGACCAACTTCCAGCGTGAACTAGGCTCTTCCATCTTGAAGTATTGCCCCCAGCCTTCTTGGGGAGGAAAGGCTCAGATCTTGCTAATCAGGCCTTTTCAAGTGCTGATTTGATGTAAAGACCCTGCAAAGGTTAGGTCAAGGACTGGGAATTATCAGTGGGACATCTCACGGCATAGCCCTTCCCTAGCCCTCAAGCAGCATTGAACAGTGGGTACAGCTGCTACTACTTCTGAGGTGTAGGGGTAAAGGAGGATCCTTAATAAAACACAGAGAAAGGAATAAAATAAACTGCTGTCTGTTTGAGTCAGTGTCTGCTCAAAAAGGAGTACAATGCTACAAGTGTCAGAAACTCTCTAGATATCTAGAATCAACTTTGAACAGTCAAAGTTCAACTGGAAACTGACATTACCTAGTCGTGTGCACACAAAATTTATTTAGTGGTTATAAGATCCAGAGGGTCATAAGGTGACATGCCCAGCCTTTCAAGGCCACCTTTTAATTGATTTTTTAGTTCTTCATAATCAGGCTCTTCGTCATATTGTAGAGACATGACCTGTTGCAAATATTTCTTCAGTTCTTCTGTAAGTTAATAAAATTGATTTAAAAATTAATAAGCAGAAGGGAACATAACATTTCATTATACACAAATATTTATTATTTCAGAAACAAAAAACTTTTATATTGAAATAACTGCCTTTCAAGCTTGGGAAAAAGTCTGGCCAACTTAAATAGCACAGTTAATTGAGTAAAACATCCCAAATAGATTCAGTCAGAAAGGTGGTTCAGTGGGAATTGGGTTGAGGGAGCAGGAGGTAGGTTTCACGAATAAGATGAGCAAAGAGAGGGAATGAGGGGAAAAACAGAAAAAATTCGAGTTTAAGCTAAGACTAGGGTTATGGGTAGCTATAGAGTTGGTTTGGGACTGAAGCACAGGGCAAAAAGCAGCTTACACTTACGTAACAATGTGAAAACTTTAAAATAATTATGCACCAATCTACATTGAATTACGTTTAAAATGACTACATGTCAATGAGTGAACATTGTAATAAGAGGTGACCTTGGTACTTATACAAGTTTTAATTGCTACAGAGTACTCAAGTAGTATGAAATGCACAAATACATATGAACAAAGGTACAATTTTAGGGATGACAAAGTTTGAAGGAATCAAAGTACAGAGTTAAACATAATGATACAAAGAAATGGATTAAAGGTAAAATCAGAGCAAAACTAAAAACAATACCCAAAAGGAAGAGCTCTGATGAATTGAAAAATCTTAATCAGTGAAGACGAATGAAGAATACTCGCCTTGAAGGAGATTAAAATCTACAATAGACAGAATATTGCAGATGAAAGAAAGCAACAGATACTCCCTAAATGTTTTGAAGCTGATGAAGTTAGTCATAGAATCATAGAAGTCTTACAGTGTGTAAACAGGCCATTTAGCCCAACAAATCCACATCAAACCTCTGAAGAGTATCCCACCTAGACCCATTCCCTACCCCTATTATTCTATATTTCCCTTACTAATGCACCGAGCCTACACATTCCTGAACATGATGGGCAATTCAGTATGGCCAATTCACCTAACCAGCGCATCTTTGGACTGTGAGAGGAAACCAGAGCACTCTGAGGAAACCCATGCAGACACAGGGGAATGTGCAAACTCCACACACACAGTTGCCCAAGGTTGGAATTGAACCCGGGTCTCTGGCACTGAGAGACAGTGGTGCTAACCACTGAGCTACCATGCCATCAACTTTGTAAAGAGGTCTATGCGTCTTTGTAGCCTGGATGCTTAACATTCAAACCAACACTGAACAGTAATTGATAAAGCTAATGTAACGATGAACTTCACAAACCAGTAGACAGAGGCAGGAAACATCAAACATACTGCAGCTTGATCAAATCAGACTGTATTTTGGAAACAGGATTCAGTTCTAATTACCACGACATGACAGAAACATTTGAAGACATGAGGACTCCAGGAGGGAGGCAGGAGAGTGAATGGACAATTACTCAAATTACGTTTGCTCTTTGAATCTACAACAATTGCTTTATATTAGGGCAAAAATCATTGGAAGTACTTCTAATACAATCTTAAATCTGTATTTAAACAAACGAGTGGGTTGAGTGTTTCATTGGCAAAGCCAACTTTTATTGCCCTTAAGCTACCTTTTTGAACCATGACAAGTGCTGGTTCTAGGTACATCTAAGGTATTGTTAGGAAGGGGTTTGTGGCTTGAAAGTGAATGTGCAGATATTGTGTTTGCATACATCAGCCACCCTAGTTTGCAGAGGTTGTGGGTTTGGAAGGTGCTAAGTCGTGATGAATTGCTGCACACCTTGTACTTGGCGCACTGGCTGCAGCCAGTGTGATAATGGTGAAGGGACTGAATTTGCAAAGTAATGGATGGGGTGCCATTCAAGAAGATTGCATTTTTATTTGAATTCCACTCATTCAGGCAAATGAAAAGTATTCTACGACACTTGGGCTTGCGTCTTGTAGATACTGGTCAAAGGTTAGAGAGCTAGGAGGGAGTTCCTGCCACAGAATTCTTGGCCTCTGACCTGCTGCTGTGGCCACAGTATTTAATTTCCTAGTCCAGTTCAGTTTCGAGTCAACTGAATCAGGACATTGATTATGGAAGATTCAGCAATGGTAATATGCCAGTTAACACCATAGGGAAATGATGAGATTCTGTATGTTGGAGATGGTCGTTGCCTGGTACTCGTGTGGTGTGACTTATTAACCCACAACTGAATACTATCGAGGTGCTGATACATATGGATACAGGCTGCTTCAGTATCTAAGTTACAAATGGGGCTGAACACTATAGTCAAACATCTCCACTTCTGACCTTATGATGGAGGGAAGGGACTCATGAAGCGGCTGAAGGCAGTATTGTTCTATTTTGCGTTGGGTATGATTCCAACCAATGCACATACTTCCCAAATTCCCACTGACTCCAATGTTCCGAGAGCTTGTCAAGAGCAATCCTTCTCTCCTCACCTTTGGGCTTTCGCTCTTTTGTCCATGTTTAGACAAAGACTTAATGAGGTCAGGTGCTAATTGGTTTTGGCAGAAACAAACCAAGTGTCAGTGAGCAGGTTATTACTGTACCTCTTGATAGTATGGACAATGACCTTTGCATCACTTTCTTGATCAAGAGAAGCCTAACAGTGGTAAACTGGCGAGCTTGGATTTGTCCTAATTTTGTAGGCAGGATATACCAGGGCAACATGCCACATTGCCAGGTGGATAATAGTCTTGTAATTGCACGGGAGGGGCATTGGAAGGTATGAGACACAATCTTCAGTACTATTGTTGGAATGTTGTCAGGATCCAGAGCTTTTGCAGTACGCAGTGCCTTCAGCTGTTTCTTGATATCATGCGGAATTAATCAAATTGATTGAGAGGTGGCATTTATAATGTAAGAGACCCTCAGCAAGAGACCAAGATCATCAACTCAACATTCCACCTGTAGATGGATGCGAATAATTCAGCCTTATCTTTCACTGTGCTCTCCTGTTCTTGAAGATGGGGACATTTGTGGAGCCTCCTGCTTCTGTTGGTAGTTTAATGGTCGATACCACTCATGTCTGGATATGGCAGTACTGTGGAGCTCTGCAGTCAATGACCTTTGCAGTACTGATCCCCAAGGTGTTCCATTAGTTATAGCTTATCAAGCACAAGATCCATTTATCTCTATGCTCTGGTTTCAGTTAGTAGACCAACCCTTTATGATAATATACTATCACTAAACCATGTGCTAATGTGTAGTAACCTTTGATGTGGCATTTTATTAAATGTCTTTAGGAAATACAAATACACTACTACTCCAAGGTCCCCTTTATCCACTTTGCTGTTATTCTCTCAAAGAGCTCTAATTAGAGTCAGAGTCAGAACATGATTTCCCTTTACGAATCCATGTTGGATCAGATAATCATAATTATGATCAGACAAAGTACATGTTTAATAATGGATCCCAATAATTTTCTTATGATAGATGTTAGGCTGATGTGTCGTTACTGCAAATATTATACTACAAAACTTGCAAAGTAATATGAGATCATTTGCTAGGTAATCAGGCACTATATAAAAATAAGTATTCTTTATACCATGAAAAAAAGTAAATTCGGTTTTAAGCTATTTAGAGAAAGAAATATCTGTGTTGCTGTTATGAAGTGTGATCTAATCAAATGGATAAAAGTCTTCCACGACAGCTGAATAACTGAGTGAAGAACTGAGCATTGCAAACCAAGAACATCTTGTTTTGATTCCCTACTTTGTGCTGATTTAACATTCAGCAGGACAATATAATTAACCTTGGTATTCTCTGGAGTATCTGCATGGTGACAATAGTCAAAAGCCAACCTAGCTTTTGACTGTCAGAACAGCCAGTCAAGATTCAAACTGTACCACAAAATTAACATAAATACAGAATTAAATGGAAATTGTAAATGGGCCGACAGAAGGTTTTAAGTGAGATTCTATACTTTTCATGTCCTGAACCAGGCAAGTAGATCCAGGAGAGGGTATTGTGCAGAGTACAACAGCGGATCAAAGAGTAACAAAAGACTTTTCAGAGCCTTCTCACCCTGTTGAAATTGAGTCAATCACAAGATGGAAAAGAGTAATTCACATAGATTTGTTCTCTATGTGCTTCCTAATTAAAGTGTTCATGGCAAATTCCTCAGCAATATGGTAAACACTTAGAATTCCACTTGCAAGCTTGTAGATACAACAGAAACCGTTGTTCATAAGTCACATTTACCAAGATGTATATTTTAAAAACTGTAACCAGATCATCTGGAAATGTGCACAGAAACACTTAAAGCACACATCATCTGTTCCTTGGTGTGCACTGGATTCTGACAATAAATATGTAATATGCAAACTTCCAAATAATTGAAAATTAGATTCTAAAAATCTAGGTTCAAAATTCAACAGGCTTTGCAGCATTTTACTTGAACATTACAGAATAATAAATAGTAATTTATGTACTTCAATTTTTATTTAGTTTTAATAATCATAATTAGAACTTGGCATTGGGTACAGTATTCTTTCCTCCACTCTACCACCACCCTCCCCCCAAAACATTTAAGTTTGGAAAGGGTCCAGTTAGCCAAATGATAATCACACAAGCTAAAAACCTAGGCTGGTAATTGGTTTTTATGTTGAACATTCTTATTACATTCATGCAGATTTAATTTTACATTAAATAACATACGTGTCTTGAAAACTCAAATTAATATTACCTGGAAACTTTCTTTTCCCAGAACAGTACTTGAAAAGACTTGGTAGGTCAGCTTTGTATCTGACAAAGAAACCCCAAAAATGAGTAAATCAGTTTAAAAATTAAATCCATATTATAAATATTAATGTCTACATAAACATCTTGTTCAACATATCAAATATTACATATGCATCTGTCTCAAGTATGGAGAAGCAGAATTAATTTCTGTGGAGGGAAATAAAAAGCTAATCAAGAACATATAATATTAGGGAGACAGTTTTTGCAGGCTTTCAATTAACCTCTCTCAATATTGGGATTCCAATCTCCAGTCTGAAATACAATTAATCTTTGAATTTATCTTTAAATTCACCATGAAACATAAAATTTGTGTTATATTTTGCAGCCATGTAGGGATCCTTCACTTCAGCAAAATAACAGATTATTGCTAAAACAAAAACCATTGTCAAAGCTTTACTTTGCACTCATCAAAACAATTTGCAAGAATTCCTTTAAGAGTGCAAGACAAAAGACTTCAACAAATTTCACTGCTTTTCAGCAGTACTCAACTCTGTACTGTCAAATGACAATATAAATTATTCAGTGTCGTTTTAATTAATACATTCTCTGACTTACTGTGAAGACCGCAAAAAATGAGCTAGTTTTGACAAGGTGAAGTCACATTAAAATATAGCCCACAACCAGAAAAATGGTTAACAGTACAATCTACAAGTTTTTGGTTTACTCCAATATAGTGCTGTGCTAATGGATTACCTTTACAAAAAAGATAAAATGGGGGAAGTCTCTCTATCTTTCTGCCGAGAAAGATTCCTGTTAATTTTTATAGCCCAAAGGCAGACAAAATGGCAAACCAGAGATTATCTTGCCAGTTCTCTCCACTTGCAGATGCTCCATTTGTCAGGTGACAACCATCCCACACTTCGTTAAGCATTCTTATCTGATGCTATTTCTATAAAGTTTTGTAAATCCATTGAAAATATTTCCTTGAAGAAATCCCAGTGCGTAAAGTGCTTGAGATTCAATTTGGAGGGCATGCCTTGAGTGTCAATTAATTCATTGAACTTCATTGATGATTAATGTTTTAACTCCTCCAGATTGATGAAATTCTAAATCAACTGCAAAATGTCATTAAGGCTGCCTCCCTTTAGGGCTAATGCATAATTTGGGAGTGGGTGTGCAAAACACAACAGATTTTTGTTAAATTCAAATGACTGATAGCAAGACAGACCCTGAATTTAGAGTTAGTCGTTCATGGCAAAGGAGGAGATGGCCATTTGGCCCATCAAATTTGTGCCAGCCCACCATGGAGAGATCAAAACTGTCACACTTCTCAGTATGATGCTCCCCTGGCCCTAACTTAGTCATCCAGGTCTTCATCGTCCTCCCTAATTAGTAGAGGAATACAAGTTAAAACAAAAAAAAATTGAAAGTGCAGCTGAACGTTTTAAACACATGAACCTTACCAGAACCAAGGCTTATAAAAGCACCTTCAAATACTGTCACCTTCAGCAACTACGTAATTTTCAAGCACAGTAAGCAATGACCGTATATTTTTATTTCAGTTTAAAATGATTTTATCCTGTTTTTCAGTTCCTCACACCCTCAAGTCAGAAGATCTCCTACTTTAGCCTAAGCAATATCTGGCCATGAAATGAAATTGCAGAACAGGCAGAAATATTTCTTGTGTTCATCTGAAATTCCTCCTTTGCTATTTGAGTGGATGATTTAACAGTTTTGTCAAAAAAAAATTCACACTCCTGCTAAAATAGCATAGGTATTTCAGGTGAATATGTTAAGCATTTATATTCGTTCCACTGCAACTTTCAAGGCACCTGAACAAAATGCTGATAATAGGAGGAAGAACAGAATGGGTGGATTGCGGGGAGGCACACAATGCATTGGTGTCAGCCAAAGTAACTATTCCAATCATTTAAAAACTTAAATGTTTTGGATGGTAACTTTCAAATCCTAATTTTGTATCAAGTCTCACATTCTAAGCATCATTTAATTTACCAGGGTCCTCCTTTTAAAAAAGAACTGAAGGGTATTAACTTTATAAACAAAATAACTAAAAAGTTGAAATCTTCCTCCTGCACAACACTCATCACACTATCATTTATGATGACAACATTGTTTAAAATGCTCCTGGTTCTTGACTATACTAGCATTTGAAACCTTTATCAAACCACTTCGATATTTCACCATACAACACGAATTTGTAAACCACTGTAGTTTCCTCAAATAGTGCAATCTTAAATTTGACTTATTTTCCATGCTCAAGTACAACTGAAGACAATCTTAAATTGCATATATGCAACATTTAGATTGTGCACGTTATTACATAAATATATACACTCACTCACTTCTGTTTTGTTTCCATGACAGAGTTGGGATAATCAACATTATCAGACCATGGTAAGGAACCACACAACGCCTTCAACATGCAGTAGCCCAGTGTTTCAAGATCACTACGTCTGGAAGGTCCTATAACATATACATGAATTTGTTTACTTTGTTAATCCATGAACTACTGTTAAAGAAAAATACATAGAATAATGGAACTTGCAGTATTTTAGGAGGATAACAAAGAAAAACTTAGCTAAGTAATAACCTCCAACTGTCAAAAATTAAGGCACATGATGTGTTTAAATCTGAAGATGGGTTAATGTCTTGACATGTTTTGCAGTGTCTGCAAATCTATAAACTGGCAAGACTCATTCTCATTCTTAATTCTTCTTTCCTCTGCATTACACAAGACTGGTTTAACCTACAAACTGCAGCAAACTAAACTTTACATGCCCAGACTCTATAGATATTCCTTTAGGGAAATTAACACACCCAAACAGAGGTTCAGAAATAACTAGTTAAATATATTAGCCAAGTGAATGATGCAGGATTACCTTTCCTAGTACGATTTCTCACTGCCACAGTTTCAATGTTTACATTTGCTTTCCCATTAATAGATAGAACTTATTCCCAAACATTCCATTAATGACTTGGAATCTGGTTTACTAAAATCTGTTACGAATAATTATACAACAATTTATTGAACAAAAAAAACTAAGATTTATCTTTCAAGGTAGACTTCAATTCTGACTTTTGCTTTCAGAGTTTTCTTATGCCAGTACTGTCCTTGGTCCTTCTCGATACATCTCATAAGGCTACACTACTCAGACTATTGAATGATTTTGTGTGTCTAATAACTATAGAAACTTGTTCAATTGACTCTAGTGTTAAATCACACAGTAGGCAACAATGTTATCTGAAAACCATACACTCACTTGCCCCATAAGTGACCAGGCACAGTGATTAAGTACAATCAGTAATTTATATTAATATTGAACCTTAACACAGCAAAGAAACATTGCAAGACACGTTACAGGAACATAATCTGGTACTCAGCCATGTACTATATGATCATAACATAGGATTTAAAGAACCTCTTGTATGAAAGAGTAGCAGAGAGATGGAGAGGTTAGATGGATTCCTAAAACATAAGACCTTGACCTCAAAAAAGGTAAATTAAGTAATCCCAGATGCTCAAAGGACAAGAATTGGAGGAGATGAAAGGATGGAGGATATTAAAGCTGGGAGGGGCAAGGCCACGGAAAGATTCAAAATCAAAGATGATATTGATTTTTTAAAAAAACTCATGTTTAATCGGAACCGGACATAGGTCCACATATACATGGATAATTGATAAATAGAACTTGGTGTGAGTTGAACATGGGCAGTAGGTTTTTGATTACTTCAGGATAACAAAGGTCAAATGTGCACTGAAATTATTAAGCTGAGTGTTAAAGGCACAGTTGAGCTTTCAGCAACAAGAAGCTGAGGTAAGGGAGAAATCAGATGGATACAGGGATGGAAATACTAGGTGTTGGCTTCCGTCTTGGACACATATGACACCCAAGCTGAAATCATAAAGTGGCTGATTCAACCTTAGAGCTATTAGGGAGAGGGATGCAGAGTTAAGCATCTTTGAACTCCCAGGCTCATCCACTAGTGACAGTCAGACTCATGACAACATGACAGTCAGTCTCATGACAACAGAAAGTTTCAATCCCTAGAAACTATTGTGATGCTTTGTTTCACTGTTCATGTTAACATAGTTAAAAATCACACAACATCAGGTTATAGTCCAACAGGTTTAATTGGAAGCACACTAGCTTTCGGAGCGACGCTCCTTCATCAGGTGATAGTGGAGGGCTCGATCGTAACACAGAATTTATAGCAAAAAGTTACAGTGTGATGTAACTGAAATTATACATTGAAAAATTGACACATCTGTTAACAGATGTGTCAATTTTTCAATGTATAATTTCAGTTACATCACACTGTAAATTTTTGCTATAAATTCTGTGTTACGATCGAGCCCTCCACTATCACCTGATGAAGGAGCGTCGCTCCGAAAGCTAGTGTGCTTCCAATTAAACCTGTTGGACTATAACCTGGTGTTGTGTGATTTTTAACTTTGTAGACCCCAGTCCAACACCGGCATCTCCAAATCATGTTAACATAGGAATGGTTTATTCATTTGTAATTTTAATTTGATTATACACTTCTTTTACAATCCCCTTCCACCACTTTCCTGAACTTGTCTGTTTTTGAATAAATCAGATGATAAAGACAGCATGTAAAAATGGTAGCACTTTAAAATCATAGGTGACTTAGCCTTCAAGAAGGCTGGGATAATTGAAGATTGGCAGAAGTAGCCACAAAGAAGAATTCAGAATACATTTGAGAGTTTCCTACAATGTTGTGGATCCAACCAGAGATCAGGCAAAGGACCTGGTGATATGTAATCAGACAGATTTAATAAATGAACTCAAAGTAGAAGGTCCCTTATAAAAAGTGACCATAACATAATAAAATTTAGTGTTCAGTTTGACAGGAAGAAACTCAGGTCAGAAATAACTGTGCTAAGCTTAAACAGAGCAGAGTTGGCTCGAGTGGACTGAGAAAGGAATTTAGCCAAGACTTATGAATAATGGCAAATTTTAAAGAAAATACTTCATGGCTCATAACAAATATATATCCCTGGAGAAAGGAGGATGCTAGGAAGGGGATAAGCCAACCATGGTTAAGCAGGGAAGTCAAGGATACCATCAAATTTAAACAAAAAACAAAAACAATGTAGTGAAGATTAGAAGTAGCCAGAGATGAGAAACTTTAAAAAAAAAACAAAGGTAGAAAATAAACTTTGAGGGTAAACTTGCAATAGAAATATCAAGATGAACAGCAAGAATTTATTTAAACATAAAAAAAAGAGACTAAAGTGAACATAGGCCTATTAAAGAAATGAGGCTGAGGAAATAATAATAGGAAACCAGCAAGTGGGAGTTGAATAAATACTTTGGATCAGTCTTCATGGCAGAGAAGTCTAGGAGCATTCCAAAAATAATAAATCAAGAGGAAAAATGGTAACAGGACAGAAGTGCAATAACAATCACTAAAGAAAAAGCAGTAAGGAAGCTAATCAGTAAGGTATTATTACTATTTTATATTTAATTAATAAAATGTAATGGAAACTATAGGCTGGTTAAGTTTTGTCTTGCATCAACACCCTTAGAAATCAAGATTTAGAAATAATGTACAGAAATAAGCATTTGGGGACCACCATCGAGCCTATTTGGGTAGTTCACGCAATCTTCAAGATCAGCTAGAAAACGTAGGAATGCAGTAAAAGTTGAAGGGCTGTTTGAACAACAGGAATATAGAAATTAATACAACACAAAAATGGATCGCTACATGCAAGGTCTTACCAGCTCCTTTGTGTACATCTACACTGATCAATTCAACAGTGCCCTCATGTGGGGTTCTGCTTCCTTCTCTGTATTCAACGTGCTTACCATCAGGACAATATCTGAATGCAAAGTAGTAACCGACCAAATATACCTGAAAAAGAAAATTCAGGATTATTTTACTTTAGTAGATCCAGAAGTTATGTTTCTTTTTAATCTATCAGACAAAATATTATCATAGATTAAAACTCACATTACTGACCAGATACAGTGCTGACAGCAGTGCTAGCAATTTTAGGAAGCCAAGAAGTGTTTTCCCACATCTCAATGTCATGAGTTCAGGGCTCATGGAGTTGGGGATATTAATGTTGTTTGAGGGTTGGTTAACAGGCAAAGCAGGAAGTGTAGGGATATGTCAAGACACTTTTAAACTAGCAAGCTGCGACTAGTGGGAAGTTGCAGGATTCATTAATAGAGCTTCAACTATTTACAAACTATATTGATAATGTGGAGGAGGAGACCAAATAACGCACATGAGTGTGTGACAACATGAAGATGGGGATGCAACAGAAACTATAGGCTGGTTAAGTGAACTGGTGGGAGTAGTCTGCTGAAATCAATTGCCATGATTTCACAAAATCATTACAAGTGTATAGCCATCCTAGAGAGTGTGAATTGTTCAATGCCTGACCGACCACTAAGTGAAAATAAACTTACACCAGGTTTCGTTGAACAAGGATGCTTTTTTTTAAAAAGCAAACATATCCTGTAGCATGTGGCAAAAACAAGTGATTAATTGCTAATATGCAAACTTCAACTCCTTTTAAATCTAAACATACATATTCATTCGCACATGGGATGGATAAGACAGATGAGGCACATCTTTTCATAAAAGAAATATTGTGGGTGTAAATTATAATCAAAAAGACACAAGTCTGCATAGAATCCAACCCAAAAGGAGTGGTGTGAGGTGACTTTTCTGCATACTTTTATTTTTGGCAATGAAATCACGTTGCTATTAACAGTGGCAATCCTCTATTTGGAAGCTAATCTAAGTTAGTTCTTGACTTGAACTAGCAGTTCGTTTTTTTGTTCAAATTGTTTGAGTAGAGAGAGCACATGAGTGAGCATGTGGGAATGAGAGCAGGACTAAGAGTGAGAACAAATCTACTCACTGACAGCTTGAATATCTAAACTACTTGGTCTCCTCTCAGTTCTGTATCAAACTGCATCTATTACCTTAGGACAGTGTTTTAAAACCACAGCCTGCAAAAATAATTTCTCCCCATATCGGTTCTAAAAGGATGACTTTTAGGTTGAAACAGTAGCCAGCACTGTGCCACAAGGATCGGTGCTGGATCCACAGCTTTTTGTCATTTATATCAATGATTTGGATGTGAACCATAGAATCATACATAGTCATAGAGTCCTAGAGATGTACAGCATGGAAACAGATCCTTCGGTCCAACCCATCCATGCTGACCAGATATCCCAACCCAATCCAGTCACACCTGCCAGCATCCGTGGTTAGTAAATTTGTCGATGACACCAAAATTGGTGGTAGACACCCAAGAAGGTTACCTTAGAGTACAATGGGATCTTAATCAGATGGGCTGAAGAATGGCAAATGGAGTTTAATTTAGTTAAATGCGAGGTGCTGCATTTTGGTAAGGCAATCAGGGCAGAACTTATACATTTAATGGTAAGGTTCTGGGGGCATGTTGCCGACAAAGAGACCTTAGAGTGCAGGTTCATAGTTCTTTGAAAGTGGAATTGCAGGTAGACAGGATAATGAAAGCAGAGTTTGGTACGCTTACCTTTATTGAGTATCGATGTTGGGAGGCAGTGTTGTGGTTGTAGGGGATATTGGATAGGCCACTTTTGGAATACAGCATTCAGTTCTGCTCTCCCAGCTACTGGAAGGATCTTGTTAAACTTGAAAGGGTTCTGAAAAGATTTATAAAGGATGTTGCCAGAGTTGGACAGTTTCAGCTATAGGAAGAAGCTGAATAGGCTGCAGCATCATGATAAAATCATGAGGGGCACAGACAGGGTGAATAGCTGAGGTCTTCTCAGGGTAGGAGAGTCCAAAACTATAGGGCAAAGGTTTAAGGTGAGAGGGGAAAGACTTGAAAGGGACTGAAAGGGGCAACTTTTTCATGCAGAGGGTGGTGTGTATATGGAACGAATTGCTAGACAAGTGGTGGAGGCAGATAAAATTACAATATTTAAAAAGGCATCTGAATGAGTATATGAATAGGAAGGGTTGAGCGCGATATGGGCCAAATGCTGGCAAATGGGACTAGATTAATTTAAGATATCTGGTCAGCATGGACAGATTCAACTGAAGGGTCTGTTTCCGTGCTATATGTCTCTATGATTCCACGATATTTACATCCTTCTGCAAATAAGGAAGTTATAACTGTGCACAGTACAAGAGATGCAGTCTCACCACTGTACTGCCAAACTTAAACAGAACATTATTATGAGGAATTGAATATAAAAATAACGAAAGGCTAACATTCTATTCATCGTCTTGATTTCTTGTTAAACCTGCGTACTAAGCTTTTGTGACTCATGCATAGAATATCTAGATCCACCTGCTCCTTGGATTTCTGCATTCTCCACACTCTGCTCTTTCATTCTTCCTGCCATAGTGAATTAATTCATATTTTCTCATATTATGCTGTATCAGATCTTTGTCCACTCACTCAACCTACCAATATCCATCTGCATTCCCTCACAATATACTTTCTTATCTATCTTTAGGTAATCAGGAAATTTAGCTGTCATGCCATCACAACTGAAGGTAATTGAAATAAAATGTTAAATACTGAGTCCAAGCAGAGACTCCTGTGGGACTCAACTTGTCACATTCTGACAGAAAAAGATTCACTTACACAGTTTTTTGCAACCAGTCAAGCTTCTGTCCATGCTAGTACATTACCTTTTATAGAATGAGCTCTTATTTTGCACAATAACCTTTTCTGTGGCACCTTCTTGAAATGCATGTACATTACATGAACATGCTCTCCTTTATCTACATTAACCAAGTTATTGGAGTAATCAGGTTTCCCCTTTCACAAAATCCTACTGATTCTTCCCAATTACCTTGAGTTTTTATAAATACCCAGCTCTGTTCTTCCTTTCACCTATTGATTTAGAACTATTTTTGTATTTTCTGTGGTGAAGAGAAGCAAATTATTTATTCATTTCATCCACCATTTCTGTATTACCTACTATTAACCCACTATTCTCAATATCTATAGGACCAACTCTCACTTTTTTTCCTTTTTAGATACCTGTAAAAATCTTTGCCTTCTATTTCCAGCTAGCCTCCTCTTGTACTCCAATTTCATTCTCCAGATTTCACCTTGATCAATTCTCAGCACCATTCTTTATATTCTGACAATCATCTGATCTAGGTTCAATTTTGCGCAACTACCATATATACTAGGAGTGATAGTTGAATTTTTTTAAGACTAGTTTTCAAGGGTAAACTTATAGGGTCGACTATTAAATGGATACTACTTTTGAAATTCGCACTGTATCATTGGCAGAAGCTCAGCTGATCATTAAACAAATAAAGATAAAAACCCACAACAAATTACTGTAATTACCAGATAAAGACAATAGAAACAAAAATAAGTTAACAGTAGTAAGCTTGTATTTATACTTTTCTCCTTCACAGAAAGTGAAGGAGAAATATAATACAGCTTTAAAATCACAACTACTAGTACACGTTATATCTTAAACATGTCGAATACAAAAAGTTCATTAAAATCCTGCAAAATCACTGTTCAACATCTACAATACCGAACAAAGCTTCATAATCATCAGGATCCTCTACACCCTTGCTGTCCATAGTTAACGGTAGCACATCATCCTCTTCTTCTTCATGTATAATCATCCCATAGATAATTGGCCTCTGTACTGTTCAATGCATTCCAAATTTCACATTTCTTCAATGATTTGAAAACGGTCAGCTTTAATTTCCTTTCATGAATCAACAATGTAAAGATCAGTGGTAGTGATAGAATCCGCATACTGCCTCCTTTTGGGTGTTTTTTTCTTCATTATGTATCCAGTTATTCCACTTCTTTCTCATCATGTCCTTAAATGGCTTATTGATACCAACATCTATTGGTTGCAAAACACTAGTAACTCCGCCAAGAACGTCAGCTACTTCAACGTTATGCGATCAGATGTTATCAACAACATTCTTCATTAGATGTGATCTAAACTGACCCCAAACGAGCAAAATCTTTTCCGTGCATAGTCCACCAGGTCATAAATCCCAAAATTCCTTCATCCATTTTCTACATTCATCCAGCCTTGTGCATGCATTTCCTTTCTCTCTTAAAAACAGACATTGGTTTTAACTTAGTGCCATCAGCCATACAAGACTGAAATAAAGTAAATCTACTTTTCTCATGGCCAATGGTTCTCACCAATACTGTTTTTTTTTCTCCTTTTTGCTTCACTGTTTGATTCTCTGGCATGTCGTTTCATCCATGTTTCCAATGCACGATAACTTGTAGCTTTCCTTCTGCTGATTTCTGTTTATAAACTGGTGAAACTAGAAAATCTTTTCTAGTTCAGCAGGCAACTTTTGTGCAATTTTCGTTCTGTGCTGAAATACTAAATCATGCTTTCTCATGAAACTTGTGCACCATCCAGCCTCAAAATCTGAAATTCCATCTTTTTTCAACTCGTTTTGTGTGGATTTGAATGGCTTCATGACTAACACACTTCCTTTTTTGATGATTTTCAAGTACCCACTCAGCAACTTTTTCCTCCAACTGTAGCCACTTGCTAGGTTTACCTGTAGACACACTTTCGTTTTAGCATTGTCTGGAGTTGGTTCAATATCTTTTGCCAATCTCTCAAGTTTCTCCAAACCA
Source organism: Chiloscyllium punctatum (assembly GCF_047496795.1). Taxonomy (NCBI): domain Eukaryota; kingdom Metazoa; phylum Chordata; class Chondrichthyes; order Orectolobiformes; family Hemiscylliidae; genus Chiloscyllium; species Chiloscyllium punctatum. The sequence goes on along the minus strand of NC_092764.1, from coordinate 54,727,486 downwards.
AAATTCTCTTACTACTATACAGTTATTTGTCTTCTCTGCAACTTCAATAACTAAGTTTAAATGCTGCTGTATGTTTTTTGTTATTTTCTGGAGGGCACCTTTACACAAAATGAAGCAATTTCAAAACCTCAATTAGGTATATCACTGCATTCCATGAAGTTGGTAGTCACCTGACTCTTGTGCACCAAGTTGGTATGAATTGTACATCAAATCACATAATAGCACAAAAAAACATTTCCTCATTGTGACATTTATCTACAGGAAAATAGCTTGACTCATTAATGTTGATCTGTTATCTGCGAAGAATGAGGGCCGACTTTTACACAAGGTGGATGGAAAATTCCAGAGTTTTTGGCCAAAAATAGGTAGCGACTTCTACATGCGATGGACTATTACTCAAGTATATATAGCATATGCTTTCCCTAGGAGTAACTTCAGTGAATCACAGATTATGGGTTCTCCCCTGGGCGTAACTACTTTTGGCCCATATCCTTTAATATCTTTTGGTTGATCTTTCTCAGCTTTAAAATTACCAACTGATCCTGCATCTACTACAGTTTGTGGAAGAGTTCCAAACATCAACCATTTAGGTGTAGAAGTGCTTCTTAACATCTCTCCTAAATGGTCTTGGGCCTTTATTTTCAGATTATGCTCCCTAGTTCTAGAATCCTCAACTAGTGGAAATAGTTTATCTTTATTTATCTTTGTTTTTCTAATATCTCAAAAGTTTTGATCAGATCAACCCTTAACCATCGAAATTCTAGAGAAAGCAGGCTTAATTTGTATAATCGTTCTACTTAGCTCAATTCATGAAATCCAAGTATAATTTTTGTTTCAAAAACAGAAGTTGCTGGAAAAACTCAGCATCTGCAAAGAGAAATCAAAATTAACATTTTGGATCCGGTGGCCCTTCCTCAGAACAGTTCCTGCCAGACCTACTGAAGCTTTTCCAGGAAATTCTGTTTTTGCTTCCGATTTACAACATCAGCACTTCTTTTATTTTATCATTGTTGTAACCCTACACTGTATTGCTTCTGAAGCCAATATATCCCTAAGCTGTGGTGCCCAGATTTGCTCACAGTACTCCATGGGATCTAACCAGGGTTTTGCACAACTGCAGCATACCTTCTGCATTGTTATACTCAAGTCCTCTAGATACAAAGGCAAACATTCTAGTAGCTTTCCTGGATTATTTTCTGTACCAGTTTGTCACATTTTAAAGATTTACACACTTGAACCCGAAGTCTGATTGTACATCTACTGTATTTAACTTTGTACCATCTAGAAAATACCCTGGTCTACTCTTTTCTTTGGTCCAAAATGGACAACATTACACTTGCTTACACTACATAGTCAGTTAACATAAAATTACAATGAGATATTGATAGACTACCATCTACACTGTCTACAACATCACCTTACTTTGTGTCATCAGCAAATTTGATTATATGACTTCCTATGCCATTATCCAAGTCATTAATAATGCAAATAATTGAGGCCCTAACAGATCATTGTAGGACTCTACTGGTCACATCCTACCTAATCATTATCTCTACTTTGTCACCTGCGAGTCCACCAATTCCCAACCTGGTCAGTAAATTGCCCTCAATACCATGGTCTTCTACCTTAGCTAATAGTTCTTTTCTAGGACTGGATCAAATGCCCTCTGGAAGTCCATATAAACAACACTCATACACATTTCCCTGTCCACGATCTTAGTCATCTCTTTAAAAACTTCAAAGTAGATAGCCAGGCATGACCTATAAGCCCTGAATCCATGCTGGCTTTCCATGATTAACTGAAAATTTAAGATGCTCAGTAATCCCATCCTTGATTATAGACTCCAACTTTCCCCATTGCTGATGTGAAGCAACTAGGTTTGTAATTTTCACTTTCACCGTTCTTAAAATTTAAAATATAGTCTTAAACCCATTTTCTCTCGGTCAAACCAGACGCAAAATTCAATTACATTGTGATCATTGCTACTCAGTGCCATGACTGAGTTCATTAATTAATCCTGTCTCAGTATGCAAGTACAGTAGAGCTGGTTGGTTCTGAATGTGTTGTTCTAAGAAACTGCCTTGAAAGAATCCCTTGAGCTAGGGATTAGAGGGCAATCAGCCGAGTGACTTTTTACCCCTATTATTCTTCATCTCTGTCCAGACTATTTTGACATCCTGATCTAAGTTTGGGAGAAGATTTGTAGCTCAGGTGCTCGTTGTTGTGGTTCTGTTTGCCGAGCTGGGAATTTGTCTTGCAAACGTTTCGTCCCCTGTCTAGGTGACATCTTGGGAGCCTCCTGTGAAGCGCTTCTGTGCTGTTTCCTCCGGCATTTATAGTGGCCTGTCTCTGCCGCTTCCGGATGTCAGTTTGAGCTGTCCGCTGTAGTGGCTGGTATATTGAGTCCAGGTCGATATGTTTGTTATCCAAATATTGCACAAATGCACTCTTATTCAGTTTTCTTGAATATCATAGCTCCCTTAATATGCAAGGCCCAAACAGTATCATCCTGAAGCCACATTTCTGTAATGGCTATTAGATCATGTTTGCGTTCATGTGTTTAATCTGCAGAGGTTGAGATCTGTTAGCTTAGCACAGCCTAAACATCCATAATGAGATGTCCTACTTTGTATAAAGTAAATATTCAATACTTAAAAACCTATTGAGCAATCCTCATGCTTGTTCTCAGCAACACCTGTCCTTGTGTTATCTGAACTGTTAAGACCCCCGTTGGGGAATTATGAACCAAAGTATCCAAATTTACCGAATAACCCAGATGAAAATTACAAGATTTCACTTATTGCACTTCTAACTTAAGAAGAATCAGTAGCAACACAAATTAAACATGAATTACAGACAAATGATTCTGCAAATAAAAAAGGTAAATTGCTAGGTAATACAATAACTATATGCTTTACACAGCTGCAAGTATTTCTATTAAGCAACTATGGCATGGTGTAGGTACATGCTGTTTTTTGTCTACACAGGATATTCCATCAGTCCTATCTAAAGGATGCTTTCTCCAGGTTTCATTTGCATAGTTACTATCAGCAAGGGACAAGTCCACAAATTCTTTCATAATGGTGTAGGTCTCGAGAATTTAGTTTCAACCAACTGACCAATAACATTCAGTTTGTGCTTTGCGCAGTTTGGATAAAACACCCAGTTCTTTAAATGCAAGTTATTCTAACAGCTTTCCTTGCTTTGGACTATTTTAGAGACCAAAAAACTGTAGATGCTGGAATCCATGGTAGACAGGCAAGAGGGTGGAAGAATATAGCACACCAGGCAGCATCAGGAGGTGCAGAAGTTAACATTTCAGGTGTAACCCTTCTTCAGGACTGGGTGTGGGTGTGGGGGGAGCTGCAGATAAAGGAGGTGGAGGTGGCAGGGGCAGGGTACTGAGGAGAGGTGAAGACAGATAGAGGGTGCCCTGATTGGTCAATAGCAGGAATGAATCGGGTTGGTGGCAGGGAGCAGTGGAAGGGAGGGGGAGGGGCTGGGAAGGGAGTTGGGGGATGGGGTTGGAGGATATTTAAAATTGGAGAACTCAACATCGAGCCCTCTGACTGTCGGGTGCCCAGGTGAAAGATATGGTGTTTTTCCTCCAATAGGAGCTGTGGTTTGTTTTGGCAATGGAGGAGGCCAAGGTGGAGTTGTGGATAGTGACAAAGGATATTGTAGGTTACAGAGAGACATGGATAAGCTGCAGAGCTGGGCTGAGAGGTGGCAAATGGAGTTTAATGCGGACAAGTGTAAGGTGATTCACTTTGGTCAGAGTAACCAAAGTACTGGGCTAATGGTAAGATTCTTGGTCGTGTAGATGAGCAGAGTGATCTCGATGTCCATGTCCACAGATCCTTGAAAGTTGCCACCCAGGTTGACAGGGTTGTTAAGAAGGCATACAGTGTTTTAGCTTTTATTAAGAGAGGGATCGAATTCCGGAACCATGAGGTTATGCTGCAGCTGTACAAAACTCTGGTGAGGCCGCACTTGGGAGTATTGTGTACAGTTCTGGTCACTGCATTATAAGAAGGATGTGGAAGCTTTGGAAAGGGTGCAGAGGAGATTTACTGGGATGTTGCCTGGTATGGAGGGAAGGTCTTACGAGGAAAGGCTGAGGGACTTGAGGCTGTTTTCATTAGAGAGAAGGAGGTTGAGAGGTGACTTAATAGAGACATATAAGATAATCAGAGGGTTAGATCGGGTGGAGAGGGACAACCTTTTTCCAAGTATGGTGACGGCGAGCTTGAGAGGGCATAGCTTTAAATTGAGGGGTGACAGATATAGGACAGATGTCAGAGGTAGTTTCTTTACTCAGTAGAAAGGGTATGGAATGTTTTGCCTGCATCGGTAGTAGATTCGCCAACTTTAAGTACATTTAAGTAGTCACTCGACAAGCATACGGACGTACATGGAATAGTGTAGGTTAGATGGGCTTCAGATTGATATGACATGTCGGCGCAACATCGAGGGCCGAAGGGCCTGTACTGTGCTGTAATGTTCTATGTTCTATGTAAGGACTGTTAAGAGGTGAGGGGATTGGTGTACCATCAGATTTTGCATCTTTTCTGGTTGGAGGGGAAAGGTATCCAGGTGTTTGGTGGCAGGGGTGGTATGAACCTTTATTCCTGATGAAGGGCTTTTGCCCGAAACGTCGATTTCGAAGCTACTAGGATGCTGCCTGAACTGCTGTGCTCTTCCAGCACCACTAATCCAGAATCTGGTTTCCAGCATCTGCAGTCATTGTTTTTACCTGGTATGAACCAAAGACCATCAGAGGGAATGGTCCTTGCAGAAGGCAGAGAGGGGTGGGGAGGGGGAAGATGTTCTTGGTGGCGAGGTCTATTTGGAGTTGACGCAAGTGTTTGAGGCTGGTCGGTGAGGACAAGGGGGTCACTGTCTTTATTGCTTTGAGGGGGGTTTAGAGCAGTGGAACAGGGAATGGAGGTGGTGTGGCAGAGGGCTGTCTGGATGGTAGCTGGATGGGTCTATTGAAGAGGAAGATGCTGGAGACCAGCATTGTAGGGTATGGACGTGTACAAGGACTGCACGTCCATACTGAAGAGAAAGCGCTGTGGGCCTGGGAACCGGATGTTGCTGAAGATATTGAGGGCACGCAGTCATTAAACCACCTAACCCCTCTCTGCCTTCCACAAGGACCATTCCCTCTGACAATCCTTGGTTCACGCCACCTCCGCCACCAAACCCCCAGGTACCTTCCCCTGAAGCCAAAAAGATACAAAACCTGCCAGTACACCAATCCCATCACCTCCATCCCGGGCTCCAAACAGTCCTTCCAGGTGAGACAGAGGTTCACCTGCCTCTGTTCCAACCTTGTTTACTGCATCAGGTGCTCCTGATGTGGTCTTCTCTACATTGAGGAAACTGAATGTAAACAGGGAACGACTCACTGAGCATCGCAGCGGGTCCTCAGGACCTCCCACTTCAATTCCCCCAACCACTCCCTTTCCGACATGACCAACCTTGGCCTCCACCATTGCCAAAATAAACCACAGCTCTTACTGGAGGAATAACACCATATCTCTCCTACAGCCTGAAGGACTCAACACTGGGTTCTCCAATTTCAAATAACCTCCTTCTCCATCCCCAGCTACTCCCCGCCACCAACCGGATTCATTCATCCCATTGACCAACCAGGTCGTATCCTCTACTTGTCTTCACCTATCCCCATTTCACCACCCTGCCCCCACCACCGCCTTTATCGGCAGCTCCCCACACTGACCTCCAGTCCTGAAAAAGGGTGACACCTGAAACGTCAACTTCTGCACCTCCTGATGCTGCCTGGTTTGCTCTTCTTCTAGCCTCCTGCCTGTCTACTTTGGACCATTTTAGGCCCATTTGAACAGTAACTGCAAACACGTCTGTATTTGTATGCAGATTGTCTTTTGCTTCCAGCTCTTCTTTGTGTCTGCTTGGCAGCCATAGCTTAGTTTGTGCATGGACCAGTATTTGTTACTGTTCAATAAAGTTACAATTGATTCAAACTCTTAGGTCCTTTTCCAACATTCAAAACAATCAGATTCCTTCAAAAGTGTTTCTTACTGTATTGCTTTCAAGCAAAAGAGCACCACAATAAGTCACTGCAATGGTTAAATTATTCAAGATGGAGAAATTTTTTTTTACCTGTTCTAGATCATTTGGATTTACATAAATATTTTCTGGCTTGATATCTGCATGTACATATTCATTTGTATGAATATACTCAAGCACATCAATCTGGTGAAGATAAGAAATCAACATGTTAACTAATGTCCAAGACTGAACCCAAACTAGAAATATGTATTTTCACTAACACTCACCATTCGGTAAGACAGCTGAAGTATTGCTTTATCAGACAAGGGTTTCTTAGTTTTATCAAGGATTGAATGCAGACTGTTACCCAAATTTGGGAATACAAGAAACCTACAAAATAAAACATCTGACAGTTAAAAATGACATCCAAATGATAAGCCCAATACAGTATTCGTATGTATAACAAAACAGAAGCAAAATGGAGACAAAATAAGATATATTAAATTGGTGTAACATCCTGAAAAGATGCAAATGACCATCCTACTTCCATGTAACACTACCTAGGTTGAAGGGTGCTCATCTGACATTCACAAAGCTTTTAAGAATGGGTATATGGCTCCTGTTCTCCACAGTGCAGATACAAAGTCAAAGTCAATACAGGCACCAGAAGATTCCAGTATCCAAAGCATCCATCCTTTAGTCATTGATCAATACCTGCAAAATATCATTTTAGTCTCCAACCCTGAAATGGAAAATGCCCAACTGGCAATTTGGAGATCTCAATACCAAAACACCTGTAATCTAAAAGTTTCAGTGGCTCGACAGTAACAAACAAGAGCAAATGCAAGTCACTACAGCTGACACCATCCTCAACTTTATTAGCTTAAGTGACACTTTACCAACCCTAGTGTCAATCTCAACTTCAGCATTACTCAGCCAACAAAAGAACAGTTCACTAACTCAAACAGAACTCTACCAATCTCAGCCACACAATGTAAATTTCTGTATCACTGATTCACAATATGCACGTGTCAATCAAGGAAACCTCCATAATTTGACAAAGTAGCTGCTCAGTGTCAGCAATACGTTTGTCAAGCAAAAATGTCTTTAATTGCATAACTAACACATTGACACAAGAAACACTTGGGTCTGAAAAGTTTCTGATGTGGAGAGACCACAAAAGCAAATTGGATGTTGAATCCAGGAAATTGCTACTGCGCAAGTGCAAGAAACAGGAGGTGCAGCAACTTACATATAGAGATTCCTTAGGACAATGAAGGAGGCCAAAGGCAGAAAGAACTGAGTGGGGCTGGTGCACAGAATTCAAAAGGCAGGCAGCTGGAAGCTTGGGATCATTTTGTAGGCTAATTGGAGGTTTTCAGCTGACTAATCATCTGGGCTGTTTCATTTCCCAAAAATAAAGGAGACTGCTTTTACAGAAGGGCTGTTTCAGATCTTGGAGGGTGAAGAAGAGGGGAGTGGGTAAAAAGACAGGTGTTGTTTGAAGGAGATGATGTTGGGAAATTAAGGAATATATTACAGATGGAATAGTCTTTGCAAAAGCTAATATTTAAAATGAAAGAGCACAGGAAGAGGGCTCCCATTTCATCACATTTGAAAGATGTTCCCATAAGTGCCAAAGATGGCAAACTTAAATTTGCTGTAAAATCTAGTTTCACACTACACTGAATCTGAACTTCTATGAACTTCTTAAATCTGTTTGTGTCAGATTAGGATCAGAATCTACGATAATGGTGGCACATTTGTAACAATATACAGATGACTATTGAACCAAGCTCCTGTTCACTTCAGCTACAAGCTCCAAATCCAATCTCTTTATGCGGTTCCCTTCTAAATCTACTGGCCATATGATAGAGTTTTGTGTTTTTGCTCTGCTCTTTACCTTATCCAACCTGAATTCCAAGAACTTAGATCTTCCTTCTTGCTCTTAAATGGCTGTGATTGCTCAATAGGATTTTAACTCCTGTATGGATTTCTTTGCTGTAACATGGTTAAAAACCTGTTTCCACATTTAATTCAGTTAAACTTAGCTGTTTTTCTGCGCCAGCAATCTAATATTTGCAAAATACTGGAGGTACTCCAACTGTATTGATATTGACTTAATTCTTGTTGAATATGGAGAATAGAAGGCATCACAAGATTATTAACCTCAACACTGAAGCAGCTAAACCAAATCATTGTGTAAATAATGAAATTTTCACAAATTGATGTCTTTAATATTGATTCAGCTCCCTCAAATTAAATTGAGCATAATTCCTCTAAACCAATAGTCTGACAAAATCATTATTTGTTAAAAAGGTTGTCAGGCACAGAAGAGATTAATGGGATTATAAATAAAGTCTAGTAGCTATAAAGAGTTTAAGTGGGAAGAAAAATATTCTCTGGTCCTTCAGGACCATCACAGAATTATACAGTATGGAAACAGTTCCTTCGGTCCAATTCATCCATACCCAGATATTCTAAATTAATGAAGTCCTATTTGCCAGCGTTTGACCCATATCCCTGTAAACCTCTCCAAAACACGTATGCTTCCAGATGACTATTAAAAGGTGTAATTGTACCAGCCTCCATCACCACCTCTGGCAGCTCATTTCAGACACGCATCTTTCACGTTGCTCCATAGGCCCCCACTAAAATTTTCCCCCTCTCACCTTAAACCTATGCTCTCCTACCCTGAGAAAAAGACCGTGGCTATTCACCCTATGATTGTCATGATTATATAAACTGCTGTAAGGTCACCCCTCAGCCTTTGATGTTCTAGAGAAAATAGCCCCAGTCTATTCAGATGCTCCCTATTGTTCAAACCCTCAAACCTCAGCAACATCTTTATAATTTTTTTTTCTGAACCCTTTCAAGTTTAACAACCTCTAGTAACCAGAATTGAATGCAGTATTCCAAAAGTGCTCTAACCCCAACACCACAACATAATATCCCAACTCCTACACTGAACGCACTGACCAATAAAGACAAGTTGACCAAACATCTTCATACCATTTACTGGTGACTCCACCTTCCAGGAAAAATGAACCTGCACCCCAAGGTCTGTTTGGCAACATTCCTCAGGACTCTTCCATTAAGTGTGTGGGTCCTCCCCTGATTTGCCTTAACAAAATGCATCATCTGCCACTCACAATAACCTTCTTCACTGTCCACTATACCACCAATTTTGGTGTCATCTGCAAACTTACTAACCATTCCTTCTATATTCACATTCAAATTATTTACATAAAATGACAAAAAGCAGTAGACCCAGCACCAATCCTTGCAGCAAATGGCTTGTCACAAACCTCCAATCTGAAAACAACCTTCCACTGCCACCCTCTCTCTTCTTTCAAGGTAATTTTGTATCCAGTTAAAGAAATGCCTTTTTTTTCTGAACTACACATTCATGCACTAACCTGCAAATATTTTCATGGAATCCAAAGCCAACACATGTCGGTATTCCCAGAAATTTCATCATATGAGACTTCAGCCATTTGTCCACTATTTAAAAAAAATAAACTAATCACTAATTCAAATTGAATTTATTGGCAAAACAAAATACCACTTTTTTCAAAGGGAGATATCTATCAAGCACATTTACAATAACAAAAAAATTAACACAAAAAATTACTTGATTCTTTTTAAAATCTGTAAGTTACTTGAACTGCTGTTCTAAAGATGACTACGCATTTTGAGTAGTTAATCTAAGTTTCACAATATTTTCAAAGCAAAACATTTAGCATAATGGTTTTAAAAATCAACAATTAAATTGCACAATTGTGGGGAATTGTATGCTATGGTCAGATAACTTCCATTGTGTGAAAAATCCCCACACAAGCTTTCTTGATCAAGAAGTGAAGATATTCAGACAATGTCCTGAATGGCGAAGCAGGTTCAAGAGGCCATATGGTCTACTCTTGCTCATAATCATTATGTTCAGCCTACTTGATGAAAAAATAAAATTCTGTGCTAATTTTGAAGTTTCAGCAACTGAAATTGTGGACCAACATATCTGTTTAACAATGCTATTACTAAATAGGATACTTAGTGGTGAAACAGTTCTGTTTGACATTATCTATAGCAATTCAACAGTGGAAATTTCATGTAGGAATACATCTCATAATTGGAATAAAACAATCACTTATTCTGCAAGTTTCTGTTCAGCCGTAAAACATTACAACTCTAGCAGTTCTTGTGCTTGTAGATAACAAACAAAGACGGCATGAAATAATGCTTTGCTGGGTACTGACTGTAAATTAACTTGGCTTTTGTATGAAAGAGATTGGAAATTTAAGGTTGAAAGACAGCATGATGACCCCAGCTGATGGCAATGCTGGACAAGTCAGATTCCACAAAGAAACAATTGGTTATTGCAATTGTTACTTTGAAACATATTCACACGAAGCTGCAAATGCTAACACTATGTCACAAGTTTACCACACAAGTGGAAAAGATAACTATACACACACACACATTTTGTTCTCCACTCTTTTTATGAATACTCAATTTCAGAGCTTAATTTGTACTTAAGTGATTCCTCCTAATTGATTTTCCTTGAACAGAGGAAACAATTCAAGATTCCTTTCTCAGTGCACTGACATGAAGATTTCATAATTATAATGATCCAAACTCTCAATTCTTGAAGACTTCTGCACAAACTCTCCTGACTTGGAAGCTCCACGACGAATAATACTTTGCTTGGACAATGGGTTCCCGCAAACTAAAATTTTGATGATTCTGCTAAGAGAAACATATCTTTCTTTTGAACAGAGATCACAAACCTTCTGTTCTGAAGGTCAAAACTAAACTAGTGAGTTTCTGATCTGGCGTAAACTCAGTTGCATAAACATCCCACCCACTATCAACATGGGTTCTTCCATTCTCTCGCATGTACACATGCTTTCCTGAATCGATGCACTTAGATCACTGTTCCAAAAGACCTTCTGACCAGATTTTTAAAACATCTTCACAGAGCTGACACACATCCATCTGCCTACTTTAAAATCCTAAATACCAAATATCATATTATACACTTTTCATGATTATAGCTATATTCTGTGGTAGCTCAAAACCCTACACAATCAAAATGACAGTTAGCGAAGCCAAGCAAATGATCATGTATTATGGAAATGAGACATGGATAAATATCCTAGCATTCTAATCAATTCTCGTTAGGGGTAATTCAGGAATATTTAGGAGGTTAACAGACGGAGTACAGTCTAGGATGGAATAAGTTAGATGCAGTTAATAGCAAGATTTTTCCATTTCATTCTTTTTGATCTTTGTGTAATTCATTTGTTGACCATGTACCCTGTAAAAGCATTCTTTTTTAAACTGACAGCCACACAAGTGCCATTTACCTTTACTTTGCTTTGCAGCACGTTGGAGAAAGTTTTGTTCGTTAAAAATTCTGCCATCCTTTGCATCCTGAAAATATATTTAGATACATGGTACCATTATCATATTAATACAAATCAGATTATAGATGTTAAGTCTAAAAACTCAAGCAGATTACAACTTACCACTTTAACAATATATTTGCATGGTTGTGAATGACCAGCCCCTTGTTGTGCTGCAAAGGTAAGACATTTTGTGAATAATCAAAATAATAATTATTTTATCAGCAACAATTTTGTCCTTCAACCCAACCAGGAGAATTGTAAATTCCAACAACTAGCATTTATAGAGGGTCCTTAACATCATAGAACAGGGCGACATGGTGGCATCAGGGTGGATCGGTGGCACAGTGGTTAGCACTGCTGCCTCACAGCGCCAGAGAACTGGGTTTAATTCACGCCTCAGGCGACTGTCTGTGTGGAGTTTGCACATTCTCCCCATGGGTTTCCTCCGAGTGCTCCGGTTTCCTCCCACAGTCCAAAAATGTGCAGATTAGGTGAATTGGCCATGCTAAATTGCTTGTAGTGTTAGGGGCATGGGTAAATATAGGGGAATGGGTCTGGGTGAGTTGTGCTTTGGTGGGTCGGTGTGGACTTGTTGGGCCGAAGGGCCTGTTTCCACACTGCAAGTAATCTAATCTAATCTAAATTCCAAAGGCATCTTTCAGGAGAGTTACTAACCAGAATTTGTCACCAAGCCAATCACAACAAGGACAAAACCCCAGTGGTCTTCACATTCCACCTGACCAACCCTCTGGATACACTGCATCATCCTCCTTCATTTCTGCCACCTACAGACTCCATCACCATGGATATATTTCCCTCCCCACCCCTATCTGTATTCCCAGAGAGAGACCTTTCCCTCTGCGACTCCCTTGTTAGGTCCATGCACCCCCACCAACCCACCCTCCACTCCCAGCACCTTGCCCAGTCACCACAAGAAGTGCAAAACCGGCGCCCACACCTCCCCCCTCCCTCATCCCCGTTCAAGGCCCCAAAAGGATCATTTCACGACATACACCTAGTCTACTGTGTCTGTTGCTCTCTATGTTGCCTCCTCTACATTGGGTCATTGTGAAAACGTTTCAGAGAACATCTCTGGGACACACGCACCAAATAACCCCACCACCCTTGTCCAAATACTTCAATTTCCCCTCCTACCCCGCCAAGGATATGCAAGTCCTGGGCTGCCTCCACCGCCAAACTCTAGCCACCCGATGCCTGGAGGAAAAAAAGCCTCATCTTCCAGCTTGGGACTCTCCAACCACATGGGATCAATATCGATTTCATCAGTTTCATCAGTTTCCCCAATTCCCCTCCCCCCATCTTATCCCAGATCCAACCTTCCAACTTGGCACTGCCCCCTTGACCTGTCCATCTTCCTTCCCACCTATCCGCTCCACCCTCCTCTCCGATCTAGCACCTTCAGCTCACCTTCATCTATTTATCACAGTTTCAGCTACAGTCCCCCCAATCCCAAACCCCCTCCCATTTATTTCTCAACGCCCTTGAGCCGCCCCCTCATTCCTAATGAAGAGCTCATGCGGAACTTGAGGCTGAAAGTAAAAATAAAATATGGCTGAAGGCACCAATTGGTTTAAGACAGGGGCAGAGGTAGATGATGCTCTGAGAAAAGAAACAAACATTTTTGGAGAATGTGGCATCTGAAGCTCAATGCAGGTTTAACAGGGAACCAGGACTGAAACAGTCTAATCCAGCTTCACAAATATCAGGGATAGGTATGGAATTGATGGCTAGAGGGAGACACTGGCAGGGGCTTAAAACAATACATTAGGTTTGAGTCAAGCAGTTCCAGTACAGCTACCTGACTGATATATACTGACAAAGCAGAAGATACAGCTTGACCACAAAAAGCATGACAAAAATCGAATTTTGGCAATTACTATTCAATCAGCCTACTCTCAAAAGATACAGAGAGGTGTTATCAAAAATGTTTTAACGCAGTTCTTGCACATAAGTAATTTATTGGTTGATACTCAGTTTGGAACTACTTGGCTCCACATCTTAATACAGTCTTTGCTCAAATGTGGCAAAAGAGTTGAATTTCAGAGGAAAAATGACTGCCTGCAAAATCATAGTATGTAAATGAATGTTGCATCAAGGAGCCATAGCAAAAGTGAATCCATTTGAAACAAAGGAAAACATTACAGTGGCTGGATTGATATTTAACAGTAAAGAAAAATAACTGATTGTTGGAGGCACTACAATCTCATCACCAAGAGAATGCTGCAACAAGTCCTCAGAGCAGTGTCCTAGACCCAATCATCTTCAGTTTCTTTGATGATGTTTCATCATAAAGTCAAAAGAGGGATTTGTTCACTAACCGCAAACTGTGCAGTTCCATTTGCAACTCCTCAGTTAATGAAGCATTCCATGTCTGTAGCACGACCTGGACAAACATCCAGACCTGGGCTGATTTGCCACTAAGTAAAATTTACACCACATATGGCAGGCAAAGTCTTTCACCAAGAAGACATTTAACTACCTACCCTTGATATTGAATAGCATTACCATGATTGGTAGGGATGAAACAAATCACCTGACAGTGACCAATTAGGTGAAATCTAATTGGACTAGCCACATAAATACAGTGATTACAAAAGTAGGCATGGGCTTTAGCAAGCTGTAGCATATAACTCGCCTTCTGACTCCAAGGCCTTTCTATCTTTTCATCATTAAAGCCTGGAGCAAGAATGCAGTTGCCTGGATTTGTGCAGCTCTAAGAACATCAGCTAGGACAAAGGAATCTGCTTGACTTGCAGTTCACCAATGCAAAGTGGTAGCAGTATCAGTAGTGCGGTGGAGCAACTTATCAAGGTTCCTCCAACAGCAACTCCAAGACCTTGCATTCTAACATCGAAAAAGACAATGGGAGCAGGCAAATGGGAGCATCACCTCCAATTGTTCTCCAAGTTACACAACATTCTGACTTGGGAGTTATATCGCTATTCCTTCATTCTTGCTGGGACAAAGTTCTGAAACTCCCTATAAAACAGCACTATAAAATACCTTTATCACAGAGCTGCAATAATTCAAGAGCAATTGGCCACCTTTTGAAGGCATTTGGCATTGGGCAATAAAAGCTAGTCTTGCCAGCCACATTCATGAAATGACCAAAAATAGCAATTTTATTTTTGCATTTCAAAGTTTCTATTACTATAGGATTTATAATAATATGACATCTGTGACAGACAATTGGTCATATAAAGTAAGATTGCTGTTATTAATGGCTGTTACAGCTTTAGAAAAATATATTTTAGTAATACAAGATTATAATTTTCTTTGAATTATAAATTAAATGCACTTTAGTCTGCCACTTTCTTCACAGATCATTAAATGAACATTTAAAAAGATGTTATAAAAAGATACTTTACAGCAAAAGATTTGCAAGTAACCACAATGTTCCACACCAGAAAAGACCGAAAAATATCCTTGCACATTTAACAAGAATCATGGTGATATCTTTAGCCTAGAAATATAATACCTACTTAAAAAAATTTGAGCTATATAAAGTACTCAATTACAAAAACTGAAAAAACCTGGCTTTGATACAAGTGCTTTGAAGTGCCATGAAATAAACTGCAAAACACACAGTCTTATTGTTATCTAGAATAAATTCCAATTATTAGTCTGCAAATACACGGTAAAAATACCTGAATAAAGCAATCCAGATTCACTGTCACTTGGAGTGAGAAGCTTAACAAGCTTCCATTTCTTACTGTTCTGATCAGTCAGGACTGTTTGTTCTGGAATTGGTTCCAATGGATTGATTTTCTGGCGCTTTCCTTTGACATTTCTTGATGCTAAACAAGGAACAACATTTATTTAGCCCAGCACTGTTTATTTTTGATGGCGGTGCCTGAACTTGAAATACGACAGTCCATTTTCAGAGCAGTTATTCTCCTTTTGAAGAGAGGACATAACCGTACTATACAAATGTAGTGTAGGAAATCTCAACTACTTCCATATACAGGAGTACGAAAAGACAAAGGGCTACAAAGAGCTCTAAAGTTGCTGTCCTCCAGTACACTGAAAAAATGTATTCTTTATGTATGCTAAAATTGACACAGCTGGGACTTGGAAACCCATCAAAATTCAGACCCAGCAAAAAAAAAACAAGGCTCTGGAAATTTTCTTTATAGTACTGCACAGAATGCTCTTTCGCTGTTTCATTATAAATTAATTGCAACACACAAATGCCTGGTTAGAAGCCTTCCTTAGGCATGCAAAACTGGTATCAAAAATGACCTCAGGCAAATAAGGTTAAATCAATAGTTTCCAAATTCATATTGATTTTAAACACAACCATTTGATTGGATCTCTTCCATGATGAGAACTTACCAGGTGAAAGTTTTGTAGGAGAACTTTGAAAGCTTGTTTCCAGTTCTCGTTTTTTCTTTGGAGAAGTTAACTCTCTTTTGGGGTGGATTATTTTCACAGGAGTGCGCTTTGTTTTGGGTGCCTCTGCATTGGGCACAGTCTGAGCTGAAAGCACAATGAAAATGTAACCAGTTTAAAGTCTACAGCAAAACATTACAAATTGCAAGTATCCTTTAACACTTAAACTTTAAAATATTAACAACCAAGTAGCTTAAGTCACAAAGTGCTCAATTTGTACCAGTGCTTGCCACTGAAATCAAGGCAAATAAACTTGCTTCTCGCCTCTACAAAGTTCCAATAGGAAGATAAATATTTATTTCAGCACATAATGGAGTTGGAGGCACACAATGCCAATTATCAACAATTAACTAACAACTGCATTTACAATGTGGCAAAATGTGTCAATGCACATTTCAGAAGGAAAGACAGACTCAAAACAGGAAAACTTTGAAAGAAGGCAGCCAGGATTTTTCAGCAGTTCTTGAGAAGGTACTGGTGAGCTACTTCCTTGAACTGCTGCACTTCATTTGGTGTGGGTACACTTAATGCTGTTTGGCAGGATTCAGAGTTCCAGGGTTTTGAATACGTTTTTCACTGGGTCAAATTAAGGATGGTAGAAGTCTTACTTCCAACATGAAGGTAGTATTCCCATGTATCTGTCACCCTTATCCTTCCAGATGATAGTGGTTATGGCTTGGAATCAATTCGAAGTCTTTTCTGCACAACATCTTGCAGATGGTCAGTATCTGCATTGTGTGCCATCAGTGATATAGACAGTGAATGATTAGAGATTTGCCTTATATTAATTCATGGACCTTATGATGGAGGGAAGCTGATTAGTAAAGCAGATGAAAACAGCTGGGCCTTTGACACCACAGAGGAATTCCCGAGGTTCTACAAACCTGGGTGGCCAATCTCCAACAACCACAACCATCTTCCTTTGTCAGGTTGTAAGTTTGCTTGATGAGCTGGTAGGTTTGTTCTCAGATGTTTCATTACCATGCTAGGTAAAATGTCTGAGAACAAACCTAGCAGCTCAGCGAGTAAACTTACAACCTGAACCTCAACCTGAGCTATAAATCTTCTCATACATCGCAATCATCCTTTGTACTAGATGTGACTCCAAATACAACGTGCTCCCCAAATCCTATTTACTCTAGTTTCGTTAAAGCACTGTGATGCTACATTCAGCCATATGCGGCCTTGATGTCAAGGGCAGTCACTTTCACTTCACATCTGAAGTTCAGATCTTTTTGTCCATATTGGACAAGCCCACAATGAGGTCAAGAGCTGACTAGCTCTGTCAGAATCAAAACTGTGTGTTAGTAAACAGGTTATTATGAAGCAAGTGCTGCTTGAAAGCCCCATCAATGATATGCTCTATCACTTTGCTAATGATTAAGAGTCGACTAAACGGATGATAATTGGTGCGTTTTATCTGTCCTGCCTTTGCGTGCACAGGACAGAACAGGATAATTCCCCATGCTGATGGGTAGATGCCAATGTTTCAGCTGTGCTGGAACAGGCTAGCTAACGACGCAGCAGGTTCTTGAGCACGTCTTTAGCTCTAGCTGTAATATTACCACAGCCCATTTTTGCCGACCCAGTGCCTCCAGCTATTTTGTGATATCATGTGGAGTGGATCAAATTAGTTGAAGAGTAGCACGTGTGATGATGATTCCTGGATGATAGATCATTTGCTCTGGCTGAAATTTGCAGCAAATACTCCAGCTTCATCTTTTGCACTGATGTACTGGGCTCTTCCACTTTTGAGGACAAGGCTATCTATGGAGCCTCCACTACAGGCAAGTTGGTTAATTATCCACCAATATTCATGTCTGGTAGGGGTGCAGAGGTTAGAGTCATCAGTTGTGGAATTGGTTACACTGTTTAGCACTTGTTGCTAATGCCATTTGGTTCGCAAGTTGTTCTATTTTATAGCTTCACCAGGTTGACAACTCATTTTTAGGTATGCCTGGTGCTGCTCATGGCATGTGCTCCTGCACATTTAATTTAAACTGGGGTCAGGGTAAGTAAAATGAACAGCAATTGTAGAAAATGGTACTTTTTAATCCATCCCAGATATGACAAGTGAGAAAATCTTAACCAGAAGAATAGACATTTAAAAAGTTATTTATGTGGATGTTTCTCTTCCTATGGTATAAAATGAATCACTGTTGGTTGATAGGCAACAAAACCAAAGTTGAACTTGGGATCTCATTGTTCGCAATCTCTAACTTTAGATAGAGGGGCCATGGAGAAATTAATAAAACCCAAACCTGGAGATGCTGTTGACTGCACAGAAACAGGCTGCACTTCTTCCTCAGTCTCTTCTTTAGGTATCTTGAAACCACAAGATGGGCAAAAATTAAAAGTAGCTTCTATCTTCTGGCCACATTCTGGACAGAATTTAAAGATCATTCTGAAAAAATTAGACAGGGACAGATTAGATTCACATTTCCTAGACAGGATTATATGGATCAGTAAGATGCAAAGGTACACTGCAATAGGCTTGAAGCTTAAATGGGGGAGGAGGAGAAAGAAGAGGATTACCAAAAAGTTATTATTTTTTAAAATTTGGGTAAATTTATCATTTCAGATCCAAGTGGCATTCCCCTCATTTTTTAAATTATGCCTCCCCAACCAAAGCAAACATCTTACTTGCACCTACCCTCTCTATCCCCTTAAGCACATTGTAAATTTCAATGACATCACACTTCTCATTCTTTGAAACTTCAGAGAGTACATTCCAGTTTGCCCAATCTCTCTTCACAGGACAGTACCACCATCCTGGAAACAAATGTGGCACTCTCTCTATGGCAATATCTTTTCTGAAATAAGTAGACCAAAACTGTACAGTCTTCTAGATGTGGTCTAACCAATGTCACATACAAGTGAAGCAAGACTTCTCTACACTTGTACTTTGATCCTCTTGCAATAAAGGCTAAAATTTGATAAGCCTTTCTAACAGTTTGTTGCACCTGCATGATAGCCTTCAGTGACTTGCTGACAAGGACACCTAGTTGTCTTTGCACATCTATAGTTTTCAATCTCAATTATAAAATACTCCATGTTTCACCTTCCAAAGTAATAACCTCAGATTTATCCACTTTATATTGTATCTGCCATTTTCTAGTATAGACAAAATACTTATCAGTACTTTGACTCCAGTTGTTCAAAATAATTACTGACAATTTAGACTTGAACCAAATGTGATATTTCCTAATTTATGCATAATGAAGAACTAAATAATTGGCTAACAAAAAAAGAGTGGTATAGTGGGTGATTCCTGCAGTGGCAAGCTACAAATAATGGAGTACTCATTTATCCACTTTATATTTTATCTGCCATGTTCTAACCTATTAACTAAACCTGTACAAATCCTCTTAAAGCTCCTTTCTCTCTTCCTCACAATACACTCCTGCTTAGCTTTTCACTATCCATAAATTAGGAAATATTACATTTGGTCCAAGTCTAAACTGTCAATATTTATTTGACCAACTGGAGGCAAAATACTGATCCTTGCAGTCCTCCACTTGTTGCAGCGTGCCAATGCAAGAATCACCCATTTATTCCACTCTTTTCCATATGTTAGCCAATTATTACCTGCTTTTCCATCTGCGTTAATCGTTCTAACCAACCTCCTGTAGGGGTCTTTAATCAGAAATCCTCTGCAAATTTATGAATACTATGTATATCACCCTCCTTTATCAAAATCAATTAGCAGAATAGAACAGTGTTAACATTTGGTTGTCGTAGACATGATACGATAGTTAACTTAATTATAATTATCCAAGATCTTGTACAACAATTACTTTGACTTAAGTATATTGTCAGTATCAATGACAAATCAAAATTCAGCATTAGGCTTGGGCTTAAATGTGCTAAGTAATATTCATGGTCCCAACTGTCATAAAATGACCAACTCAAACAAGAGAGAATCGAACAAAGTCTCCCTTAAACTCACAGGCACTGTCATTATTAAATTCTACATGGACAACATCCTGAGAGTTATGATTAATCAAAAACTGAACAGGATCAGCCAGCTGAATATAACTAGGTCAAAAGCTGAGAATTCTACAATGGGCAATGCCCAAGACCTATCCACCATATACAGAGTACAAGTCAATAGTGTGATGAAATATTCTCCACTTGTCTGACAGTAAACAGCTACAAACTGTTTGGCATCATCTAGGACAAAACAGCCTATTTGATTGGCAACCTATCCACAACCTTCAATATTCAGCTAGTTTACCACTGATGCACAGAAGAAGCAATGTGTCACAGCCACAATTTACATGGAAACAACTCACCCAGGCTTCTTGAATTGCAACTTACTTACCCATAACCTCTACAACTTTGGAGGACAAAGGCAAAAGATGCATGGGTACACTACCACTTGCAAGCTCCCCTCCAAGTCAAACACTATCCTGACTGGAATCGTATTGCCCTTCCTTCATAAATTGCTGGCTCATAATCCTGGAACACCTTTCCAAACAGAACTTTGGGTATCCTTATGTCCCAAGGATTACAGCAGTTTAAAAAATGGGATGGACAATAAATGCAGATCTAGACAATGACACACCTATTCCATGAACAAATATAAAAATGAACAGAGATAATATAGAAAATATAGCCTAACAACATTACCATAAAATAATCAAGGCCTTTAGCAGAATGGATGCTGTTCACAGAGCAATTTAGAGATCACAGCAGCAGCTTTTAATGGCAAGTACAGATACAGCTACACCATTTAAA
This sequence comes from Chiloscyllium punctatum, assembly GCF_047496795.1. Classification (NCBI taxonomy): domain Eukaryota; kingdom Metazoa; phylum Chordata; class Chondrichthyes; order Orectolobiformes; family Hemiscylliidae; genus Chiloscyllium; species Chiloscyllium punctatum. The sequence continues at coordinate 54,706,892 of NC_092764.1, read as the reverse complement.
AGATATCTGGATGGGTTCATGAATACGAAAGATTTAGAGGGACATGGGCCAAATGTAGACAGGTGAAACTAGTTTAGGTTGGAAACATGGCTGGTGTGGACCGGTTGACGGAAGAGTCTGTTTCCATGCTGTATGACTGACTGTATATACAAAAGCAGCCGTTCAAGAAGAGAATTAAGAATGCATGTGAAGGGGTCCACAACAGAGGGACAGGATGCCCAAGCTGAGATATAATGCAAAAATCAAGATTGTTGTGCTTGTTCTTTTTTGAGAGTTTGAATTCATTTCTAGATGTAAAGGGGTGCTCATGACACGTGCATTTCAGGTTTAAGACCATGCCAAATGCATACTGAACGCATTAGAAAATGTTATAAGTGCTCAGGAAGTATATAGAGTAGGCAGTTCATAATCATCTATAAGTATTTGATGCATATGTTGCCACTTTGCTCAATGCTCTAGCTGGTGTCCTCTCAAACATGCACAGCTGAAAAGTGTTCAGCAGGAAGATGTTCCATCAATACTATTAAGAAGGAGTAATCAACAAATTTCAGATAAGCTGTTGAGTATTTTGCACCAATTGTTGGTATATTGTAGCAGCATCTGGTGCTTTCTAGAGTTCTGTGAAATTAGGAAAGTCTTGGTATGGCAGGTGCATAGGTGAGAGAGTGACAGCGAGAGAAAAGAAAGATAGACTAGGGTGTTCAAGAGTCAAGTGTGTGGTGCTGGTAACGCCCAGCAGGTCAGGCAGCATCTGGGAAGAAGAATTGATGTTTCAGGCAAAAGCCCTTCAATGCCTGACCTGCTGCACTTTTCCAGCACCACATTCTCGACTCTGATCTCCAGCATTTGCAGTCCTCACTTTTTCCAGTGTTCAGGAAACAATTCTCTACCTGAACCTTGGTTAAAAAAAAAGTGTGCTTGGGTCATTTGCCCTTCAGTGAAAGATCCTTAATGAAACTTATGACCCGCAGGATGAGTACTCATTTCTGAAAGGTAGAATCTGCACATGGTCAGTCACTGGGAATGAGTAGCTTGCAACCAGGGTGGGTGATGAGGATAAGACATGTCTGCTTGCTGCAGGGAAAGTTTCTACACATGTTATACTACAGAGAACCATGACAAGCACTTTGATGGGATAGGCTAAAACACAAATATTTTGTGCACTGGCAGGCCTGTAAGAAAACCTGTGTACACTATCAAGGAACATAGAGTACTGATCCTAAAGGCCAACCTTTCCAATGTGAAAGTGGTAGCCAACTTCATGAGTATTCTTGAGGATCCAACATCATCTAACAGTCAATGTCTCCATTTCCATGACAGCATAAGCCACAGATTGGATTTTTATTTCAGCAGAAACTCAGGCACTTGTCACACAAGGTCAGTTTGACATCATTATTTTTATGACACAGCAGTGAACCCTTCTGTTAATTAAATCAAACACCCAAAAAAGCTCACCTCACCTCATAATCTGTTAAAATGACTGGCAGAGAACTCCCAAATTCCACTAAACAAAATAATCAATTTATTTAACTCTAAAAATGAACATTAAACAACAACAACCATTCACAACTCTAAGCCCCCTTTCCCTTAACTGCGTATTATCTGCCTCCAACTCTATAACAATATGCTGTTCCAATAAGACATATTAAAATTACTTCAACTTAATTTCAAAACCACACGGCCGCTGTCATCTTGAGTGACTGTCTTCTTCCTGCTGAAGATCTCCCTGGGTTGTCCTTTTGTCCCCCCCACTGTGAATGTTGCACCGGAAAAGGTACCTTTGATAGAGAGTGTTTCCTAATTTCTTGCGTCTCTTTTGACGACAGTTGCTTTCTCTCCAATTTTCAAAATGCTTGCATTTTTATATCTCCAAAATCAGATAGCCTCATTAGTTCGATGTTGGCAAAACAATAAATTCAAACTTGATTGAGCTGAGATGTCACTTTCTTTATTTATAAAAGCTTAAGTTATCTCAGGAACGTGACTTGAAAGAAGTACTAGAACCTGCAACCCATCCTAAAAAGTGAAAGACTTAAAAGCAATCTAAGTTTGTTCAATATATGGTATCAGTTTGCATGACTGGCTCAGTTGCATAGTTGTCCTATGATTCTGCCCCACTAGCCTCCTAATGAAGGAATAGCACCCCAAAAGCTAGTGTTTCCAAATAAACCTGTTGGACTATAGCCTGATGTTGTGAGATTTTTAAGTTTGCACACCTGGCACCTCATCAAGACTTTCCAAGACAGCAGGTTGTCAAAAACGGACATTTCTGGACAATTTGAACTCTAAATATATAGTTAATTAGATGCTTGGGTTCCTTAGCTTATAATGCAGATCTGGAAAAGCATAGCAGGTCAGGCAGCACTACTCCAACCTGGGCTTGACACGTATGCTCTCCAGGCTCTCAAAACCAATCACATTGTCATCAAACCAACAGATAAAGGAAGAGCCAATGTCATTCAGAATAGAACAGATCACTCACAATTCTAGTTTCTGTGGAACATTCTTTCCTCTCTTAATACCCAAGACCTTTGTACTGATCTATATGTAAATATATACCAACAGGGTAATGGGGTGTACTGCATAGTCCATGAAGAGTACACATGGACTCAAGTTGCTGGATGGACATCTATCATGCGGTATTGACCTTCTTACTGAAGATATACATTATGCTGCAGTACAATATTACGAGCCCAGAAACAACTGCAAATCAGGCTTTTAGAGCCATAAACATTCCATCAAATATGTACCATATACCCCAGACTTATCTGTCTTATATTAACGCACAGTGGTCTTAGATTCCCAGAAGATTCAGATTTAATTTTCAAGTGTGAATTTTTATAAAAGAAGCCATCTTTTTGGACTCCTTCCATGTCATATTGACTATTACTGGAAATATATCCATACTACACTAGGATTCGTGGAACAAAAAAAAGAACAGATTACTGCAAGGAAGTGTACCGACAACTGAACAACCAGAACACTATAGGCAACTACCAGCTGATCCGACCAAAGAACACACCTGTGAATTAAACACACTGATCAGAACTTTGGGCCCAGTCCTTCAGAGTTCCCTATGCACCCTCATCCCACATACTTCTCGTATAGGTGACTTCTACTGCCTCCCCAAAGGTACACAAAAGCCAACACACCAGGACATCCCATCGTGTCGGGCAATGGGACCTTATGTGAGAATCGCTCCGACTATGTGGAAGGCATCTTGAAACCTATTGTACAGGGGATCTCCAGCTTCTGTCATGACACTAAGGATTTCTTACAGAAACTCAGCACCCACGGTCTAGTCGAACCGGGAACATTCTTCGTCACAATGGACGTTTCCGTACTCTACACCAGCATCCCCCACAACGATGGCATCGCGGCAACAGCCTCAGTACTCAACACCAACAACTGCCAATCTCCAAACACCATCCTACAACTCTACGCTTTATCTTCGGTCACGTCTTCACCTTTGATAACCAGTTCTTCATCCAGATACATGGAACAGCCATGGGGACTAAATTTGCACCCCAATATGCCAACATTTTTATGCACAGGTTTGAACAAGACTTCTTCTCTATGCAGGATCTCCAACCAACATTATCCAATGTACACTGACGACATTTTCTTCCTCTGGACCCATGGTGAGGAGTCACTGATAAAACTACACAGTGACATCAATGAGTTTCATCCCACCATCAAACTCACTATGGACTACTCTCGACTATGTGTCTCATTCTTGGACACATGCATCGCCATCAAGGATGGACACCTCAGCACCACACTCTACCGCAAACCCACAGGTGACCTCACAATACTACACTTCTCCAGCTTCCACCCAAAACATATTAAAACAGCCATTCCCTATGGACAAGCCCTACACATACACCAGATCTGCTCAGATGAGGAGGAACGTGACGGACACCTGGAAGTACTCAGGGATGCCCTCACAAGAACGCCAACTCATTGACCACCAGTTCCAACGTGCCACAGCAAGGAACCGTAATGACCTCCTCAGGAGACAGACACGTGCAACAACCGACAGGGTACCCTTCGTTGTTCAGTATTTCCCAGGAGCTGAAAAACTATACCATGTTCTTCGTGACCTGCAACACTATCAATGAGGATAAGCACCTCATCAAGACCTTCCCCACACCTCTACTACTTGCCTTTAAACAACTGCCAAACCTCAAACAGATCGATGTTTGTAGCAAGCTGCCCGGCTCTCAGGAAAACTCCATACGACCCTGTCACGGTAGGCGCTGCAAGATGTGCCAAAATGTGGACATAGATACCACCATTACTCGTGGGGACACCTCCCACCTTGTACATGGCAGGTACTCATGTGACTCAGACAACATTGTCTACCTTATACGTTGCAAGCAAGGATGCCTGGAGGCATGGTACATTGGGGAAACTGAGCAAAGGCTACAACAACGGATGAATGGGCACCGCACAACAATCAACAGACAGGAGGGTTCCCTCCCAGTTGGGGAACACTTCAGGGCTCCAGGACATTCGACCTCCAACCTTCGGGTGACCATCCTCCAAGGTGGACTTCGGGGCAGGCAGCAGCGAAAAGTGGCCGAGCGGAGGCTGATAGCCAAGTTCGGTACCCATAGGGAGGGCCTCAACCAGGACCTTGGGTTCGTGTCACATTACAGGTGATCACCATTGCACTATACACACACATAGACACTCCTATATACACACACACTGGCACTCCTATACACACACATACACAGACACGCACACAGACACCCACATACACCCCCTCAAAGACTTAAGACACTCTGCACTCACTACACACACATACGCTTTCTCACACTCACAACCCCCAACCCAGACAGACAGACAGACACACACACAAAGACGCACATGCACACATATTTTGTGGGGTGAATTTGTACTTGCAGGGTTACATTGTACTTTGCTCAAAAACTGCATACATTCATGTAGAACTCCATTATCTCACTTTTTAGATTAGAATCAACCTATACATGGCATAGACAGAGAACACGGGACTAACACCTTCAACATATTGGACCTCATCACCTCAGGGGATCTCCTACCCACAGCTTCCAACCTCATAGTCCGGGAACCCCTTACAGCCCGGTTCTACCTCCTTCCCAAAATCCACAAGCCTGACCACCCTGGCCGACCCATTGTCTCAGCATGCTCCTGCCCCACTGAACTCATCTCTACCTACCTCGACACTGTCCTATCCCCCCTAGTCCAGAAACTCCCCACATACGTTCGAGACACCACCCACGCCCTCCACCTCCTCCAAGACTTCCGTTTCCCCGGCCCCCAACGCCTCATCTTCACCATGGATATCCAATCCCTTTACACCTCCATCCGCCATGACCAGGGCCTCCAAGCCCTCCGTTTTTTCCTCTCCAGACATCCCCAACAGTACCCTTTCCACTGACACACTCATTCATTTGGCTGAACTGGTCCTCACCCTTAACAATTTCTTCTTTGAATCCTCCCACTTCCTCCAGACCAAAGGCGTAGCCATGGGCACACGCATGGGCCCCAGCTATGCCTATCTCTTTGTTGGCTATATAGAACTGTTGATCTTCCGTAATTACACCTGCACCACTCCCCACCTCTTCCTCCGCTACATTGATGACTGCATTGGCGCCACCTCGTGCTCCCGCGAGGAGGTTGAGCAATTCATCAACTTCACCAACACATTCCACCCTGACCTTAAATTTACCTGGACCATCTCTGACACCTCGTTCCCCTTCCTGGACCTCTCCATCTCCATTAGTGACGTCTGACTTGATACTGACATTTTTTACAAACCCACCGACTCCCACAGCTACCTGGATTACACCTCTTCCCACCCTACCTCTTGCAAAAATGCCATCCTGTATTCCCAATTTCTCCGCCTCCGCTGTATCTGCTCCCAGGAGGACCAGTCCCACCATAGAACAAACCAGATGGCCTCCTTCTTTAGAGACCGCAATTTCCCTTCCCATGTGGTTAAAGATGCCCTCCAACGCATCTCGTCCACATCCCGCACCTCCGCCCTCAGACCCCACCCCTCCAACCGTAACAAGGACAGAACGCCCCTGGTGCTCACCTTCCACCCTACAAACCTTCGCATCAACCAAATCATCTGCCGACATTTCTGCCACCTCCAAAAAGACCCCACCACCAGGGATATATTTCCCTCCCCACCCCTTTCCGGCCTTCCGCAAAGACCGTTCCCTCCGTGACTACCTGGTCAGGTCCACACCCCCCTACGACCCACCCTCCCTTCCTGGCACTTTCCCCTGCCACCGCAGGAACTGTAAAGCCTGTGCCCACACCTCCTCCCTCACCTCTATCCAAGGCCCTAAAGGAGCCTTCCACATCCATCAAAATTTTACCTGCACATCCACTAATATCATTTATTGTATCTGTTGCTCCCGATGTGGTCTCCTCTACATTGGGGAGACTGGGCGCCTCCTAGCAGAGCGCTTTATGGAACATCTCCGAGACACCCGCATCAATCAACCAAACCGCCCCGTGGCCCAACATTTCAACTCCCCCTCCAACTCTGCCAAGGACATGGAGGCCCTGGGCCTCCTTCCCCGCCGCTCCCTCACCACCAGACGCCTGGAGGAAGAACACCTCATCTTTCGCCTCGGAACACTTCAACCCCAGGGCATCAATGTGGACTTCAACAGCTTCCTCATTTCCCCTTCCCCCACCTCATCCTAGTTTCAAACTTCCAGCTCAGCACTGTCTCCTTGACTTGTCCGACCTGCCTATCTCCTTTTTGACCTATCCACTCCACCCTCTCCTCCTTGACCTATCACCTTCATCTCCTCCCCCACTCACCCATTGTACTCTATGCTACTCTCTCCCCACCCCCACCCTCCTCTAGCTTATCTCTCCACGCTTCAGGCTCACTGCCTTTATTCCTGATGAAGGGCTTTTGCCCGAAACGTCGATTTCGCTGCTCCTTGGATGCTGCCTGAACTGCTGTGCTCTTCCAGCACCACTAATCCAGAATCTGGTTTTCAGCATCTGCAGTCATTGTTTTTACCTTCAACATATTGTCTAGCTATCACCATTGTTAACAGCTAACCTGAGAAAGCAACTTTTTTAAAAAAAGATTGTGATTTACACATGAAAGTGAAACTATCACAGTATTCTAACAGATGAAAGGCTTAACAATCAATTTTTCAGTGTATAATTTCAGTTACATCACACTGTAAATTTTTCTATACATTCTGTGTTAGGATTGAGCCCTCCACTATCACCGGATGAAGGAGCGTCCCTCCAAAAGCTCGTGTGCTTCCAATTAAACCTGTTGGACTATAACCTGGTGTTGTGTGATTTTTAACCTTGTACTCTAACCAAGTCTCTGATCTCCAGCATCTGCAGTCGTCACTTCCGCCTATAACGCAGATCTCGCTGCTTTCCTTCAAGTTCTGAAAGTGAAAAGTAAAGCCAAAAAAATTCTCTCTTCAATAAAGAGATGCGGGAGGCTGTGGAGCGAGGATAAACAGGATCGCCTTACTGACGTTTTCTGGATCCCTGCAAATGGGATGACCGACTGGGGCTCCCTCCCAATGGATCAAATCTAGCGCCAGGCTTCAGTAACACTAGGCCGCAGCAAAGCGTTGCGGGCTCGGTTAACGGACGAACCGAGGCTGAAGGGGCGGGTGAGGGGCAGTAACGACCACGATCGGTCGGTCATTCATTCACTCACTCACTCACCTACCTACCTGATAACGCAGCCTTCCTCAGCGCCGCTGGCTACACGGCCTCTCCGAGTGAGTGAGCGGCGCAGGCTGTACCTCAGGCGCTGGGCGGAGCTGCCCGCCCAGCGGCGGGGGCACGAGACACTGTCACGCTCCAGGTTTGCGCGTGAAGCGGGCTCTGTGTCTCACCCGCCCATCCTCGCGAGCGCGCTCCGTCATCAACCGTCTCCCCCCCGGGGGTTCGCGTGGGGGGTGAGGCTCCCTTCGTTTACTTTCAAAACCAGGCTGAGGTCATCAACCGTGCAAACTCCACAGTGCTCACGCCTCACACAAAACAAAGAAAAGCTTTTATCGAACTGACTATCCGACAAGTTACGAATGTTTCCAGAGAACAACCCATGCTGGGGATCACAGTGGGTCAGGCAGCATCCACGGGGGGACAGAGAGAGAGAGAGAGAGAGAGAGCAAGCCAACATTTGGAGTTCACATGGCTCTTCATCAGAGCTGAAGTCTAGAAGGACAGCATTTATGCTACAGTTTGGGAGGGGTGGTAGAGAAAAGATTTTAGTAGTTTGCATTAAAGTGGTCGGATTGTGAGAATGGCAGGACAACGGTATAGACTTCAAATGACAGTTGAATGGGATGGGGAGGGCAGGTTGTGATCACAAGCTGAAAGAAATGGTTCACAATTTGAACTCAATATTGAGTCCAGAAGACCGTAAAGTGCTTTGGCTGGAATGAGATGTTGTTCCTCCAGTTTGCGCTGTGTTTCACTGGAATACAGCAACATACCAACGATAAATGTGGTGGTCATGCGAGCAGGACACTGTGTTAAAATGAGCTGGCCATGGGAAAGTCAGGGTATTGCTTGTGCACAGACCACAGTGGGATTTCAGATAATTCCAGCAGATGCCACTACTAAACACATCTTCCCCTCACTCACCTGTCTGCATTTTGCAGGGATCGTTCCCTCCAGGGCACTCCAGTCCATTCCACAACAATCAACAGTACCTCTCCCACCTCTCCACAGCACCTTCCCATGTAACTGCAGAAGGTACAACACCTGCCCCTTCACTTCCTCCTTCCTCATCGTCCAAGGGCCTAAATAGTCTTTCCACATGAAGCAGCATTTCACCTGTACCTCCTGTTAGTCTTGTGTATTGTACTCGCTGCACCAAATGTGACCTACTATACATTGGAGACACAAAAGCAGCCGGGGTGACCGCTTTGCGGAAACCTTGCTGTATATGTACAAGCAGGACCCAGACCTTCCCATAGCCAGTCATTTTAACACAGTGTCCCGCTCGCGTCCCACATGTCTGTTCTTGGCATGCTGCAGTGTTCCAGTGAAACACAGCGCAAACTGGATGAACAACATCTCATCTTCAGCTGAGGCACTTTACAGCCTTCTGGATTTAATATTAAGTTCAACACCTTTAAATTGTGAACCATATTTTTCCTTTCTTTTGGCTTGTTATCATGTCCTCCCCTCCCTCATGCCACTTCTTGTCCTTTCTAACAGGAGACACACTGTTCTGCTAATCTCACATTCCGACCACTCAATGTAAACTGCTAACATCTTTTCTCCACCAGCACACTACACTCACTACTGCCACCCCCACCCCCATGAGCTATAGCAGAAATGCTGTCCCTCTGTACTTCACTTCAGCTCTGATGAAGAGTGATCTAGACTTGAAATGTTAGCATGCTCTCTCTCTCTGGATGCTGTCTGACCTGCTGTGATCTCCAGCATTTGTTGCTTTCAGTATAGATTCCAGCATCTGCAGTTCCGACACTGAGTTATGCATGTTTTTTCCAATCATAACCTCCAGCTCCAGTGGGCCTCAAGATTTACTGGTGGAGACAACTTGTGCCTTGCAGAACCTTCGGTGTGTGGGCAAGACTGCAGAAAGGAGGCAGGTAAACAGACCTTGTAAGAACATGATGAAGAGAAGAAATGCAGGAGTAAGCCATTTGGTCACGTGAATCAGCTTCACCATTTGATAAAATCATAGCTGAGCAAAATCTTGACTCCGTTTTCCTGTCTGCTCCCTCCTAACCTTTGGTTAGAGACAGCTTTCCACCGCACCACTTCCATTCCCCGTTCCACTGCAGTAAACCGCCTCCCTCCAAAAACAGAGTCCCTCTTGTCCTAACCTACGACCCTACCAGTCTCAGCATCCAACACATCATCCTTAAACACTTCCACCAACTCCAACTAGACCCCACCACCAAGAACATCTTCCCCTCCCCATCTCTCTCTGCCTTCCGCAAGGACTATTCCCTTCAACAGTCCTTGGCTTGTGCCACTTTCCACACCAAACCCCCCCTCAGCCACCATATACCTTCCCCTGCAACCGAAAAAGATGCAAAACTTGCCGGTACACCACCCCCCTCACCTCCATCCAGGGCCCTAAACAGTCCTTCCAGGTGAGACAGAAGTTCACCTGCCTCTCTTCAAGCATCAGATGCTGCCGATGTAGTATTCTCTACAGTGGGAAGACCAAATGTAAACTTAGGGAATGGTTCGCTGAGCATCTCAGCTGGGCCTGCAGAGACTGACCAGACCTCCTAGTCATCGCCCATTTCAATTCCCCTTCCCACTCCCTTTCCAACATGACCATCCCTGGCCTCCTCCATTGCCACAATGAACCAAACTGCAAATTGGAGGACAACACCTCTTCTTCCGCCTGGGCAGCCAACAGCCCAGAAGACTCAACATTGAGTTCTCCAATTTCAACTAACCTCCCTTCCCTTACCCCCCCAACACCCTTCCCAGCCTCTCCCCCCCTTTCACTCCTCTCAGCCACTTACCAGATTTATATCTCCCATTAACCAACCAAGTTGTACCCTCTGCCTGTCTTCACCTATCCCCACTTCACCACTCTGTCCCTGCCACCCCCTTTATCTGCAGCTCCCTTTTACACCACCCCCAGTCCTGAAGAAGGGTTACACCTGAAACCTCCTGATGCTACTTGGCTTGCTGTGTTCTTCCGCCTCCTGCTTCCCTCCTAACCTTTGACATGTGGATTGAAAGTCTGTCTAACTCAGCTTTGCAGATATTCAATGACCCAGATACCTTTGCCTTTAGGGCGACAGAATTCCAAAGATTACAGACCCTCTGAGTGAAGGAATTCCTCTCATCTTTGTCCTAAATGCAAGGTTCTTGGAATAAAACCTAGTGAACTTTCCCTGAACTGTTCCCATTCTCTCTCCCTTAAAGAGACCAAAACTGTAAACAGTATTCTAGTCCCAATCTTATCCTTTAAAATCATCGAATCCATACAGTATGGAAGCAGGCCATTCAGCTCATACGAATCCTCCATAGAGCAACCCACCCAGACCCACTCTATCCCTGTAACCCTGCATATCCCATGGCTACAACTCTCCCATCGTGCAGAAGATCCAGAAACTTGAAAATATGCACTAGCAGGTTCAAGAACAGCTGCTTTCCTGCTGTTATTCGACCGATGAATAGACTCTTCAACTTCAAATACTGTTGATCTTGTTAATAGGTTCATAAGATATAAAAGCAGAATTAGGCCATTCACTCCATTGAGCCTGCTGTGCCATTAAGGTTGATCTTGCCTTGAACATGGCCTGTGCGGTGTGACGTGCATGCCTCACTCTGTCTGAGTTTTTTCCATCCTATGATCTGTATGGTCATTGCTTACTATGATCTGCCTGTACTGCTCGCAAACATAGCTTTTCACTTAAGTACACGTGACAATAAACCAAAGCAATTAATCATTTACTTCACCTGCACAATTCTGGACTGTGGGGGCAAAGCTGAAGCATCTAGAGGAAAAACACAGACTCGGAGAAACTGTACAAACTCCACACAGTTGTGCAAGGCTGGAATTGAACCTGAGTCTCTAACTCTGTGAGGGATTAGTGCTAACCATTCAGCTACTGTACCATCCTATTTCTATTCAAGAAAAGCAGAATAATTTCCTAGCTGCATACCACTACCTCTGATGTCCCATGGATGATTTATCCTTAGCCCCTTCCTATTTCTCATCCACGTTTAATAAAGTTAGCTTCAGATGTTTACACTATTACTGACATTATCTATTTTCACCTCTGTAAAATTGCTTGAACTAGCCTCTGTCTCAGTTTATCTGCTGCTGACACCATTGCCTTTGTTACATATAGACTTGATTATTTCATCACACTTCTGGCTGGTGTCCCACATTCTAGTCTCTGTAACCTTGAAGGCCATCCAAAATGCACTGCCCATGTCTTCACTTGAAACAAATTCTGCTCTATTCTGTGCTCGCTGATCTTACATTGGCTCTTGGGAAGCAACATAGTAATTTTAAAATCCTCATCTTTACTGTCAAATACTGCCATGGCATTACATCTTTCCAACTCTAAACCCTTGCATTCCTATACCCTTTGACACTTCTGGCACTCCTCTAAATCAAACTCATGTGCCTTCTCAATTACCAACAATCTTGGTTTGTTCAATATATCGTATCAGTTGCATGCATGACACTGTGATCTTTTGCTGTAAATTCTCTGTCTTATGATCCTGCTCCATAGCTACCTTTTGAAAGAGCAACAGTCTGAAAGCTAATACTTCCAAATAAACCTTTTGGACTATAACCTGGTGTTGTGTGATTTTTAACTTGGTCCATCCCAGTTCAACTCCAGCACCTCCACATTTTGATTTTAAACTGTTCTACCACTGATGGCTGTGTCTACAACTGTCTCAGGCCGAAGCTCTGGAATACTTTCATTGAGTCATTGTGTCACAATGATGTACATCATAGAAACAGACACTTTGGTCCAACTCATCCATGCCGACCAGATATTGCAACCCAATTTAGTCCCACCTGCCAGCACCCGGCCCATATCCCTCCAAACCCTTCCTATTCATACATTCATCCAGATGCCTTTTAAATGTTGCAATTGCACTAACCGCCACCACTTCCTCTGGCAGCCCATTCCACACACGCACCACCCTCTGTGTGAAAAAGTTGTCCCTTAGGTCTCTTTTAAATCTTTCCCCTTTCACACTAAACCTATGGCCTCTAGTTCTGGACTCCCAATGCCAGGGAAAAGACCTTGTCTATTTACTTTATCCATGCCCCACATGATTTTATAAACCTCTATAAGGTGACCCCTCAGCCTCCACGCTCCAAGAAAAACTGACCTAGCCTATTCAACCTCTCCCTATAGCTCTTTCCATTTCCACAGCTCACTTTTGTCCCTTAAGTCACTCCTTAAAATGTTTGACTCCACATTTTTATTATCAAACATTTTTATTATCTGACCTAATATCTCACTTAAGTGACTCAGTGTCATGCTTTATAATGCCCCTTGTGAAGGGTCTTGCAGTGTTTTATTAAAAGCAATATAGAAATATAAAATGTGTCTTGCTACTGTTTGGTTCAACCTCCCTGTGTACAAACAATAAATTGGAAGGCTGAAGGAAAATTCAGTTTCCTTAATCTGTCGATTTTTAGAATGAAAGCATTTGTGCACTTTTCCACTATCACAATACTTCTCCCACATTATAATAAGACTAAGTTAAAAAAATGCTCATCTGTCTGCTGCTTTAATGATGGAGGTCACTGATTTGAGTTCCCCAGACACATCCTCGTAGATAATTGTGGGACTGTTGTCCACGGCAACTTCGTGATCTGCTTGATGAAATAAAATGGACTACTTGCTGAGAGTCATGAGAGATTAAGGTATAATTTACTAGGCTACTCATTAAGAGCCCATGATGATGTATGTGGAATCTTAGCATGAATACAGGATTGGCTAACTATTAGAAAACAGAGAGTTGGAATAAGGGGAGCATTTTCAAGTTAACAACCTGTAACTAGTGAAGTGAGTGAGATACGTGGATGCCGAAAGCGATGTCAGCACTAGTCAGGGAGTCACCGGCCCTTTAGCAGCCATTGAAAATCTTAGAAGGACCTCAGAGAGATCAGCTTTGCTAGTCATGGAAGAAGCAATTGCAAAGGTGTAGAACAGTATCAAATTTGTATGCCACGTATCACCAGGTTAATATATTCCTCATAATATTCTTGAGATGGGGGCAGAAGAGATCACTACAGATTTTGAATCCAACGTAATTACATTCCATTGAATTGAATTTATTGTCACATGTACCAAGGCACAGTGAAAAGCTTTGTCTTGTGAGCAATGCAGGCAGATCCCAGAGTTAAGTAGCATAGATAAGTAAATATATTCAATATATTTTCAACCAAAAGAGCACCTTGTAATTAAATGAGTGTGATGTAATCAGAGATCCAAGAGGCCAAGGGAATCTATCACATCGTTTCTCACACAGACCCATATAAGATTGTCAATTGTTGCGAATATGGAGAATTGAAGATGAGCTTATTTGTGATTGATTGTAAAAGATCCTCCAACAATGACTCAAAGTAAGACTTAACATTTGGATAAACAGTTCAGCATGCCATACAGGCCAAAGTGCTAATTTGGGCAATAATCTGAGGAAGCTGTGAGGCTTTTGAGGAATAAAATAGTTGGATAGGCCTAAACAAGGCAGCCCTAACCACTTAAAAGTCTGTGAAAATTGGGCATGACCAGAAAATAGCAGTCCATTTTGGTGTTTATGTTGTGAAGCTACACAACACTGCAGATAGCAAGTGTACCAAGCAGTGGGAGCCCTGAATATTTCCAAGACAGAAGACAGGACACTTCAAGCAGTTTTGCTGAATAAACTATGCAGCAAAAGTGAGGAACTTTCTGTTTCCTAAAGGTTCAAGAGATGGTTTTATTGAACAGAATTGCATATAGATGACATATAAAATATATTTATAGGTCTTCAGAAAAAAAAGTAAACAAAATCCTTCAATAAGTCAGAACTAAGCTCAGTTGGTTGGATGATGGTTTATGATGCAGAGTGATGCCAACAGTGGGGGTTCAGTTGCCATACTGGCTGAAGTTACTATGAAGGGCTTTCCTTCTCAACATCTCCCTTTACTTGAGGCATGGTGAATCTTGAGTTCAGCCAAGACCAGTCGCGCCTCTCACTCTCACATGAAAAAGTAATCCTATGGTCCGGGAGGACTGTGGTGATTTTACCTCTACCTAGGATAGAATTTCATTGAGAATTCTCATAGCTCTTTCAGGGTACAGTAAGCTCAAGAAAAGATAACACATTATGTTGTTTCAAGATGTTAAGTTAACACATCTATCCACTCCCAGGAAGGTACCACACCCTTTGCTGAAGAAAATTGAAGAACAGTTCGACAGAATGTTATGTAGAGGAGTAATGTCACCTGTGATAGAGCCAACAATTGTTGTTTAGGGCTTATGACAGTTGTAAGCTTAATGGTGAGCTCAGGCTATGCGTGGACCTGATATAATTAAATAAAGCAGCCCAGAGAGAAGTCCATCCAATGTCTTGATTGGATAAGAGTCTGATAAAACTCACCAAATGCATGCTCTTCATTAAACTTGATGCTAGCAGCATATTTTGGCAAATACTTTGAGACTCCTTATCAAGATGTTAACAATCATCATGTATATAATGTGACTGCTTTATTTGCCTTCCCTTTGGGACATCCACAGATATTTCAGCACACACATTGACAAGAGCTTGCCCAGAGAGTTCATGAAGTTCTGAAGGCATTACATATGCAGCTCTTATATTGAATGAGGAGTATGAATTTGCAAGAATGAGAATTAGACTATTGGATCATACCATCCAACAAAGAGGAATAATGATAGACCTTTGCAAAAGGGAAGTTGTAAGGGACTTTTCCCTCAAACATAAGGTGTCAAAGGTGATCAAAGATTTCTGGGAATGGTTAACCAGATTCATTCCAATATCGATATAATCATAAAAGCTTTACGTAAAAGCATAATACTGATGATGCTGGAAATTTGCAAGAAAAAGAGCGAATGCTGGAGAAACTCAGCAGATCTGGCAGAGCTGTGGAGAGAGAAACAGAGTTAAAGTTTCGAGTAATTACTGGGCTAGCTATATTAACAGCTATATCTTCAGCCCTTCCTGAAGAAGGGCTCATGCCCGAAACATCGATTCTCCTGCTCCTTGGATGCTGTCTGACCTGCTGCGCTTTTCCAGCAACACATTTTCAGCTCTGATCTCCAGTATCTGCAGTCCTCACTTTCTCCTAGCTATATTAACAGCATAATTTGGAAAATACTCCTAGATTATTTGTCAATACTGCTAATAATGTGCATATATATCATGTGACATTGCTTTAATGACATTTCCTTTGGGATATGCGTAGTTATTTCAGTACAAACATTGACAGGAGCTGCGAAAAGTTTGTTTTGGGAGTAATGGACAAACCATAGCATTTCAAAAGATAAAAGAGACATGAAGTTCATCAGACAGGCTGACCCATTATAACCTTAGGTTACCCATGTTTATTGTCAAGCATTGTCAACAAATTTAGGAACAGTACTCATTCAAGTTTAGGATGATGGTAGAAGAAAGTAAAATGACTTCATTTCCAGAGCATCAACTGGAAAAAATGTTATGTGACCATCGAGAAAGTGTCATTGGGAGTAAGGTGGGGCCATGAATGATTCTCAGACTACCCAATGGGATTGAAGTTTCAAATTAAAACAGATCAGAAACAGTTTGTTACACTATTGGATTCCAAACAAATTCCCAATATGTCCTTACATTCCAGAGGTTCAGACTTAGTCTAATGAGTTATGATTACACTATGGTTGTGCACAGGAAAAACACAGAAAGCTGACTTATTATGTGGTGCTTCGATGGATCAAGCTGAAACAGAAGATTTAATCAGTGTTACAATATTATAAAAATTTGGTCAGTTATAACAAATTCTTACTCAGTTTTTGAGAATAAATGATTAGAAATCAGAGAAGCACGAAAGGCAGATGTAGAATGTACCTAGATCAGGAAATTCTTAAAGGTCTGGTCAAAATATAGCCCAAACAATTAGCTCTTATGAAAGTATCATTAATAGAGGAAACATTTAACCATTGTGCATTATTATCTTAAAGTTTTTAATCACCGGCCAGTAATACCAAAATCTATGAGGGAAGAAATTCTTAATAGAATCTACGGTAGTCAGTTGGAAGTAACAAAATGCAGTGCCTTTGCAGACAGTCTGTGTGGTGCTCAGGAGTTTAAGAAGAAATTGAAGATTTCATATTGTCATGCCATATATGGACAATTAATAGTCAGACACCAGTAGACCAATTATTAACTTCTAGTATCCCTGAGAATCCAAAGCAAAGGTTGGGACTAGACATCTTCTACTTTCAATTGAAAGAATATTTGATCACAACAGACTATTAGTCCAGATGGCTAGATGTTACCAGATTTTACATATCAACAGCTGAAACAGTAATCAAATCACTGAAGAAAATCTTGTCCACAAACGTGTTCCCAAATTAGTTTGTTTCAGATAGCAGTTCACAATTCGTGAATGAATACCTTAAGAGAATGACAGTAAAATCTGACAATAATCATGTCCCTAGTTCTCCTCTTCATCCACAGGACAGAGGAAAAGCTGAAAGTGTGGTGAACACCTTAACGATGCTCATGATTAAGAGTAGTGATTGGGATTCACTGAATTACAGAACAAAACTCTTAAGTAACTTATATTCACCAGCAGAGTTACTGATGGGTAGAAGGCTAGAAATGCAAATCTCAATGCCACAGCAAAACCATGCTAAAATATGCCTTCTTACGACAACAAGAGAAAAATAATAATTGAGAATGACCAAAAGAGAAAACAGAACTCGTAAAACTTTGAGCATAGAGCAAAGAATTCATCAGCTTTGGTACCAGTCAGAAGGCATGGATCAGAGATAGGAAGTCAGAAGGCAATATCTTTTAACAGATATGACAATATTCTTGTTTCATTTGATGTCCAGTGGGAACTTTCAAAAGGGACAGAAAAATGTTTGAAGCAACAAGAATAAGCGAATATGATTGTTACAAAATTTAAAATAATGGGAAAAGTGTGCTGCGTGTTTTGGACCAAATGTGTACACAGGTCCTGCACATTCTAATTTGGAGCCAAAATGGCACTTAACATGTTGAAAAACCAGGGACTAAGGATCCAAACTTTGTGGGCCCCATTTTACAGAACCTTAATATTGCAACCTAGAAACATTAGTCCTGTTGTTCTGGGGAGTGGAGATCTTGTGGTGCATTGATAGTGTCCCTACTTCTAAACCACAAGAACTGGGTTCATATCCCATGTCATATTGGTGTGATATATAAGACTTAGCTCCACTTTTCTATCCAGCAATTCTGACCTTCACTTCTTCAGAAATATGGTGTGTGCCTGAAGCCAACAGTTTTCTTGTCATGCAGGGCAGTTGGAGGCAAACGTTACCCATTTCATTGCAGTCATTGTTCTGTGTTGTTATTTAAAGGTACAGCAGCACAGCCAGCAACTTTGAAGGATAACCATGTAGATAAGTGTGGTATTAAGTTGACAATCAGTTCAGGTGCCATGCAAGTGATTGAGTGTTTTAGGTAGGTCAAGGTTGGCGTGATGATGCTGGGTCTGACAGCAAAGGAGAAGGGTGTGCTGGGTCTGTCAGGGGAGGTGCTGCCAGATCTTCAGAGCTTTTCCACCTATTTCTGTCTTTCTTTCTGATTTCTATTAACCATAATTGTTTTGACTTTTTTAGCAGGGGAGGGGAGTTTGTATTTGACAGCAGGGGGGTGGTGGTCAGTGGGGACAGCTGTCAGGCTGGTTGTAATGTTGAGAGGGTACCAGCTTAATAGTTACCAAGGAGTCGGACTGGGATTTTCATCCTCTAATTTTTCCTGAGCAATTATTTGCTTAAAAGAAGCAGAACCCTCTGAATTTTCTGGCTTTAATGACTTCAGAAGGTTCTAGACAGAGCTGAATTGCTTATCGGAATTTTCAATTTCCAGAACAAATTAACACAGAGAATGCTGCATTTAGGATTCTGCACAGTCCTCTTGCACAAATCCAATCTGATGACTATTGGCCAATTGAATATCCACGTCATTCAGTTCTTCCAGTTTTATGCTATGGTATGTTCTTCCATCTAAGTCAAATATTATGGATTACAGTGTGTGTAAACAATTTCTCAGGTTCAGTGGCTTAATCACTGAGTTATGGGAATTATTCTATATTTCTCCACATCCAGTGATGTAACAAATGCACCCTCTTGTGACTGATGTGGTGAACATTCAGATCTTTTGCAATCTACCTGAGTTCCAATCTCTATGATGAAGGAAGACTGAACAATCACAGTTAAATGAATGATTAATTATTTTTAATTCACAGTGCGAGAACATATACAACAATAATTACGATGGAATTCACTTACAGTATGTTCTACACTTCGGCCTAGTACAATATTTTTCTCTTTGCAGTCTTTTGATTATATTTTAATCAGCCTCATTCCAGAAATCACTTCTTAATCAAAACTCACAAACCACCCGCCAATTGGGAGAATCCACCAGCCAATGATAATGTCCCCTAGCTGAATAGATTTATTGCATTCAACAATTAGAAAGCATTCACAGCCCTAGAATGTTAACATTTCTATTATTATATCCAGTATTGTCTCCAGATTTCCACATTGCAGTCGTAATTCATGGGCATAGGCAAGGAGATGAAGGCCACAATCAAATCAGCTTTAATCTTAACCATTTGCAAGCAGGCTTAGCTGTTTTAGTTGCTTACTTCTGCTACTGTTTCTTAAGATTAGTCCATTTTTCTTTAGGTATGGCAGTCCTCCTATGATTGTGCATATTTGATTCATCCTATTGTCCACCCCATTGTTCAATCCCCCTCATCCTACCTGTGGTAGTTTCCAGAATGAGTGCCACAAGTATACTATGGATGGTGTAGAAATAGCCAAAGGTGAAGTGGAAAAGCATTTATCAATGATAATAATGTATTAATTATTAGGCAAGGTGATATAGGATAAATCTAGTCAAAGCACAATTTAAAGCTGATATCTTCCGCATACAAATATCATTCATCATTTGAGATTGTTTTCTATATAAATTTAAGGAGGCAAAACCTTTAGACTCATGTAATTGATCATTTCAATGATGGTCTTCCCCTTCAACAACAATCGTAGCTGTTGTGCTGCTATTCTGTTTGCTTGTCATATAGCCTTGGATGTGCTATAATTTCCTTCAGCCTTTTTTAACCTTTATTCATATATGGGATATGGACATCTCTGGTAAGGCAGACATTAGTTGGCCAACCCTAATTGACCTGGAACTGAATGCCTTGCTGGGCTGTTCCAGAGGACAGTTCAGAGTAAACCACATTGCTGTTGGCCTGAAATCATGTCTCAGCCAGTCTTGCCTGAATGAATCAGGTAGATTTAGAATAGCTATTAATTCCAGAATTTGTTGAATTCAAATGTCATCATCTGCAAAGAGCGGGATTTGAAACTACGTCCCCAAAACATTAGCCTGGGGATATGGATTCTTAGTCCATTGACATTTTCGATGCACTACCGTCTCCCTTTAAGTGTTGGTGAAACTAAGGCCATTGTTTTCAATCCTGGCCACAAACTCCATATGCTTAGTTACAGACCCATGCAGGACCAGACTGTTGTAACTTAGGTGTCCTATCAGATGGCACGGTGGCTCAGTGATTAGCACTACTGCCTCACAGCACCCTTGGGTGACAGTCTGTGTGGAGTTTACACAATCTCCTACCATCTCTGTAAAATCATTGGCCATCACTACTTTCTCATTTGCAGCTGAAGTTCTCATTCATCTTCTTGCACGTCTAGTTTTGACTAATCCGATATGCTTCAAATCAGTCTCACATCCTCCACTTTCTGTAAATGTCAATTCTTCCAGTGTCTGATTTCTGTATCCTATCTCATACCAAGTCTTGATTGCCCATTATTCAGTTCTTGTTTTCTACATTATCTTATGGTCCACCAATGCTCCTATTTTAAAATTGTTATCCTTGGGTGTAAATCCCTTTGTGAACTCCCTGCTCCCTAGTTCCATGACATCTTTTGGACCTGTGTCCTGAAATTAACCCTGCCCTGGCTGACCTCTTGGTTCTTTAGATTCAAGTCTCTTGAGCATTTTAATGCCTTTCTCCCAATATCGATTCCATTTTCTTAATATATTTAGGTCCCATATCTTTGAACAACGACCCTAAACATTTAGACTACACTTTAAGATTTTCTCTAAATCTTATCTCTTGGACCAAGTTACTTTCTCTGGTTTGGCATCTATTTCTGACTTAAACCCTTCGGATTTTTACATTCAAGCTATAAATGCATACCATTGCTGTGATTGAGTGGGATGGCTTGGGGGTGTGGCATCAAGATGAACTTTATTGCTCCCTAATAGATGCAAAATTTTACGTACTAATGAGAATTGAGTTGTGGAGTGATACAGCATAGAAACAGACCCTTTGGTCCAACTGGTCCATGCCGACCAGGTATCCTAAACTGAACTAGTCCCATTTGCCTGTGTTTGGCCCATATCCCTCTAAACCTTTCCTACTCATGAACCTGTCCAAATGTCTTTTAAATATTATAATTATACCTGCCTCTTCCACTTCTCCTGGCAGCTCATTCCACACACACACCACCCTCTGTATGACAAAGTTGCCTTTCAGGTCCCTTTTAAATCTTACCCCCTCCCTTAAACCTGTACACTAAACAGCAGAACATTGGACTAGTCAGATGGGAATTGGTTAAAGTTTTGTTGCTGCAGCCTTTGGCTGCATTATCATTGGCTGGTGTCATAGAAACTAAGCTTTCTGCAACTCTGAGAAATCCGTTAATAAATTATGTAGCATCATGTGATTTTGCTGCTGCTACTTACACTGACATATCAAATCAAACTCATTTTACATTCTGTGAAATTGTAGCCTATGTATTTCCAATTATTTACAGTAATTTATTTTCAACTTATTTCATTTTTTTTGATTAGAGATTATAGTCTTAAGAGTTCTGCTCATAGAAGATTAAAAAGAAACTTTAAAAAAAATGACTGTTTGAGTGATTACCATCAGTATACCCCACCAGCTTCACAGATGACTACATTACCAAGCATTATATTACAGCTTTTGTTTGGATTGAATGACTTTTAAAACAACTAAAGAGCATATCTTCTAACCGCACAAATATTTTATGAGTGGAAAGTTAGCCTAAGGCTGAAAGCAGGAGTGGTCCACATTGCTGAGAATTCAAACTTGCTTTAGGTCAACATATACGATTTGATCCAAGTGCATCACCTAACCTAAGTTATGAGATAATCCTGGATATTACATGCATCAAAATTCTTCAGGAATGAAGACGACTCAGAAAAGCCAACAGGACATTAGTGATCACAGCAATGCAGCCGTTGTGAACTTGTTCTGAGTTGTGTTCTGGCTGTGCAGAACTGTGAGCACTTACGACTCTTATCTGAAGCAGCGTGTCTTCCATTCTTTGTCAATCTGATAGAAACAATGGAGAAGCAGGTAAATATGGAATAAGACTGGAGTAATTGGTAAACAAGGGTAACTAAACAGAAGGAGAGAAACTGGATGCATAATAAATAGTACCAGATATACTGGCATTGAAGGCAATCCAGAGAATGTTCACTAAGTTGATATTAAGTATGGAGGGATGGAATTATAAGGAGAGGTTGGGCCTCTAGTGTTTAGAGTTTAATTTGGAGTTGAGAAGCAACCTTATTAAAACATAAGATTCTTAAGGGATTTGACAGGGTTGATGCGAAAACATTGTTTCCCCTTCTGGGAGATTCAAGGATCAGAGGATAGAATATTGAAGTAAGAAATTGGCCAAGGTAGAGTAGAGGTGAAGAGGACTTTCTTCTCTCAGAGAATAGTGAATCTGTGAAATTCGTTACCACAGGGTGCTGTAGAGACTGAGTTATTAAGTATACTCAAGCTTGAGATAGACAGATTTTTAATCAGTAAATGAATTAAGGATTATGAGGATAAAGCAGGCAAATGGAATTGAGGATTATCAGATCAGCCATGATCTCTGACAAAACAAACTCAATGGGCTGAAGGGCTTGCTTCTGCTCCTAGACCTGATGACCCTCGAGCGTGCTTTGCATTTCAATTTGATTTTGGCTGACTACTCAGATCCACTTTCCATATATGTTCTCCATATATCTAGGTTACCAGATTGGCCAAGCATTTAGAAGAAAGTGAGGACTGCAGATGCTAGAGATTAAAGCTTAAAAATGTGTTGCTGGAAAAGCGCAGCAGGTCAGGCAGCATCAAAGGAGTAGGAGAATCGACGTTTCGGGCATAAGCCCTTCTTCAGAAATGAGGAGGGTGTGCCAAGCAGGCTAAGATAAAAGGTAGGGAGGAGGGACTTGGGGGAGGGGCATTGGGAATACGATAGGTGGAAGGAGGTTAAGGTGAGGGTGATAGGCCGGAGAGGGGGTGGGGGTGGAGAGGTCGGGAAGAAGATTGTAGGTCAAGAAATCGGTGCTGAGTCTGAGGGTTGGGACTGAGAAAAGGTGGGGGGAGGGAAAATGAGGAAGCCGGAGAAATCTGCATTCATCCCTTGTGGTTGGAGGGTTCCTAGGCGGAAGATGAGGTGCTCTTCCTCCAAGCGTCGTGTTGCCATGGTCTGGCGATGGAGGAGGCCAAGGACCTGCATGTCCTTGGCAGAGTGGGAAGGGGAGTTAAAGTATTCAGCCACGGGGCGGTTGGGTTGGTTGGTGCGGGTGTCCCAGAGGTGTTCTCTGAAACGTTCAGCAAGTAGGCGGCCTGCCTCCCCAATGTATAGGAGACCACATCGGGTGCAGCGGATGCAGTAAATGATGTGTGTGGAGATGCAGGTGAATTTGTGACAGATAAGGAAGGATCCCTTGGGGCCTTGGAGGGAAGTGAGGGGGAAGGTGTGGGCGCAAGTTTTGCATTTCTTGCGGTTGCAGGGGAAGGTGCCAGGAGTGGGGGTTGGGTTGGTGAGGGGTGTGGATCTGACGAGGGAGTCGCGGAGGGAGTGGTCTTTCCGGAACGCTGATAGGGGTGGGGAGGAAAATATATCCTTGGTGGTGGGGTCTGTTTGGAGGTGGTGGAAATGACGAAGCATGATACGATGTATCTGGAGATTGGTGGGGTGGTAGGTGAGGACCAGTGGGGTTCTGTCCTGGTGGCGATATGTCTATCTCAGCCTTTACTATACTGAATGACATATTGTTCACAACTCTGTGAGGTAGAGAGTCTCAAAGTTTGACAACAATCCTTTGAGTGAAGAAAATTTTCTTCAACTGTCCTAAATAGGTGATGCCTTGTACTGTACTGTACCCTTCTTTCCTGGATTCCCCAGCAAGTGGAAACAACCTATGTGTCCACCTCAGCAAACCCCTTCAGAATCTTATACGTTTCAGTGAGATTCTTGCTGCTTCTAAATTTCAGGGAGCATTGGAATGGAGAATATAGGGGAAAGTAGAGAACTAGAAAAAAGAACAGGGGATGGTTAGGAAAATACTATGAAGAAAAGAGCATACAGGTTTGAATGAAAGTTGTTAACAGAACAACTCAAGGAATATGATGAACCAAAAGTTAAGAAAAGGAGGTTAATGCCTGAATTGTGCTAAACATAGAAACATTGCAAATGCACATTGACTGTATTTTATAACAGCTGTACATAAAAATACATACTTAACATCTTTCAGAAACAAATTGCATATCAAATCTGTAGAGAAGATGGATGGCTGGCAAATTGAAAATAAATGCTCATCTTTTACTATAGTAGAGCATAGGATTGGAGCCTGGACTCATGACTTTAACCATTACTGTTTGAATGGAAAATTGAATAGAGAGAACACATTGTGAACCATTTGAGAGCTCTGAGTTTGTTATGACAAAGCCTACATCCTGCTCATGTGTTTCCTTTGACCTCTTCCCCTATGTAGAATCTGGAATTCTTTACCAGAGGGCTGTCGAGGCTAAGTCATTAAGTATATTTAAGGCTGACAATAAGTAATTTTTATTCAGTAAGAGAATCAAAGGTTATGTAGATAAGGCAGGAAACGGGAGTTGAGGATGATCAGATCAGCCATGCTCTCAGTGAAAGGTGGAGCAGACTAATTAGACTGAATAGTCAACTTCTGCTCCTATGTCTTATGGTGTTTTGATCTTCAGCTTACTGCTTGCTAGAAAGAGTCTGCATGTTGGACACTAGGCCCCAATTTCTCAGGGCATGTTTAATGGGCACTGGCTGCATGCGCTCCATGTCCATGGACATTGTGCCAGACTCTAGGAACCTCATGATGCATCCACTTATAATATGCTTCTGCACTTTGAGATAGCACTTTGGGGCACATGTAGTTATTGTCCAGATGAAGAGTCATCTAGATTTGAAATGTTAGCTTGCTCTCTCTCCATGGATGTTGTCTGACCTGCTGTGATCTCCAGCATTGGCTGTTTTCAGTACAGATTCCAGCATCTGCAGTAATCTTCCCCTTATTATTGTCCAACATTAACTTTGGTGGTACGATTAGAATTGATGTTCAATGAGCGTGGTTTCTATGAATATATACACACTTTAGAAGGCCTGCAATGATCATTAGATTGATGCAGTTGAGATGCTTTGTATTCAGGGACTGGAGCAGATGCATCTCTGGGCTTATTGCTCATTGTCATAACACACCCACTCTTTTTTTATTTCAAAAATATATTTTATTCATAGAATCATCTATAAGTACATACTAGCATTCTAAATCAGCTCTGCACAGTCTTTTCAGACAGAACCAAACAAATAAGACATTGGAATTTTAACATTTCTCAGAGTGTCTCTACAGTTGCAAAAAGCAAAAGCATTTTATACTTCTCCAGGAAAGTATTTACATTCATTCAGAGGCACCAAGCACACACTGACTCTTAGCCTGTCTGGATGCTCAGAACATCCCTGCCTTGCCTTGCCTTTTTGCACTTTGCCCCTCAGCCAGAGATACCAGGTCCACTGCTGCACTGCCATACACACATAGGTAAGATAAAAATGCAAAATAAACACACACACAGATAATTTCTTGCAGATGTCATTGGAAAACAATCTGAAGATAAATTTTGTGAATTGATCTTTAACCCAGCTCTCAAGTTAATTGTTTATTTCAAATATGGATGGTAAATATGATTGTTTGTGTGGTATTTTGTTTTATGAAGAGCCAACACATTGTATTGAGTTGCTATTCATCATCATTATTTTCCACTAATTATTAGCCAATGCTAACTTTGATGGTACAAATAGATTTAATGTTTAGTGAGCTTGATTTCATTAAATGTATTCATTCTCTAGAGGGTCTTAAATCAGCTGTTTGTTTGAATGTTGATATAAAGATTAGATTTCTTTCATGGCTTCAAGAGGAGATGATTAAAATGATCTTTGTTAATATTCTTCTTAATGCATGAACATCCTTTGTGAAGTTTATATTATTCAATTGAAATATAAGTTTAGCAATAGCTATTAAGCTTGGCATGGCTTAGGTATTACTAAATATCGGGTGAAATGCTTAACCTGAAACATCACAAAAATGCATCATTGATAAAACTGTTAACAACTTGACATGACCGCTGGCAGTGTCATTTTTAAAATGTGTAATTTCAGTCAAATCTTTTCATTTTTGTGTGTTTGTTAACTTCTAATCACATTTTTAAAAAAATTGTCTTAATGTTTATTGCTTCTCCTGTGCATTTTCTAGGGTGTCAGCAGATGCAGCCCTCGTGTAAATACTCATTCAGTATGGCAATTCATCAAAGGCTGCAACCTTTGTGCTGCTGCACAACCTTTAAACCCTTTATATTAATTTGTTTCTTCATGTACATTTGACTAAAATTTCATGTCACGTTTCTCCACATTGAACTTTATCCACCACCTGTTTGGCCACTCCATCAACTTGTTGACATCCTGGTGCTGAATGGTTAGTCAATAAGTTAATGAAAGGGGAGATAAGAGGGCTACATTTTAAGGCTTAATTTTGTGTAAATCTAGAACAGTTTGCCTGCACTTTAGCATTTTATTTAAAGTTTTAAGTATAAAGTCCCCAACAAGCTTGGAGACAGGACTAAGCAAGTAAACCAAGACCTCTGTTACAGTGAAGATGCCATCAAGCAATTCGGTAACTAGTTCAACTGTGTATTCTTAACTGCCTGTTAAGGAGGTGATCTGAGTCCTGATGGTGTAAATTAGAGAGGTTAAGTGCTCTGTCACACTAATTTGGTGCAGTTTGGTAACACTGTGAGTTTGGGGAACGGTAACATTTTAGAAGGGAATAGTGTCTTTTTCCCGTTCCTTTCTCTATCTTCAGCCTTCAGGAGACCAGGAGTTAATTAGCTGGAAAGGAGGGGTGAGGCTTGAAAACATTCAAAAGGGACATCGCAGGGAAAACATAAGCTCACCAAGTGGGACTGTAATGGCCTTAGTAAATAAGACCAATTGAGAATTTCTATTGTATTATCTTTAAAGTAAAAATTGGTCTTTCGGTTCAATTAAGTGTTTTTAAAGTATAAGGCACAAGATAACATCCCCTTTAAATTAGTAGAAGTGAAAGGAAAGAGTGTAATTCTGAAGTTATGTCATGGCAAGACATTTCAGCCAGCTGCAATACTCCTTTTG
This sequence comes from Chiloscyllium punctatum, assembly GCF_047496795.1. NCBI lineage: Eukaryota > Metazoa > Chordata > Chondrichthyes > Orectolobiformes > Hemiscylliidae > Chiloscyllium > Chiloscyllium punctatum. The sequence continues at coordinate 54,679,635 of NC_092764.1, read as the reverse complement.
TGCAATTCTTACTTTCAGGGACACTTCCAGTGTTCAGGGTATTTCCATCAGCGGCTATGTATATTAGACTTTGAGCAGCAGGTAGAGTTTCTGTAGTCTACTACAAGGCTGAGATTATTGTGGATACCCCATACAGCAACATGGTGACATCAAGCAGACAGGGAATGGATGACTGCCAGACAGAGTAAAAGCACTGGGTGGGTACAGCAGGAGTCCTCTGAGACATCTCCTTCTCTGACAGACTTTCCATTTTGGATACTGTTAGTGGAGATTTGATGGTTTCTTGATGGAATGCAATGAGTGCCAAGTCTATGGCCCCAGAAGTGGCTCAGCTGGGTGGTGGGTGAGCTAGAAGTACAGATCAATGTTTCGGTGGTAGCAGGCATGACACCAGGATCCTGTGTTGCATCCCGAGGCCAGGATCATGGATGTCACTGAGCAGTTGCAGGACACTTTAAAGAATTGGGAGAGGGAGGACAGCCAGAAATAATTATCCATATTGGGTAAAAAGGGAAAAGAGCAATGGGGTCCTGAAAGCAAAATATTGGGAACTAGGAAATAAATTAAAATGTAGGACCTCAAAGTAGTAATCTCAGGATTACTTCCAGTGTTACATGCTTGAGAAATCAGAAAAAGAAAATAGTGCTACTCTTACACGATTTTTGTAGAAGGGTGGTAAAGGAGGGAGGGATTTAAATTCTTGAGGCATCAGAACCATCTTCTGGGAAAATGGGACCTGTAGAAGCTGGATGGATCAAGACTGGGACCAATATCTTGGCAGGGTTGTTCGCTAGTACAATATGGGCAGGGTGAGGGGAGGTGATGATTGAACAAGAGTGATATGGGGACAGAAACCTAAATGGGGATACAAAGGTGAGATAAGCAAATATAGAAATGAAAGACAGAAAAGTACAAAGTAAAAGTGGAAGCACATTCTCATTCCCTCCTTTTATCATTTCATGATTACCACCGAGATGGCACCACCAGCTTTCATAATACTCTGACAGCCAGTATTTAAGCAGGTTATTGACACACAGCATACAATGAGTATAACAACAAAAAATACTAGTCTGTTACAGTAATTCGAGGTTGAAAACTCCTCCCATGTGCAAAGAAATTCACCAGTAAAGTTCTTAAATCCACAGTCCTTGATGACCACTCCATCCCCTTCAAGTCCAGTGGAAGCGAACCAGTTCTCCAAAATCTCCTTCAGTAAAGCCCAACCTGAAAACAAAATCCAGTCTATTCTTGCATCACTCCTTGGAGAAATCTGATTTCTTGGATAAGGGCAGTTAAATGTTTCATAAAACTGACGAGACTTCTGTCCTTGCAGAGATGTTTCAAATGGAGAATACCAGCACATCTGAGTATGGGGTGCAGCAGCTGCTACTGCAGGCTAGGTGAATGCAGTATTCTTTGCTGCATCTGCTCCCACTCTGCTGTTAAATGTAACAAAGCCAACTGGCTGTTGTGATGTTAGCTTGATCAGCTGACATGATTTCATATCCCTTAAGTGATCGAAAGACAAGGCAAAGCTTATGTGGTTTACTGTCCGTAGCAAGGCCACTGACAAAAAGCGTACCGACCTCCTCTTCACTGTTGTTAGCTTCTTCACTTTTCATACTCATGACTGAGGAGTTGATTGAATCTATTGGATCAGATTGTGGAGGGGTGGGTGCTGGTCCAAAAGTGTGCTCCACCTTTGAATGGAGAAACTCCAGAGACAATGTTAACTGCTGAAAGTATCTTTGTATTTTCTCTCTCATTCCCTCCCTGCCAAGGTGGGTATCAGTCTGAAGACAATCAAACATTTAACTACACTAAATTGTGTCTGCCTATTTCAAAATTCTTTGAGTTCTTGAAGTCTATGACTCTGTTCACTATTTATGACATCATCAAATTTTATACAATCCATAAACTTCTAAATTATACTGCCTAAACAATTCAGTCAATTGTAAACAACAATCAATGGTCCTCAAATCAAACACTTGGGTCTGGTTATTCAGGTTATTCAAAATTATTTTCCTTTAAGAAATTGATACTTGGCTGATGTGAAAGCTGTCCGGACAAGTATTTCAAAAGTATTGAACAGCAAGAAAACAACAAAATGTTCCCTGTGCTTTAGCCATTGAAGAGGCAGTTTCAGTTTAGATTTAAATCTCAAGTATTCATGGGAAACAAATGCTGAATATATTAAAATACGTTCTCCAAATGAAACTTCCCAAATAAAGCAGTCATAATTACAGTGACAGCTTTGTTAGAGATCAATATTCTTTGAATTTGCGATATGAAGGGGGCCAATGAAGTCTTAACAATAATTGAAAGAATTTAAACAACTTAGCCTCAAGTTCTAATATTCTCTAAAATCTTAGCAAAACATCAAACTCAAAATGCACTCTTCTTTTTGTGAACACTCTGCATTAAAAACACAGCAGCGGCAAAGATATTTTAATACAATCCTCTCATCTGGCTACAGCATGACCACTGACCCAACTGTTTTTTCTTAAACAGGCATTGTAGAATTTCAAACAAATCAGGGGCTGAAGACACTCAATCAATTAGTTTCAAGGTTACAAGTTTGATAATTTTGAAAAGGACATAATGTTGTACAATTTTAATGTAAAACCAAAGTCTGCCTTATTACATAGCCCACAAAACACATTGAATTTAGATCCTGATTCAAACAAGGCAAAACATTTACTTAAAAGGATTTTCTGAGCCAGCATTTTAACAAACCAAAAGTTTTAAACATCAAACACTCTCAGCATGGCACAACCTACATTGAAACTTTCCTTTTTCAACCATAGTATTAGGTTAATTTCAGTGTTTCTCTTTGTTTTTGCATCCTCTCACCGAAATTACATTTATAAAAAGAGAAAGCCCTCACAGTGGACCACATGGCACCGCAATCCAAGTCACTCTCTTCCCCCAGAACAAAGACTTGCAGAGCCTCAAATTTTGCCACGGGGGTCTTTAACCCCTTTCTTTACCCTCACGGGGGCTTGAACCCCACTTAAACACAGAGAACCTGAATCCCACTTAAACGCAGAGAACCTGATCCCACTTAAACACAGAAAACTCAAACCTCAATTAAACACAGAGAGCTCAAAGCTCACTTAAACACAGAAGGCTCAAACCTCAACACAGTGCAGAGGACTAGAACCTCAAATCAATCCACCCAGTAGACTTGAACCCCAGTACCACACAGAGGACTTGAACATCAATCACACCTACCTCAGGGGACTTGAATTCCGGTACCACGCAGAGGACTCGAACCTCAACCAAACCCACCCCAGGGGACTTGAACCCCAGTACTGTGCAGAAGACTCGAACCTCAATCACACCCCCTTCCCCCCAATGCAGTACAGTGGGCGCGAACCTCTGCCTGCCGGCGTGCTTGCAAAACTGTGTTTCACGACTGAACTAGAATATAGAGTGATTGAACAAGGGGACCATCTCTGGCACAGAGGAGAATTGAGAGGGACAAAGGTTTAAAATATTACCTTGTGGGCCCGTCCGTCTCGAGACACCGATGTTCCGGGTGGCTGAACTATCCTGATCATAACTATTCGTTTGGATCCTGCTGACTATGACAATATTGTTGTCTCGTTAGCCCCCCACCCCCAGGTCGAAGCAAAATGCTCAGAGACACAGTATAGTTTTACCTCCTTCATCTTTATTCTGGGCCCTGGAGGGAGAGAGAACGATCACCCATGTGCACAGAGATATGAGTTCTCGGTCTTCCCTGGAACAGCAGTTTCTCAATGAACTATATAGTCATTTTACAGGGAGGAGCATCCAGATCAGGCAACAAACATATTAATTTAGTGACCGTTACAATCAATAAGTATCAATAGCAGAGACTAAGCCCTTTACTGTTACACAATGAATGTTCTTACAATGGATTCATACAATCGATACTTTTCCCTTTGTTAGCTGACCTTGCATACTAATTGCTTCCAATATTATTAAATTGCTCTACAAAATGACTGCTTTTCCACCTTGTTAACCCATTACCCTTGCCTCCAGCACCCCTTTGTTAACTGTAAGTTCTTATATGATCTCAGTCATGCTCAGCTAAACCTCTTGTTTCACAAAACTCAGAACTTAACTCTTTCCCTGCCTGCTTATACCCTCTATACATTCTCAGTTGAATACTTCAATTGAACCTGCTTCCACTACACTTTCAAATAGTACATTCTATACCTTTGGATCACTTTTAATCTCTACCCTTTTGTTCTTGTTCCTTTAAGGACCATGAAATAACTCCACAAAGACTAGTATGCTGTCACCAAGTCACCCTCTGTCTCCTAACATCAAGCCAATTTTGTATCCAATTGGCAAGCTCACCCTGAATCCCATGTGATCTAATTTTACTAATTAGTCTACCTGCAGAACTTTGTCAAAGGTTTTACCAAAGTCCAAGTAAACAACATTTACTGTTCTATCCTCATTAATCTTTTTAGTTACATTCTCAAAAAGTTCAATCAAGTTTACAAAATTATGAGGGGCATGGATCTGATAAACTGACAAAGTCTGTTCCCTGGGGTCGGGGAGTCCAGAACTAGAGGGCATAGATTTTGGGTGAGAGGGGAAAGATATGAAAGGGACCTACGGGGCAACTTTTTCGTGCAGAGGGTGGTACGTGTATGGAATGAGCTGCCAGAGGATGTGGTGGAGGCTGGTACAATTGCAACATTTAAGAGGCATTTGGATGGGTGTATGAATAGGAAGGATTTGGAGGGATATGGGCCGTGTCCTGGCAGGTGGGACTAGATTGGGTTGGGATATCTGGTCGGCATGGACGGGTTGGACCGAAGGGTCTGTTTCCATGCTGTGCATCTCTATGACTCTATGGCTCTAAGTTTGTGAGACATGATTTCCCTGATCCCTAATCAATCCTTGCCTCTCTAAATACACATAAATCCTATCTTTCAGGATCACCTCCAACAACTTACCCATTACTGATATCAAGTGCACAGTTCTATAGTTCCCTGGCTTCTCATTGCAGCCTTTCTTAAATAAAGGCACAACATTAGCCATCCTCCCACACCTTACCTGTGGTTATAGATGATACAGATATTTCAGATAGGGGCACCACAATTTCTTCCATAACTTTCCACAATATGCTGGGATACACTTGATCAGGTCCCAGAGCTTAATTCACTTTTATGTTTTCTAAGACTTCAAGCACTTCCTCTTCTCTAACGTGAACTGTTTTCAAAACATCAATGTTTATTTTCTCTGCATTCTCAAGACTCCATTTCTTTTTCCACAGTAAAAACTGAAGTGTAACTGTCCCATCTCCTGAAGTTCAACACATAGACAACTTTGATGATCTTTAAGGAGCCCTATGTTTGTAGTGAGCTCCAGTTAGATTGGCCAGAGGCATTAGGAGTCACTCCTGTTAGCTGGAAAGCTGGCAACAGTCCTGCATCACCTATTAGTTATTAAGCACTAATTATACACTTAACTGGGCAGGAGCAGGCATTTCCTGGGATCAAGGACTCAAGGAGTAAAAGCAGGATCAACAGGTTTTTGTTTGGCAGTGGTTATGGGCAGTCACTGGCTGCTGCTTGTGCTGCAACCACCTGATAACAAACTTACTCATTTAATTAACTTGTATGTATTTCTCTCGTCATAGTGACTTTCCTCAAAACCACCTGATGAAGGAGCAGCGCTCTGAAAGCTAGTGCTTCCAATTAAACCTGTTGGACTATAACCTGGTGTTGTGTGATTTTTAATTTTCCTTGAAAACAGTTTACTAGAGATTTGATTCTTCACCTATTCAACTACAGATTGTGGATTTTTGTCTCAGTGTCTGACTAACTTGTAGATATTTCTCTAGCCATGGTGATTTCTTTTAAAAAATGTGAGAAAGAGAAAACGCAGAGAATGCTGGAAAAGATCAGAGATCTGGCGATATCGATGGAATGAAATAGTTAACATTGAGTTTGGTGTGACACTTCATCAGAGCTTAAGAGAGATAGATCTGGGAAGCTAATAGAGGTTTGTTTAAATCAGGAGAGTTGTTAGGAGAAATACCCATAGCTTGAAAGGAAACACTTTCTGGTTTTACTTTGACAGGTTTGCAGAAGTCTTAGCTGGAGCTGGATGTGTAAAACAGTTGCTCCTGAAAAGGGGAAACAATTTAGAACTATTAGGATAGGTTAACTCAATGTAAGGAGTTTATTTTTAAAGTACCAGGTCAGAAGTGTTTGGTTAGAAACCTGAAGGAGTTATTTAGAGCTGAGACAGTCTACTTCCAGTTGCATGAAGACTCTAAGAAGAGGCATTAGATTCTCCAAACTGGGAATTGATGTCACAAGTAAGTCAAACCTAAGAGTGTGACAGAGAATGCAATTTTCTCTTGTGTTTGAGCACTGTAAGTGAGTGTTGTTGAGATTAATAGGACTGTAGTTTACCAAGTGTTTCAAAATGATTAAACTTGCATCATAGATAATTTTTTTTCAGTTTTATCTTAATTTCTTTTGCGTGATAAACTTCTCTTTTCCTGATAAAGTCAAATCTGCAGCAGTGTGTGTACAATGTACAGTGAAAGACCACCTCATTAAAATAAAAAAAAAGAACTATCAGGTCAGATTTTAGCTATGATCATGACACTTATAATAAACTGACATCAAACCAATTTAAACAGTAGCTTGACTGCTGGTCTGCTTTAACCTAAATCATTGTGGAGCTACATGAAGCTACTTCACTGACCATGTGGTGAGCATGCATGGTGGTTGTGAGACTTGTGTTTAAATGTTAATTTCTTGTATTTATACTGTCAATTTCTTTGTATTTTCTTCCACTTGTACTTGCTATGTCTTTCAGCTCATGCTTTTAATTGGTATTTTTCTTGGTATGCATACTTAATATGAAATATTTCCTAATCCTGTCAAGAGTTATTATGGAATGTTATCACTGTAGTTTAAGTGACTTTGTGTCAGGAAACTAAAGGGAGTGGTTAATCCTACAATAATTTTTCATGCTTCTTGAGAAAAAAAAAATCCTTTGGCATTTTTTATTATTCTGATGGGTTTTTGATATAATGAGCTTATTTTAAATATAGCCAAAGTGTTGCAAGCTCATAAAACAAAAAAAATTGAATGCACAGTATGAATAAACTTGTATCTGTGTATTCATATTTGTGAAGCGGGGAGATACCATTGCGTTATTTGTGAGACATTGCTAACTTGATGTGAATATTTGTATTGACACATCAATGACTTTTTGCCTCGCACATTTGGCCATCCTTTGATTTTAACTCAGTCCAAATGGCTTTGACTCATAGTTTCCAGTTTGAAGAATAATTGAGGTATCTGCATTCATCCGGCTCCACTTCATTCAAATTCATCTGGTTGTCCCGCCAATTTGCTCAACCAGAAGTCAAATGGTTGCAGTAAAATTCAAATGGTTACAGTTGAAGACAACTGGGCAATTGAATCCTAACTGGTTTTGAATCTTTTTTTTTCAGTTTTATATCATTGAACTAGACAACACATCAATGCCTTCCAGTAAGATTCAAATAGTTCCAGTTAAAGTTCAGTTGGGGATACCAACTGGTTTCCAATGATCCTGTTCACTTATTCTGGTTGAATCGAATTAAAAATGATGTGATGTGTTAATTCCAATAGAAAACAGCTATGGCCCACTGGTATTTAAAATTGGTTTTAATCGATTCTTCCCTGCTTTCTGGACACTGGTCCCAGCGCCAGGGTGAAGGTATTCCATTCCTTACTCTGATATAGTTATCTTGATGGGAACGCCTGCAAAAGAAGTGAAAGTTCCCGTATTGTTAAAAAAGGTCTTATGCTATGTTGAACTGTATTTCAGCATAAACTAAGAGAAGACCATGAAGCTAAACGGACCCAGCTAGATAGCAGATACGAATACATTTTTGAAACTGTGGCTACCTGTCTATCTCTGGAAAGGTTTGATGTTGAAGATGCCATGCTGGAAGGGACTCAAGTAAGCAAAACTCTATTTTTGTAGTTGCATAAATATTGATTATGTTGTATTTGGGAGATAGATTGCAAAAATTATGTAACAAGTGGGAATATAAGATAGGTAATATTTGTTCCAGGCACAACATTATGAAAGATGATTAATATGTGACTGACTAGGACAATGTATGTTGATTAGCATGACTGTGTAAACCAAGTAGAGCAAAACTACATGTGACTTATGCTAAACACCAGATGTTAAAAGTTAGACAGAGTCAAAGCATATTCATTGCTAGTCAGGATTTTATTTCAACTTAAACATCTCACAGCTCCAATGCTGATTTATTAATTCAGCCAAATGCTCACCAATTATCCCTTCATTAATATTTAGTCATTACCTGTTCCTAATTTCCCGTAGCCTTGGAAGTGCTCACATAACCAAGCCATAACCTTCAGGGAAGTGAAGAAAAAGTTATCATCCTCTAAGGTGTTGGCATACTATGATCCTAAGCAAGATCTGGCATTGAAATGTGATGCATCCCAGTAAGGCATTGGGGCAGTAGTAGCTCAACATTGGCCCAGTGGAGAGGATTGCCCAAAAGCATATGCATCCAGGAGTTCGGTTAATGTAGAGTGTAAATATACTCGGATAGAGAAGGAAGATTTGGTGGTCATATCTGGAGTCAGGAAGTTCCACCAATACCTTTACAGATGTAAGTTTGTAATAACAACTGACTATAGACCCTGTTAGGTCTACTTAAGGAGGACAAGGCAGTGCCACTATAGCTTTAGGCTGAATTTAGCAGTGAGCTCTAATACTAAGTGTGTATAATTACATGTTGGAACACTGTCCAGGAGGCCAAGTAGCAAATGTAGGTGTATTGAGTCACCGCCTGATGGCAGATACAGCACTGGTGGTACCACCACTGGAAGAGTCATAATGGATTTAAATTTTCTTGACATGTTTCCAGTCACAGCTGGCAATATCAGGTATTGGACACAGAAAGATCCGGTCCTGGCAAAACGGAAACAGCTGGTGGCTTGGGGGAAACCAAAAGGCCATCACAACCAGAATTGAAAAGCTTTTGGACACAGAGAGACCAGATCATGGTAGAGGATGGCATATTGTTATGGGGAGCAAGGGTGATTGTCCCAAGCAAATGTTGCCGCCAGATACTGGGGGTTATCCACGAGTTTCCAAAATGAAGATGTTGGCGAGATGACCAGGATCAGATGCAGACGTAGCCATGATGGTAAGGCAGTGCCCAGATTGCCAACAAGGACAAAACTTACCTCCAGCAGCTCCCCCACTTTCGTGGGAATGGGCAGGTAAACCCTGGACTCAGTTACATATTGGCTACATAGATCCTTCCATGAGCTCAATTTTTTAAGTCATTGTGGGCACCCACTCACAGTGGCTTGACACACACACACTTCATTTGTCAAACATGGGGATGACGATAGAGAAACTGTGAACATTTTTTGTAATACACTGACTCCTGGAAATGTTGATCACATAACGGGCCATTGTTTACCAGCAGGGAATCTGAGTTTTTCCTAAAGTCAAATAGTATTTAATATATAAAGATAGCTCCATGCCATCCAATGGTCTGGCAGAAAGGGCAGTCCAAATGTTGAAGGTAGGTTTAAAGAAACATCCCACTGCTTCATTAGATACCAAAGTGTCCCAGTTCCTATTTGATTATAGGACCACTCCCCAAGGATAGCTCCAGCAAAGTTGCTAATCGGGAGAAAATTCTGCACAGGTTAAATCTGACCTTTCTGCACTTGGGGTGGGGGGGATACATGAAATGGCATCAGGAACACCAATACCAGACAGAAGACCTGGCTAAGTGAGAGAGATAACTTAATTCAGAGGACAAACTTTGGTGTAAAAATCATGTGAATGGCCCTGCATGATTAAGAAGCATGGTCAACATGAGGTCAGGTCCAGTGATGTATAAAGTTTGGGTGCATGCAACAATCCTGAACAAACATATGGACCAAATGAAAGCTACAAACTTGCAAACAGTGCAGGTGTAAAGCTCCTTGATAACCTTTCCATGTTTTGGAATCCATGGGTTCTCCCTCTCCATCAAGCATTGAAGATACCTTGGAATCTGAGATAGACACAATGGATGTCATTGCCTCGATGTCTTTGCCACCTGAAGAAGAGATTGAATTTCTTCCGAGATGCTCCAGGAGCAAGAGATGAGTTACTGTGCGTTACACGTCACCTGTATCAGATATGGAGTTGGAGGAACCTGACCCAGTGCTAAAATGCCCCAGGAGGAACTATATAAAGAAAAGACTCTGAGGGGAAGGGATGCAGTGATTGTAACTAGGTCAGCCAGGTGGACCTCACAGAATATGAGTTACCTGATTGGGACTGTTAATCTGGTCCAGCCAGGGAGCCCTGGCTGACAGATAAGAACAAGAGTGTCAGACATCCTGCTCACTCCAACAGCTGGCTCTGAGAGAGCTGGATCTGCATCAAGGACTCTCTACATTTAAATAAAGGGTGACTTGGTGAAGGGGCACCAGCCCTGTGGAGTTAGTTCACCAAAATTTTATGTATGCCTTGTTTTTCATTTTGACAAAGTTCACAACTTCTCTTGTCATCCAAGGTTCCCAAATCTTGCCATTCACATCCTTCATTTTCATAGGAACAAGCTAGTCATGAACTCTAATGAACTGGCTTTAAAAGATTTCCACAATCTGGCATGTAGATTGTCAGATCCTGGGGATTTATCAATTTTTAGCCCCATTAATTGTTCCAGTAAAATTTTCTTTCCAATGCTAATTTCCTTCAACTCCTCATTCTCCAGAGATATTAATCCAAGAACTCTCTGGTTATCTTCCTCAGTGAAAACAGACATAAAGAAATCATTTAGTTTCTCTACCATTTCTCTATTATTCATTATAAATTCTCTTGACACAGCCAGTAACGGCCCCACATTCACTTCAGTCAAACATTTCCTTTTAACTTTCTTATAGAAGCTTTTACAACCCATTTTGATCTGTTTTGCAGATTGTATTCAAATTCTATTCTACATTTCCTATTCACTTCTTGAGCTGCTTTTGTTGTTTTCAATAAACTTCCCAATCCTCAGCATGATTGTTATTTCTGGCAACATTACAGGCCTTTTCTTTTAATCTTATACAATCCACAAATTGTTTTGTTAGCCAGGGTTGATTGACCATTTTTGAGTTTTTGAACCTTGAAGGAATGTACAATTACAGTACATCATGGAATCATTCATTAAAGATATGCATTACCTATGTACAGTCATGTTGTCTAATATACTTTCCAGTCAGCCTCACCTGTCCATAATTTCCCTTGTTCAGCATTAACATCCTTACTTTCAGCCATAACATTTCATTACAAATATAGGATCTAAAATAGAGGAGGGAAATAAACAGGCAGAGGCTGTTCCTTGATAATTTCAATCTTGGAGATGAAGGAATTAATGTGTTCTCGTTTGTATTTGGCACTGGAAGGTGTGAGATTTGAGAAGGCAATTTTGTCATGGATGAAACAGTCTGTGGGAATAGCATGTGAAAGACCATAAACAACAGAGGAAATTAGGTTATCAGAAATCAAAGGTAGAAGCAAGGTAGAATTGAACAAATCACAATATGGGATGGCTTATTATAAAATTCCTCTGCTAAGAAGACTTTTGGGTTGAAACTGAACTAAAATACTTCTGAGAATCATTAGTGCCAGGATAGTGTGCATGTGTATATAGAGGGCTTTGCAGAGATTGCAGTTAAGTGCACATTGATGTTTCTGCACAGAAATGATCATATACAATTGCACTGTTCAAACTTGTGACTGGGAGCAGATAATTTAATTCTTAGCCAGAGATGATGCATGGTACATCGGAGCAGAACAGAACATGTGACTAAAGACAAAAAGATGTTTGATTCTATGTTTTTCTTTTTCAGCTGGAACAAATTGATAAGTTTTTTATTGCTGATGGTAGACAAAGCCTTTTGTTCTTCTATCAGGAAGTGGACGTTCCAGAAACAGGTTATTCTTTACTAAATATGATATTGTTTGCAGCACTTAATTCAAAATCCTGTCTCACAAATTATTGAAGTTATGTAAATAATCACATTCATTATAGTCAATTGCTACTTTATTTTAAAAGCAGATCATTTGATTTCTTCGTGCTGTCTTAAAGTTGAGAAGAAATTCAAGCCCATCGTTTCTATTTCACCTTTTATTCTACCCTTTTTAAAATTTTCTTTTGCCTTTACCACTCCTAAACTCCTCTTTACTGTGCCTCCTTTAAAGTGTTGCCATAGTGCCAAGTTTAATTTCTGTCTGATAAGTTTATAGCTTCCTTAAATATCTCTCTTGATTTTTTTTGAGGGGCCCAGTGAGACAATTGTCATTACCCCCATTCAAACAGCAAGCCTAACTGTTCTATGCTTATGTCTTATCAAGCTTCACATTCAGCACACCCACTGGGGGCTAATCTTGTTGGTTTCATCCTTTATCTAAAGCATTCCTTCGAGTGATGACCTGGCTGATTCTGCCTCTGGATCTGTTAGAGTGATGGATCCATACACCCTTTGGCCCAACTCCTTCATGCCAACCAGATTCCCAAAACTGAACTAGTCCCATTTGCCTAAGAGTGGCCCTTATCCCTCTAAATCTTTCCTATCCACGTGCCTATCTAAATGTCTTCTAAATGTTGTAATTGTACTAGCCTCTATCACTTCCTCTGACAGCTCATTCCAAATGTGCCCCACCCTCTTTATGAAAATGTTGCCCCTTGGGTCCGTTTTAAATTTTTCCCTTCTCACCTTAAACCTATACCCTCTAGTTTTGGACTCCCCTGCCCTGGGGAAGAAACCTTGGCTATTCACCTTACCTATGCTCCTCATGATTTTATAAACCTTCAAAAGGTCAGCCTGACCCTCCTACACGCTGGGGTAAATATCCCAGCCTATCCAGCCACCTCAAACCCTCCAGTCTTGGTAACATCCTTGTAAATCTTTTTTGCACCCTTTTCAGTTTAGTAACATCCTTCCTATAGCAGGGTGACCAGGATTGTATGCAGTGCTCAAATGTGGCTTTACTGATACCTTGTACAGCCATAACATGACACCTCAATTCCTGTATTCAATGTTCTGACCAATGAAGACAAGTGTACCAAATGCCATATTCACCGCCCTGCCTACATGTGACTCTTTCAAGGAACTATGTACCTACACACTCGATCTCTCTATTTGACAATACTCCCCAAGGCCCTACTACTAACTGGTAAAAATCCTACCTTGGTTTGTCTTAGCATAATGCAATATCTCACATTTATCTAAAATAAACTTCACCTGACATTCCTCAGTCCACTAGCCCAGTTGATCAAGATCATGTTATACTCTTAGATAACCTTCTTCACCGTTCACTATACTGCCAATTTCGGTGTCATCTGCAACTTAATAACCATGCTTCCTATATTGCCATCTAAATTGTTTCTATAAATGACAAACAACAGTGAACTCAGCACTGATCTTCATGGAATACTGCTGGTCACAGGCCTGCAGTCTGAATAACAGCCCTCTACCACCACCCTCTGTCTCCTACCTTCAAGCTAATTTAGTATCCAATTGGCTAGCTCTCCCTGGATTCCATTTTATCTAACCTTACTAACCAGTCTACCATGTGGAACCTTGTTGAAGGCCTTGCTAAAGTCCATGTAGACAACATCTATTGCACTGACTTCATCTATCTTCTTGGTCATGTCTTCAGAAGACTCAATAAAGCTTGTTTGACACGATTTCCCATGCACAAAGCCATGCTGACGATCCTTAATTAGTCCTTGTCTTTCCAAATGCATGTAGATCCTGTCTCTCAGATTCCCCTCCAATGATTTACTCACCTCTGACATCAGGCTTATTTGACTGTAGTTCCCTAGTTTTTCTTTGCAGCCTTTCCTAAATAATGGCACGGCATTAGCCACCTTCCTGTCTTCCAGCATCTCATCCGTGGCTGTTGATAACACAAATATCTCAGCTAGAGGCCCTGCAATTTATTCCCTAGCTTCCCACGATGTCCTAGGATATATTTGATCATGTCTCAGGGATTTATCTAACTTTATGTATTTTAAGACCTACAGCACCTCCTCTTCTGTAGTGTGGCCTCTTTTCAAGACATCATTATTTATTTCCTGAGTTCTCTCCTTTCCACATCTTTCTCCACACTAAAACTGATGTGAAATATTCATTGTAGATCTCACTCATCTACAATGGCTCAACACATAGATGTCCTCGCTGATCTTTAAGGGGCCATATTCTCTCCCTTATGTCTCTTTTGCCAATATTCTTCTAGAATTTCTTGGGATTCTCCTTAACCTTACCTGCCAAAGCTGTTTCATGTCCCCTTTTTTCCCCTCTTGATTTTCCTCTTAAGTATACTGCTACACCCCTAAACTTCTCAAGGGATTCGCTTGATCAGCTGTCTATACCTAACATACGCTCTTTCTTTTCCTTAACTAGAGTCTCAATATTTCTAGTTATCTAATGCTCTCTACTCGAGCCAGTCTTGCCCTTCACATGAATAAGCTGTTTCCACACTGCTTTCTGCAATACTTGTCTTTGACATGGCTTTCAGCATGGAAAAGTTAATCTTTGATGATTATATTGATACTATGGCCTGGACCAATACCTGGCTGAGAGATGATATCATTTCTCCACATATGTTACATCTGTTGCCAGTTCCAGTGCTAGTGCAGTACTGTGTGCACAAGCACAAATGCAGTGTATTGCATTGTGACATCACTAGCAAGTGATAAAAATGGTACTGCTCATACATTCATGGTGAGGAAATGCCAGAGTACTCCTGACAAATCTTAGAGGCTCCAATGGTTGGGGCATAATAATGGGGTGGTGGAGTGGTGCAGAACAGGCTGGTCAAGGTGGAAGTGATGGTTCTCCTATTCCACATTCCTGTTTATGAAGGATCCTGTCACTATGCCTCCTCCCTTGTTTTAAAACTGGACATGCAATTTTGATGATGATATAACGTTCAAACATAGTTACGTGATCAGGGTTTGTATAGATTGATACTGGCAAGCTTGAGATACTCGTGATACAGAATGATGTCACGGAAGGCTCTGCACATCTGTTGACCACTGGGCATTTGCAGATCAATCTCAGTGTAGTCTTCAATAGTGGAATTAATATGGGTGACACATTCAGAGTTGTAGAATTATACAGCATGGAAACAGATTCTTTGGACCAATGGCAATACTCTCAATGTTTGACTAAATTAAGCTGCTACCACCGGCATAGTTCTACCATTTGCTCCACTCTTATTGTCACATTAGCCAAGCAGCTTATCACTAAATTAAGTCACAATCTGTTCTTGTACTCCGCTGTACTTTGTCCTGACACTTCAATTTGTCATCTGACAACTTATTTGAATTCCATGTTCTCTGCTGCCTATCTAATCATCATAAAATTCCCTCACCTACTGGGCGCACGGTGGCGCAGTGGTTAGCACTGCTGCCTCACAGCGCCAGGTTTGATTCCAGCCTCGGTTGACTGTCTGTGTGGAGTTTGCACATTCTCCCCATGTCTGCGTGGGTTTCCTCCGAGTGCTCAGGTATCCTCCTACAGTTCAAAGATGTGCAGCTTAGGTGGATTGGCCATGCTAAATTGCCCATAGTGTTAGGTGCATTAGTCAGGGGTAACAGTAGGGAAATTTCTCCCATGAACTTGCCCTGAACTTCTTCTCTGAGAGAAACCAGGCTTGCTTCTGAACCCAACTCTGGTGTCTTCTGAACTGAATTTTAAAAAACTTGCTCAACCTTACATTCTTCTGAACTGAAAACAAACCCAATGACTATACAATGTTACCCTACCTGTTGCAAAAACTACATTATAAATATCTTTCCATTAAAACCACAGCAGTCTGCAATCAAGTGATTTCTGACAATGAGTTTGGGTGGGTTACTCTTCGATGGGTTGGTGTGGACTTGTTGGGCTGAAGAGCCTGTTTTCACACTATGGGGAATCTAATCTAATCTAATCTAAATGTATCGTCACAGATTTGCTCCCTCAGCAGGCAAGCCTCAGTCATTTTGATTTCCATTAGGTTCTCTCTCCACTAAGTTCACTGCCCTCCTGTTCTCCTTTTCCTGTTATATAAATTTACCAACTGATACACATAACTAGCTCATTGACTTTATCATTTCACGACATCCTTTATTTCAGGCACTGATGATGCCTTTTGAAACACTTTATTGTGTTGCTGTCCAGAGAATCATAGAATCCCTATAGTGTGGAAGCAGGCCATTCAGCTCACTGAGTCCACAGCAACCCTCTGAAGAGCATCCAACCCAGACCCAACCCCATCCCTGTAATCCTGCATTTCCCATGGCTAATCTACCTAACATACACATCCCTGGATACTATGGTCAATCCACCTAACCTGCACATTACTGGACTGTTGGAAGAAACTGGAGCACCCAAAGGAAACCCCTGCAGACTCTGTGAGAATGTGCAAACTCCACTTAGACAGTCACCCTAGGGTGGAATGATTCCTGGGTCCCTGGCTCCTTGGGGCAGCAGTGCTAAGCACTGAGCCATCATGCCCCTCCATTCACAACCCATGCCTATTACCAATCCTTCTGTGTTCACCACTGGGAGAAAAAAAACTCTTCACTTCCCCCCCACTCCCCATCTCTTCATTTACAGCTGTGTTATTGAAATACCGACAATCTAATCTTTGAACCTTGATGTAGAACAGTAAAGTATAGGGACAGGCACTAGTTGACCTATGTTGTCTAATGGTTAAGCAATGCTTTGATTTTAAAAATTCTCATCAGAGCTTTCAAATAATTTTCTGGTATTGCCCTTTCCAATCTCTGTTAACTCCGTTAGCTTACAACTCTCCAAGATCTTTGGCTCTTCTATCAGTTTGTACATCCCCAATTGGGATTTTAGGATGAGGATGCTTTCAGCTGCCAAGACTCTGATATCAGAAATCGCTCCTTAAACCTCTTTGACTGTCCTTCTCTCTTACCTCTGTTAAGACATTGGTAAAACCTAATTAATTGATCAAGCTTTTGGTCATCTTTCCTAATGTGTCTTTATGTGGTTCAGTGTCAAATTTGTTTAATAATGCTGCTGTGAAACACCTTGCGGCTTTTTAAATATGATATATAACTTCAAATTGTTGTTACTTGAGCTTTAATCCATGCTTCTTTTGAATAGTCCCTCACGATCAATTTAAGACCCATTAATAAGAGACCACGGAACTGATTAAATTAATATGTTATAAGGAGAAAGCTAAAGAGATGTGGAAAAATAACCTTTCAAGGATGGAAATAGCTAAATAAAATCTAAATAGTAAATGCTGAATGGCTAACTAGTTTTTAATTTAAGTTTTGGTGTATTCCAGATTGTTTACAATAGCATTAAACCGTCTGTTTTGAATCATCTGTATATGTAATACAATTTAATATTAATTCTGATGAAATGCATATACTTTATAAATACTCATTATTTTTTGAATTTAAATCTTAAATTACTTCTGTGAAATACTTTATGTCTGCCTCAGCAGAAGTGTTTGGTTTGTGAAATTTCTAAACCAGGAGAGGTTGGTTACAAACTTATAGGCTATTAGAACTGAGAAAGTTTAGATTCTTGGTTTGTAAAAAATTCAAGTTGGCATTCTTGGAAAAGACTCATCGAGTTGTCTTCATAGTCCATTATAAACAAACTGTAAACAGCCTGGAATCCTAAAGAGTTGAGATGGGAGTGTTATTTCCTAGTTTTGGTTTCTGTAATTGATAGTGTTGGGGAGCAGGTTGAATCCTTGTTTTGTGTTTTGAGATCTTTCTGGGAGTGTTCTATCTTTAGCTTTTTTTAAACTTTTTTTTCCTATGATAAACTTCTGATTTGTGATGAAGAAAAATATGCAGCTTTGTGTGAATATGTCTCAGAGATGAACCATCATGTTACTAACTCAACAGAAAAAACATCTATCAAACCAGATTTCATCCTGGGATCTGATTTGTCCACTATCACTGAAGTCATAACAATATTATGATCAAATAATTATTAAGTATTGAATCACTGTTAGTACTAATGAAATAATTTCAGGGCAGGTTTAGGCACACATTGTTTTCAACAATTGTTTTAATTTATTTTCTAGTTGTTCTTGGGGCAAGCGGACCCATGCCAGGATCTTCAAGCTATGGTAAAGTGTTAAAGCTGTTTCTTACTGATGGCAAGCAAGCTGCTTTGAGTGGAATTTGTATTGCCTTTCTACGAGGCAGTGCCAACAGAGCTATCACATGTGAAAACATATACAGGGTAAATTTTGAAAAAAAAAGTCATTCTGGTCTTGTGATTGTTTCAGGATTTTGATACAGTGACTGTATTGTGTCTCCAAGTCAAGATGGTTTATAGCTCAAATGTAATGCTATCTGAGTACATTCTAGCCTTGTCCTGTAGATGCTGGAGAATGCAGGTTCAGAAGGTGCTGTCAAAGAAATCTTGAAGAGTCACTGCCATATATTCTGTGGCTAACAAATTACAGCCACAGTAAACTGATAATAGAAGTGACCATATTTAGATTTATGGATTAAAATGTCAATTAAAAGGATTTCCTTGTATTGGATAATGTTGAGCTTCCTGAGTGTTATTGGATCTGCATCTCTCTCCAATGAATAGTATTCCAATGCACTCTTAATTTGTGCCATGTAAGTAGTGAAGAGGCTTTGCAATATTTTGATTTGCAATTCATAGAGTGTATTTGGGACATTTTCTAGAACAATATGCTGTGGGCCAATCAGGAATAAAGATATTTTAGATCTGGTGATGTCTAATGAGGCAGATTTAATAAGTGATGTCAGAATAAAAGATCCCCGAGAAAACTATGAACACAACGTGGAAGAATTTAGTATTCAGTTTGAGAGGGAGGAATATGTGTCAGAAACAACTGTGCTAAACTTAAATAAGGGTACTTACAAAGGAATGAGGAAAGGCCTATCTAAAATGGACTGGGAAAGCTGTTTTGTGGCAAAGGCAGTTGAGAACAAATGGCAGATTTTTAAAGAAATAGTTTATGGTTCACAACAAAGATATCATTGTTAGCAATCACTGGCTAACAGGTATGACTGTCCACCTAGGAAATTCCTTGTCACTGATCAAAGGTGTATCCCTTTGAGAAAGAAGGATTCTGGGAAAGGGATAAGCCAACCATGATTAACAGGGAAATTAAGGCTAGCACCAAATTTAAAGAAAAATATACAGGGATTGTGAAAGTCTTAAAAAATCAAAAATACCCCAATACAATAGAGAGACAAGATAAATTTTGAGGGTAAACTTGTAAGTAATGTCAAGATGGATAATCTGAGCTTCTTCAAATATATAAAAAGTAAGACAGAGGCCAATGTTAACATAGGTCCCTTAGAGAAGGAGGTTAGGTATATAATAACGGGAAACCAGAAAATGTTGAATGAGTTGAACATGTACTTTGCAGCCATCTTCACGGTAGAAGATACTAATAATATTTCAAAATTGCCAAATAATTAAGAAGCAAAATGGAGAGGAAATAATAAATAAATAATCACTAGAAAAGAAATGCTAGGGAAACTATTAGGGCTAAATACTAATATGACCCTTCAACTTGAAGGGATGCATGTAAGATATTCCAAGATTTTCCAATGCATTTGATAAGATACCACACATCAGACTGCTTAATAGGATAAGAGCCCCTGGTGTTGGAGTTAGTGTATTAACATGGATAGAGGACTGGCTAACTAAAAGAAGACAGAGAATTGGCGTTATGGATGTATTTTCCGGAAGGCATCCTGTAACTAGTGAAGTGCCACAGGAGTCAGTGCTGGGGCCATTGCTGTTTACAACATATATTAAAGACCTGGATGAGGAAAATGAAAGTATTGGAATTAAGTTTGTGATGAAACAAAAGTAGTTGGGAAGGCAAATTAGCAGGATAATTCTTGCAGAGGAAAAAGACAGGCTAAGTAAATGGACAAAATCTTGGCAACTAGAATATAAGGCGGAAGAACATGTGAAAACGACCTTTGGCAGGAAGAATAGAGGAGCTGAATGTTAATCAAATGGAGATAAACTGCAAAAAGCTACAGAACAGTGGGTTTTGGGAGTCCTCATACATGAATCATAAAACACTGGCATACAGCAAATATTAGGAATGGCAAATGGAATGTTGACCTTTATTTCAAAGGAAATGAAGTATAAAAACAGTGACATATTCTTAAAACTATACAAGACACTAATCAGACCACAGCTGGAATACTGTGGACAGTTTTGGAACCCTTATCTAAGGAAATTTATACCAGAATAGGAGGCAGTCTATAAAAGATTCATTGGGTTGAGTAGGATGGGCCTGTACTCATAGGAGTTTACAAGAATGAGAAGCAACTTTGTTAAATGTACAAGATTCTTACGGCACTTAGCAGGGTGGATGCAAAGAGGCTGTTTTCCCTTGTGGGAGAGTCTAGAGGGCATAATCTCAGAATAAGGAATCGCCCATTCAAGATGGAGATAAGAACAAATTTCTTTTTCAGAGGGTAGTGAATCTATGGAATTCTTTACTGCAGAGATTGGGTTGTTAAGTACATTCAAGGCTGAGGTAAGTCGATTTTTAATCAGTAAGATAATCAAGGGTGATGGGGAAAAGGTAGGAAAATGGAGTTGTGGAAGATCTCATGTGGCATAATTATTCCTTGCTGTTAATTAGTCCAGGTTTTGCAGCATGCTGCATAGATTGTTCAGATAATGTATCAGTGTGCAATCAGGCAGAACAGCTTCACAGCTGACATTATACTGGAGAGAAGCTCATTGATGAAGCACTGAGAGTGGTTGGGTGTGAGACACTACCATGAAGGATTCCTTCAATAAGGTGAGGTATTTTGTATTCAAAGAATCACAATCATTTTCCTCTCCAATCACTGAAGGATTTCATTCTGATCCTAAGTGAATTCAGTTTTACAGGTTTCTCTGGAGTCACAGAAAAATACTGATGAGACATCATTCTCATGCAGCAAAAATGAAAAGACATTTTATACAATGACTAATTAATTCTACAAGAATTCGAGTTGAAGCTGACATACAGAAATGTAAAGCAGTTTTTTTTCCCGCAGAACTCATGAATTTAAATGGAACCTTGTGAAAAGTCTCCAAGTAGGAAGGTTTACTGAATATTTGCTGAATATCAAGGGAGCTGGAAATGAAAATTTATTCACTGGAACTATTATTATGAATTAATTTGGAGTTTAGTCTCACTCTGAAAATAATTTTTTAAAATCTCTAAAAAAAATAAGGAGATGTTCCCAAACATAAATTATTCTAAATCTTCCCTGGAATATTGTTTTCAGCACCTTGAATATTTGTGGAAGTGAAATCCTTGTCAGTATTTTTTCTGGCAAACAAATTAGTTCACTTATATAAAAATTCTCTCTGTACTTTAATAAATTAATTGAATTTAAATAACTAAAGGATATATTAAAACGTAGCAGAGGACACTTGTGTTCAAATGTATCAGTGTTTCAGATGTTCCTCAGAATTGTTCCTTCTCTGCCGCTGTTACTTTATCAGAGACAAAAAAAACTGCTGATGCTGGAATCCAAAGTAGACAAGCAGGAGGCTGGAAGAACACAGCAAGCCAGGCAGCATCCGGAGGTGGAAAAATCGACATTTCATGTGTAACCCTTTTTCAGGACTAGGGGTGGGTGTAGGGGAAGCTGCAGATAAAAGGGGAGGTGGGGCAGGGTGGTGAAGTGGGGATAGGTGAAGACAGGCAAAGGGTACAACCTGGTTGGTCAATGGGAGGAATGAATCTGGTAGGTGGCTGGGAGGAGTGGAGGGGAACGGGAGGGGCTGGGAAGGGAGTTGGAGGAAGGGTAAGGAGGTTATTTGAAATTGGAGAGCTCAATGTTGAGTCCTCTGGGCTGTAGGCTGCTCAGGCAGAAGATGAGGCGTTGTTACACAATTTGTGGTTTGATTCATTGTGGCAATGGAGGAGGCCAAGGATGGTCATGTCAGAAAGGGAGTGGGAAGCGGAATTAAAATGGGCAGTGACTGGGAGACCTGGTTGGCTCCTCCAGGTCTGGCTGAGATGCTCGGTGAATCATTCCCTAAGGTTTACATTTGGTCTCCCCGATGTAGAGAATTCCATATTGGGAGGACCTGATGTGGTAAACTTGGTTGGAAGAGAGATAGGTGAACCTCTGTCTTACCTGAAAGGACTGTTTGGGGCCCTAATGGAGATGGGGTGGGGGTGGGGTGGTGTGCCAGCAGATTTTGCATCTTTTCCGGTTGCAGGGAAGGTACCTGGGTATTCGGGGGGCGTTGGTGGGGAGAGTTGTGCAAACCAAGGACTGTCGAAGGGAACAGTCCTTGAGGAAGGCAGAGAGGGGAGTGGTGGGGAGTAGAAGATGTTCTTGGTGATGGGGTCTAGTTGGAGTTGGCAAAAGTGTTTAAGGATGATGCGTTGGATGTGGAGACTGGTGGGTTGGTAGGTGAGGACAAGGGGGACCTGTCTTTATTGCATTGGGGGGGGCAGTTTAGAGCAATGAAATGGGGAATGGAGGTGGTGCAGTGGAGGGCTGTCTAAATGACAGAGAGAGGAAAAACAAATTGTTCAAAATAGGTAGATATCTGGAATGCTTGGGAGTGGAATGTCTCCTTGTCTGAGCAGATGAGGCAAAGGCGGAGGAATTGGGAGAATAGGATGGAGTTCTTGCAGGATACTGGGTGGGAGGAGATGTAGTCCAGGTAGTCATGAGAGTCTGTGTGTTTGTAGTAAATGTCTGTCTGGAGACTGTCACCAGAAATGGAAATGGAAAGGTCAAGAAAGCGGAGAAAATGTCCGTGATGGACCAAGTGAATTTGAAGGCGGGGTGGAAGCTGTGGGCAAAGTCAATGAACTGTTCCAGTTCAGCCTGGGTGCAGGACGCTGCACTGATGCAATCATCGATGTAACGGCGGAAGAGTTGGGGCACAGTGTAGGTATTGAAGAGGAACTGTTTGACAGAGCCGGCAAAGAGGCAAGTATAGCTGGGGCCCAACCAAGTGCTCATTGCCACCCCCTGGATTTGGAGGAAGTGGGAGGAGTTAAAGGAAAAGTTATTCAGGGTGAGGCCTCCGACACCCTCTTTATCTGCAGCTCCCTCTATACCCAACCCCAGTCCTGAAGAAGTGTTACACCGGAAACGTTGATTTCTCCATCTCCTGATGCTGCCTGGATTGCTGTGTTTTTCCAGCCTCCTGCCTATCTACTTTGTTACTTCACCAGAAGCACAGCTGAATCCTATTTGGTTGGTAAAGTAATGCTAATGGAGTGGGAACAACTCTGAGGAATTTTGATTCTTGCTGAGAGTCATTTTAGCACAAAAGCAAAAACTATGAATGTTGAAAACCTGAAATAAAACCAGAAAAACTTGGAAATGCTGAACTCAGATAGAGAGAAAAACAGAGTTAATGCTTCAAGACTGATCTTTTTGATCAGAGACAATGGAAGGTCATCAGCTTGAAAAATGAACCCTGTTTCTCTCCCCACAGACTAAAGGAGAATAATTTTGACCCTACTGTTACTTAAATCTTTTGACCCCAAATTTTAAGGTTTTGATTTATTTTTATTTGTTCAAGTGGACAAATAAATGTGGATGTCTCTGGATAGGCCAGCATTTATCACGGATCCCTAATTGCCTGTGAGAAGGCAGTGATGAGTTGCCTTCTTGAACCACTGAACCACATGGGTAGAGGTGAGGGGGGAGATTTTAGGTCCACTCACTGTTCAGAACAGAATTCCAGCACTTGATCCATAAAACAAATGCAATATAGTTCCAAGTCAGGATGATGTGTAGCTTGGAGGAGAATTTGCAATCTAATTAGTTGTTTTGATTTTTAAAAATCTTCTACTTTATATTTTCAGAATATAAGCTGATGATGTGTAACCTTGTATGGGAATGAAGAGAAAAATAAAATTCATCTCTCGCTTTCTTTCAATTTTTCTTTCTGTACTTCCCCAAGTCTCACATTCCACAGGTATGATGTTATAGGAGCCTAAATCATATGGTGAGAAATGTGGCAGAATTACATGAGAAGTCCAGTGAGGCCTATGTTGATATTGGGAACAACTTGATTCTTTCTTGCAAGGCCCAGGTGTCAAGATGAGATTTTCAATGGGCAGTGGCGTATTGCCTGTTTGGTGACATTATGTTTGCTAATGACCTTAGTAATGATGTATCTCACCCTTTCCAGCTGAGCAAACTAAATGCCAAGTATTCTTGAAATGAAAGTCAGAGTGGATAGTAGGTGACTTCAATTTGCTGCTTGCTCCAAAGGACCTCCATGTTGGAAACCAGGCACCAACATCCATGGGTATCAGCTGTGCACACCAGCATCCATTGGCATCTGGCATGTGCCAGCTTCTAAGAACCAGCATTGTCCATCTCTGATTCATTTCGGGAACACTTCAGCACTTTAGTGCTACACTTTGGGGTGCAATGGGAACTACTGAAATGTTGCAGCAAGGACGCTGTGTGCTCAGGGACACACACCCAGCTCACAGACTGGATCTCTGGGCTGTTTGCTTGTTCTTTTAGTGCTCCCACTTCGAGCATACCTGAATGCTCATGGCATCCTTGCCTTGCCTTTCTGTGCCTTGACCATCAGCCAAATATATAAGGCTCACAGTTTGGCTGTAATACCTTGCCATTAAACATAGACACAAAGCCAGGAAGTTTGTTATGATTGTTAGCGGGATTCAGTCAAGTAAAGAGAGCTAGCCTTTGGCCTTGGGTCCTGGCACAATATGTCAAGAATAGCCTTGATACCAGTCCAGGAGCTTGGACACAGTTAGCTTCTTGGGGTGATCAGAGTCAGGGTCTTCTTGTGGTGAGGAGCTGAATTTCAGGCTTCTTGACTGTTTCTGTCCTATTGTTGGTTATTTTGCTCCTGAATTGAAAGAGAGAGAGAGAGAGAGAGAGAGAGAGAGACAGGTAAGGAAGATGAAAGTCAATGGTACATCCGTTACTTTTGGTGCAGATGAGGAGGCAGCATGCGGGCAATCAGGGCTACTGGCGTTTGGGGTTGAGGTGGGTGACTGAATATGAGAAGATGTTTCAGATAACAGAGAGAATGGAGGAAGCTGACCTAGTGACAAAGCTCATTGATCTTCTTCCAAATCGTTCTCCAGACAATTGAGACTATCTGGGCAGCAACCTTGGACCAGGCTGGCACAGTTTGGTTTTTTTGACCTCCTTTGCTGGTCCTGGCGAAGAGAAACATCCTGCCTTTGCACCGTCAGTCCACCAGGACCTCCAGTTCTCTGTCCACAAAGCGAGGCACTGATTTTGTCTCTGTGTCATTTCAGGGACAAGCATCAAGAAATGTGCAGGGCAGCTGCGCACGAGCAGCACTTGTTTTGCAGCACAACAGCTTTTTTAAAGATGGCGCCAGTGATACCAGTCAACCCTGGGTTATACTAGCATTGGGAAGTTGTTCTGGGCATGGGGGTGTTGGTGGACTGAGGCTAGCTCCGGGTAAGAGAGGCACCGAAGATGTGGGGTATGAAGTTATGAAAGCAAACCACAGATGCTGCCAGACCTGCCGAGTTTCTCCAGCATTTTTGGAGTTAATGAGGCATGTTTGGTAAGATACAGCAAGAGATCTCGCTGGGCCTTGCACAGAGCATTCTCCAGGAGGCCTGAGTAAATTAGTCAAAAATAGTAAGGTACAGCTCCTTCTCTCTTTCACTTTCTGTTTGTACTTCATTCTGTCTCCCTCTTTATTTCCTCTCTATGGCTCATGCAGTTTCATTGTCCAATCTATAGCCAGATCTTTCAATTATTTTCTTGCGGTCCCTTCCTCTGTTAAAGAACAACCCACTCTCCTTTCATTTGCTCTTCGTGCAGTACATTTATCCAGAAAGTCACAACATTTTTTTTTGTACTAGTTGATAAGTGTCTTTTTTACTTTAAGTAAACATCTTTTATTTTCTAGGAAGTAAGTTTCAGTGTCTTGGATGCTGGAAGAATTGGATTGTTGAAATCTGTTGAACAACTGTTGGGTGATGCATTTTTACCAGTGCTGAAGAATATGAATCAAGGATGGGGACAGTTGAACAAGCCTGAATCTATGACAATTAGACAAGAATTTCTGAATTCACTGGATGGGTTCGTCAACACACTCTCTGCAGCACAGCAGAATCTGGCTAAAGAGGTAAAAAGTCTAATCTGTTCTAAAACATTTGTCCACTTAGCAGAACAAATAATGAAGGAAAAGAAAGGTCCACAGTTGGGGAGAAAGAACAGGGTATGGGTTTTGGTAAAGAGTGATGTGGACATGATAGGCAGAATATCCACTTCTTGCATTGTAATTTTCTATGGTCCTCTCCAAAATTGCGTATTATTTAGTGAATGGGGTGTAGTAACATAGTGGTTGTTAGTGAAACAGTAATCCAGAAGTCTGGAATAAATCAAATGCTGGCAAATAGGATTGGGATGTCTGGTGGGTGTGGATGAGTTGAACCGAAGAGTCTGTTTCGATGCTGTATGACTCTGTGACTAAATGATTCAGGTGGAATCTCATCATGGAGGCTAGGGCATTCAAATTTAATTTAAAAACATTGAAATGAAAGAATAATATTGCTAACAGCTATTATGAAACTGACAGGTTGTTGTAAAAATTCATCTGGTTCAATAATGTTTTTTAGGGAAGAAAATCTTCCATCTTACAGGTCTGTGACTCGAGAACCACAGAAATGTGATTGTCTATTGACTGGCTACTGAAATAGACTATCAATCCACTCAGTCGAGAGTGTGGTGCTGGAAAAGAACAGCAGGTCAGGCAGCATCTGAGGAGCAGGGGAATCCTGCTCCTCAGATGCTGCCTGACCTGCTGTGTTTTTCCAGCACCACACTCTTGACTCTGACCTCCAGCATCTGCAGTCCTCACTTTCTCCTATTAATCCACTCAGTTACATTTGACATCACCTTCTCATGGACAATTCGGGAGTAATTGCTGTCCTTACCAGTGGTAGAAAAATTTTGAAATTAATGAAAAAAGTCAATCTTGATTGGAGTCATAGAGTCATAGAGATGCACAGCACGGAAACAGATCCTTCGGTCCAACTTATCCATGCCGACCAGATATCCGAACCTAATCTAGTCCCTTTTGCCAGCACCTGGCCCATATCCCTCCAAACGCTTCCTATTTATATACCCATCCAGGTGCCTTTAAAATGCTGTAATTGTACCAGCCTCTACCACTTCCTCTGGCAGCTCATTCCATACACATACCACCCTCTGCATGAAAACATTGCCCCTTAGGTCCTTGTGATATCTTCCCTCTCTCACCCTAAACATATGCCCTCTAGTTCTGGACTCCCTGACCCCAGGAAAAGGATTTTGTCTATTTACTCTACCAATGCCCCTCATGATTTTATAAACTTCTATGAGGTTACCCCTCAGCCTTCAATGCTCCAGGAAAAACAGCCCCAGCCTATTCAACATCTCCCTATAGCTCAAATTCTCCAACTCTGGCAACATCCTTGTAAATCTTTTCTGAACCCTTTCAAGTTTCACAACATCTTTCCAATAGGAAGGAGACCAGAATTGCATGCAAAGTTCTAACAGTGGCCTAACCAATGTCCTGTACAGCCGTAGCATGATCTCCCAATGCCTGAACTCAATACTCTAACCAACAAAGGAAAGCATACCAAGCGCCTTCTTCACTATCCTATCTACCTGTGACTCCACTTTCAAGGAGCTATGAACCTGCACTCAAAGATCTCTTTGTTCAGCAACACTCCTTAGGACCTTATCATTAAGTGTATAAGTCTTGCTCTGATTTGCTTTTCCAAAATGCAGCACCTCACATTTATCTAAGTTAAACTCCATCTGCCACTCCTCAGCCCACTGGCCCATCTAATCAAGATCCTGTTGTACTCTGAGGTAACCTTCTTCATTGTCCACTACATTTCCAATTTTGGTGTCATCTGCAAACTTACTAACTATACCTCCTATGTTCACATTCAAATCATTTATGTAAATGATGAAAAGTAGTGGACCTGACACTGATCCACTTAGCAGTCTGACAGTCTGAAAAACACCCCTCCACCATCCCCCTCTGTCTTCTACCTTTGAGCCAGTTCTGTATCCAACTGGCAAGTTCTCTCTGTATTTCATGAGATCTAACCATGCTAACCAGTCTCCCATGGGGAATCTTGTCAAACGATCATGTCCACTGCTCTACCCTCATCAATCTTCTTTGTGACTTCTTCAAAAAACAATCAAGTTTGTGGGATATGATTTTCCACGCACAAAGCTATGTTGACTATCTCGATTCAGTCCTTGCCTTTCCAAATATATGTAAAACCTATCCCTCAGGATTCCCTCCAACAACTAGCCCACCACCGATGTCAGGTTCACCGGTCTATAGTTCCCTGGCTTTTCCTTACCACCTTTCATAAATAATGATACCACATTAGCCAACGTCCGGTCTTCCGGCACCTCACCTGTGAATATCGATGACTCAAATATCTCAGCAAGGGGCAACCACTTCCCTAGCTTCCCACAGAGTTCTATGGTACACCCGATCAGGTCCTGGGGATTTATCCACTTTTATACATTTCAAGACATCCAGCACATCCTCCTCTGTAGTATGGATATTTTTCAAGATGTCACCATCTACTTCCCTGCATTCTATATCTTCCGTGTCCTCCTCCACAGTAAACACTGATGCAAACTACTCATTTAGTATCTCCCCCATCTCCTGCCGCTCCACACATAGACTGCCACCCATGATCTTTGAGGAGCCCTATTCTCTCCCCAGTTACCCTTTTATCCTTAATGTATTTATAAAAACCCTTTGGATTCACCTGCCAAAGTTATCTCATGTTCCCTTTTTGCCCTCTTGATTTCCCCCTTCAGTATATTCCGACTGCCTTTATACTCTTCTAAGGATTCATTCGATCTCTCCTGACATATGCTTCCTTCTTTTTCTTAACCAAACCCTCAAGTTATCTTGTCATTCAGCATTCCCTACACCTTTCAGCCTTGCTTTCCACCCTGACAGGAATATACTTTCTCTGGATTCTCATTATCTCATTTCTGAAGGCTTCCCATTTTCCAGCCGTCCTTTTACCTGTGAACATCTGCCCACAATCAGTTTTTGAAAGTTCATGTCTAATATCATCAAAATTGGCCTTTCTCCAATTTAGAACTTCAACTTTTAGATCTGGTCTATCCTTTTCCATCACTATTTCAAAACTAATAGAATTAAGGTCACCGGCCTCAAAGTGCTCTCCCACTGACACCTCAGTCACCTGCCCTGCCTTATTTCACATCTTCTCTAGTACTGAATCAGAAAATTTTCTTGAACACACTTAACAAATTCCTCTCCATCTAAACTCTTAACAGTCTATGTTTGGAAAGTTAAAATCCCCTACCATAACCACCCTATTCTTCTTACAGATAGCTGAAATCTCCTTAGAAATTTGTTTCTTAACTTCCCATTGACTATTAGGGGGTCTACAATACAATCCCAATAAGGTGATCATCCCTTTCTTATTTCTCAGTTCCACCCAAATAACTTCCCTGAATTTATTCCCAGGAATATCCTTCCTAAGTACAGCTGCAATGCTATCCCTTATTGGAAATGCCATTCCCCCTCCTCTCTTGCTTCTCTTTCTATCCTTCCAGTAGCATTTGCATCCTGGAACATTCAGCTGCCAGTCCTGTCCATCTCTGAGCCATGTTTCTGTATTTGCTATGATATTCCAGCCCCATGTTCCCAATGGTGCCCCTGAGTTCATCTGCCTTCCCTGTTAGGTCCCTTGCATTGAAGTATCAGTCCTACCTTGTTCTCTGATTTTGTTCCTTCCTGCCCTGACTGTTTGAATCACTCCCTTTCCCAAATGTACCAGTGTCAGACTGATCTCTTTCGTGATAAAAACCTTGATCCACTAGTTTGTGTTGAATGCTTGCTATATGGCTGTTCTGGAATTTCTGCAAATTTCAGCCAACTCCGAGGGACGTTGAATTTGTTTCGCTGTTTTTAGGTTCGATTAGAGCAATGTGTTTTGGAAGAGCTGAGGAACCTGAAAGGGCCAACTGATGTTGGTACAATTTCTCCAGAAATGTTGAAACAAGCCGAAGAATGCCTGAAAATTTGGATGAAGCAAATTGAGCAGGTCAGGAATGGGGATTTCTTTTAGCACTTACAGATTGCAGCTCTTTTTACACAGATATCAGTAAAAGCAGGATTGGCCTGAGGGATTCTGCACCCCCGCCTAACTATGAATTTGGCACAGCCCTCCCCTACATTCACTACAGAGAAAAATGGGAACCCAAAAAATATTTACTATCATTTATTTGGCATTAGAAATGGTGAATTTGGTGCCACTTAAAACCTAAGGCCGTGTTGAAAACTTAGATCACTTGTAAGTTTAGGCCAGCCCTGAGTGAGAAATTGTAATGATTTACAATTTGAAGACTTCTTTGGGCCAGATTCAATATATCAGAATGTCAGGAGGACCAAATGGGAAGTGTGTGGAGCCACAAATGTAAAATGCCTCTTGTCATTTTCCCCAGGTTGAGAAATGTAGTGCACTCTGACCTGACACATACTTCAGTTCACTGTTTAAAAGGCTGATTCCAGTATAATTTTTCCTTATTTTGCTATTTTCATTAGAATCATAGAGTTATAGAGATATACAGCATGGAAATAGACCCTTCGGTCCAACCCGTCCATGCCGACCAGATATCCCAACCCAATCTAGTCCCACCTGCCAGCACCCGGCCCGTATCCCTCCAAACCCTTTCTATTCATATACCCATCCAAATGCCTCTTAAATGTTGCAATTGTACCAGCCTCCACCACATCCTCTGGCAGCTCATTCCATACACGTATCACCCTCTGTGTGAAAAAGTTGCCCCTTAGGCCTCTTTTATATCTTTCCCCTCTCACCCTAAACCTTTGCCCTCTAGTTCTGGACTCCCCGACCCAGGGAGAAGACTTTGTCTATTTATCCTATCCATGCCCTCATAATTTTAACCTCTATACATGACCTCCCAACTCCTGTACTCAATACTCTGACCAATACAGGAAAGCATTCCAAACGCCTTCTTCACTATCCTATCTACCTGCAACTCCACTTTCAAGGAGCTATGAACCTGCACTCCAAGGTCTCTTTGTTCAGTAACACTCCCTAGGACCTTACCATTAATTGTATAAGCCCTGCTAAGATTTGCTTTCCCAAAATGCAGCACCTTGCATTTGTCTGAATTAAACTCCATCTGCCACTTCTCAGCCCATTGGCCCATCTGGTCCAGATCCTGTTGTAATCTGAGGTAACCCTCTTCGCTGTCCACTACACCTCCAATTTTGGTGTCATCTGCAAACTTACTAATTGTACCTCTTATGCTTGCATCCAAATCATTTATGTAAATGACAAAAAGTAGAGGGCCCAGTACCGATCCTTGTGGCACTCCACTGGTCACAGGCCTCCAATCTGAAAAACAACCCTCTACCACCACCTTTGAGCCAGTTCTGTATCCAAATGGCTAGTTTTCCCTGTATTCCATGAGATCTAACCTTGCTAACCAGTCTCCCATGGGGAACCTTGTCAAATGCCTTACTGAAGTCCATATAGATCACATCTACTGCTCTGCCCTCGTCAATCCTCTTTGCTAGTTCTTCAAAAAACTCAATCATGTTTGTGAGACAAGCTTTCCCACACACAAAGCCAGTTGACTGTCCCGAATCAGTCCTTGCCTTTCCAAATGCATGTACATCCTGTCTCTCAGGATTCCCAGCAACAACTTGCCCACCACCGAGGTCAGGCTCACTGGTCTATACTTCCCTGGCTTGTCTTTACCGCCCTTCTTAAACAGTGGCACCACGTTTGCCAACCTCCTGTCTTCCGGCGCCTCACCCATGACTATCAATGATACAAATATCTCAGCAAGAGGCCCAGCAATCACTTCTCTAGCTTCCCACAGAGTTCTTGGGTACACCTGATCAGGTCCTGGGGATTTATCCACCTTTAACTGTTTCAAGACATCCAGCACTTCCTCCTCTGTAATCTGGACATTTTGCAAGATGTCACCATCTATTTCCCTACAGTCTATATCTTCCATATCCTTTTCCACAGTAAATACTGATGCAAAATATTCATTTAGTATCTCTCCCATTTTCTGTGGCTCCACACAAAGGCTGCCTTGCTGATCTTTGAGGGGCCCTATTCTGTCCCTAGTTACCCTTTTGTCCTTAATATATTCGTAAAAACCCTTTGGATTCTCCTTAACTCCATTTGCCAAAGCTATCTCATGTCCCCGTTTTGCCCTCCTGATTTCCCTCTTAAGTATATGCCTACTTTCTTTATACTCTTCTAAGGACTCACTCGATCTATCCTGTCTATACCTGACATATGCTTCCTTCTTTTTCTTAACCAAACCCTCAATTTCTTTAGTCATCCAGCATTCCCTATACCTACTAGCCTTCCCTTTCACCCTGACAGGAATATACTTTCTCTGAATTCTTGTTATCTCATTTCTGAAGGCTTTTCTTTTGTCAGCATTGGACTATTAAGATCCCTAAAAAAATACAACATGCAACACATGATCAACAAGTATCTGTAGTAAACCAAACTGGAATGGGTACTAAAATGTCCTTTTGTGTGAGTGTTTGAAAGAGGAATAGTCTCTGCTGCTAATAATCTCTTCATCTCAGGTACTTACTGAAAGTGAACAGGTGCGGAAGGAGGCTGATGACATTGGACCACGAGTTGAGCTGGAATACTGGAAGCACCGTCTGACCAGATTCAATTACCTGAGCCAGGAGATTCAGCGAGGAGATGTTAAAACCATTCTTGGAATCCTCACAGCTACTAAATCAAAGCTATTGAAGGTGTGAATAAAAGTATTCTTATTTACATTTAACTCCTATACAATTATTAAACATTTTCACTGCACCTATTTAAGTTCTATACAGAGTTTAAGGACAGTGAATGTACTAGACTTTCAGGTATTGTGTTGGTATTTTCTTTGGTTTATCAGACAACAGACATGCTTTCTTTGGAAGCTTTAAAACCACATTGTCTCTCTGAGAGTATTTCCTCACCCACAAGAAGTAGATAATTCAGGAGAATAACTGTCAAAACTTTTTCTGTTTTGGGGGAGAGGGAAACATCTAATAGTTTCCAGAGTGTGATTTATAGGCTTGCCGTATACACTTGAGTAAAAGTCAATCTCAAATAAAAGTCCACCCCCCATTTCTGGCCAAAAAATCTGGAATTTTCCATATATCTTGTGTAAAAGTCGACCTTAATTCTTCACAGATAACACATCAACATTTGTGAATCATGGTATTATCCTGTACATAAAGGTTATGCTGAGAAATTAATTCTCTTCTCGTGCTACTATGTGTTTTGATGTACAATTCACACCAATTTGGCGTGAAAGTTTAAGATGCTGAGAAATTAATTCTCTTCTCGTGCTACTATGTGTTTTGATGTACAATTCACACCAATTTGGCGTGAAAGTTTAAGATGCATCAGGTCAGCGTCATGTGACAACCTCCCTTTGCGTGCAACTCAGCTGAGCTCAGTCCACTTGTAGCACTCATGGAATACAGCCATATTAGCACAATTTGTTGTGTTTTTTTTCTTTATTTGTTGAGAGATCAATTGGGTTTCTCCTAACGATATAGTATTTTGGGCTGGAGCATGAATTTCAGCCCTTCAAAAGTAGTATCCATGTCCAAAGATGTGCAGATCAGGTGAATTGGCCATGCTAAATTGCCCGTAGTGTTAGGTAAGGGGTAGATGTAGGGGTATGGGTGGGTTGCGCTTCGGCGGGGCGGTGTGGACTTGTTGGGCCGAAGGGCCTGTTTCCACACTGTAGGTAATCTAATCTAATCTAATAATCAACCCCATGAATTGATCCTTAAATAATAGTCTAAAAAACTTCAACTTTTACATGAGTATGTCCAGTATATTCCTTCTTGAAGTAGTTACATTGTCATAGAATCATATAGAACAGAAGAGACCTTTCAGCTCATCGAGTCCGCACCAACAAATAAACTAATCTAAATTTACACTAGTCCCACTTCCCAGCACTTAGCCCATAGTATTGAATGTTATGATATTTTAAATGCTCATCCAAGAATATTATAAAGTTTGTGAGGTTTCCCACTTCAATTACCCTACGAAGCAGTAGATTCCAGGTTCTCTCTGTTCCTCTGAGTTTCCTAGCATTCTGCCATTCGTTGAATATTGCTACTTCTTCCAAAATGCATCATCTCACACTTACCAGAGTTAAATTCCATCTGCCCATCTGACCAGTCCCATCTTCCTGTAACTCACTGTCAGCTACCTGGTTAACCTTTGCATAATTTGCAAGCTTACCTATCATTATTGTGCATTTTTTCATGTATCATTCATATAAATCATAAATAATACGGGGCCCAGCACTGATCCCTGTGGTATGTCACTGGACACTGACTTCCAGTCACCCAACCAACCTTCTACCACCATCTTCTGTCTCCTATCCCAAAGACAATTTGGGATCCAATTTGCCAAGTTACACTCAGTCGCAAATGCCTTTAGCTTCTTTACCTATCTTATTGTTACATTTCTGTGGTTTATGATGACTGGTGAGGATGGAGGAGGTTTTCTTCTCCAGTTCATTAGATGAGTGCATGAAGTCTTGATGTGAGCAAATGCATTGAAGACCTTTGCTAAAATACCATAATGGCCAAAGGTTTTGCTATTTATCATTCGATTGTTTGTTGCAATTCTCCTATCCAAAGTGATTCATCAATGGATTTGGTTGTTTTGGATCCAGTGACCCTTCTTCTGAACCGAAACTGGACCTGAAACATTAACTCTGATTTCTCTCCACAGATGCTGCCAGACCTGCTGAGATTTTCCAGCAATTTCTGTTTTTGTTTCTGATTTCCAGTATCTGCAGTTCTTTAGTTTTTTATATATTTAACTTTTTATTAGATCTCTCAAACGTTCTCCTCTCACACACTCCATTGTTTTCTGTATTTGCCTTGGGACATTAACCTCGATGGTATACTGACTCCTTGGCTTGTGGTCTTGAACCGCGAAAAAGGGTCACTGGACCTGAAAAGTTAATTCTGCTTTCTGTCCACAGATGCTGCCAGACCTGCTGAAATTTACCAGCAGTTTCTGTTCTTGTTTCTGATGGCAGCAATGCTTGAACTCAATAGTCTGGGCACAGGACTTTGATGCAGCTGTTTTTATCTGACTCCACTGCCCTTGAATTGAGTTAATCATGTGGTGATTTTCCAGATTGTCTTGAGTCACTTTTGGAATTCTTGTCTTCACTCAAGATTCTGGGGCATTGATCTGCTTCATGATGGTCATTTGGGTCTCACAATGTCTTGGTGCTAGGTGAATGGGCATCACCAATCAAGAAAGCTGATTGTCTGCCTAACAAACATCAGGCTCCACATCACTTGAAAGATATAGTCATCACTTAGATATCTGACTCTTGATCAATTAGATAATCTAGGAGATTCCACTGCTTTGCTGTACAATACCTCAATGCGATTTTGAATTTGTTTTTGCTGTAATAAGGCCAGGCTAAGCACACATTGTCAATATGAGAGCATTATTTGCAATCTTCTCCACACATTGGAGTCATAGCCAAACCTGGTGAAAAGAACCCTATGGAAAAATTCCCTTTTCTTCCCTTGTGCTGGAAGTGAGAACTTTATAATCCAACATTGAAAAGTTTCATTACCTCCTTTATCTAAGTTGAGTCCTGCTGATGTAATGATTGTAAGGAGATCAGCCAGGTGGAGCTCCCTGATTAGGGCTGTTAACCTGGTCCGATCAGGGAGCCCTGGCTGACAGATATAAACTGGAGTGTCAGACATCCTGTTTACTCTGAGAGTTAACTCTAAGGGACTGGCACAGTGGTTAGCATCTTTGCCTCACAGTGTCAGTGACCTGGGTTAGATTCCAGCCTTGGGTGGCTGTCTCTGTGGAGTTTGCATGCTCTACCCGTGTCTGCAAGGGTTTCTGCTGGGTGCTCCGATTTCCTCCCAAAGTCCACAGATGTGCAGTATAGGTGGCTTGGCAATGCTAAATTGCCTATAGCATTCATGGATGTGTGGGTTAGGTGTGTTAGCCATGGGAAATGGGAGTGGTTAAGGGATATGGTGGGCTGTGAGTCTGGTTGGGATGTCCTTCAGAGGGTTGGTGCAGACTTACTGCACCAAACAGCTTCATTCCACACTGTAGGGATTCCATGATTTTATTAGTGTACCAACATGCAGTGCTGCAAAAGGTATACACATATACATTCTCACACACTTACCTCCACCATCACAATGGCAGGGCAATAAATACAAGTCGAGCCAGCGAAGACCATATCTAATGAATGAAAAAAAAACTGTCAGAAATGTGTGCATGACTTTATTTAGTGTGGGGACTTTTGGGACTCTCTCATTATCACACAATTCTGATGTTTGGTATTTGGATTTTGTGATGAGTTGAGGCATTGTGATCTTGAACACTGCAATTTTCTTTCATTTCTGCACTTGATGACAGTCACAGTTTTCTTTTGCATGTTCTGCTGCTGAGGACTGTAATTGTTCTGCCATTGATATCCCCATCTCCAGCTTTCCCCCTTTATCCTTGCCTCAATCTTATAGCTACGAGTGGCCCAACTAGGAGCATGGAGCTGCTGACAGCATTTTGAAGGCCCAAACCCCTCCACCACATTAATGTGGTGACTCATGGAGCAGAAGAAAATGTATAGCCCGAGGAAAACTAACATCCTCACAATAAAGTCATTCAAGCACACTGCTAGCGATTACTAATTTTGTTTTGAAATAGATACATTATTAAATATTTTTGTCTTATGTTGAAATAGTAGGCCTTATAATGGCCATTTGTAGACTTTTTTGGAAGGAAATTAAAGGTTTGTGATCTTTTCAAAATGATTGTTGTCCTTAAACCTCAAACAGCTAATACAATTAATATCATTTGTTGTTGTGACATACTGATGGGTGCAACCTAATGTTTTTACCAAAACAGTGTATGCCAAAGCTTCTTCAAAGCTGCTTCTGTTCTGTCGATGTTTCCTCACTGGATGAGTATTAGATACTCTGCAATAACAGTTAGCACTGAGAAATTTTCTATGGCTATGTGGATGTTATTTGTCTGTCAAATTGTGAAGTGACAAACCTTCTGATGTTCTCTCAGATACATATTTGACTTATAATACATGCAATGAAGTTGAGACCATTCTTTGAATTAAATTGAATTCAGGTAAATATTTTATGCAATATGGATGATTTAATTTGGAAAACATCTGAATTTCTTATTGCAGACGTGGAAGGAGTTGGATAAATGGCTTACAGATGTATCTAATGAAGCCAAAGATAATGTGAAATATCTCTACATGCTGGATCGATTTTGTGACCCTCTCTATAACTGTGACCCTGTGAGTCTTTTATTCCACTTTGGTAATAGTAGTCCAGACTTTCTGAGGAGATTGCCTCTTTCTCAGGTTGCCAAACTACTCCTTCATTTTTGTTAAGAAAAGCTCTGCACTTCTGACGAGATTTTAATCAGGGCTCATTGAGAAATGCGGAGCATACTTTAATTCTGATAGGCCTCTTACTGTGCAAAGAGGTCAGCAGAAGGCAAACCATACCCTGTTTTCCACAGCTGCCACATTCTCTGATTTAAATGTCCACAGATAGCCACTTCCACAGCTCCTGTGAAAGGGTCAAGGTGGTAGGTAGTTGGGGCCAGAGCACATGTTGGGAAAGGGGCCGAGTAAGTGATAATCTGTTTAGGGTAAATCAAGCTGGGTGGGAAAAATCAGGTTTGGCAGGGCTAGGAGTGATGTTGGGGTCCTAGGACTTGGGGTAAAGATGGGGGGTGATGGGGAACAGGGTTGGGATTGGGCCATGGTGGAGAGGGGGGGGGGGTGGCCAAGTCAGCGTCTCGGGGATGCAAGGGATCTGAGGGAGATGTAATTGGGGGTGTGTGTGATAATTTGGGATGTCAGTTTAACAGTCACCCAGGAGTATTTACTTAATGTCTGTGAAGCCTCCAAAATCTCATATTTTAAAAGGATGCTTCCAGAGAATTCCTGGCGCAAGGGAATTGTCCACTGGAATTGTAAATTTCTCTGCTAATTCCCGATCAGTTTGCTATGCCAGGGATTCCGTAAAGTTCCAATGTGCAATTTCCAACTCTGCTGCAGAAATGAATATCTGGCCAATTGGAAAATATGAAAATGTGAAATATTGAAAGTCAATCCAGAAGTTAATTATCATTCTCCCCTTATTCCAGATTGGAATGCTTAATGATATTCCAGGACTCATGAACGTTATCAGGATGATACATACAATTTCTATGTACTACAACACATCAGAAAAGATGACTTCTCTATTTACCAAGGTAAAATGTCTTCTTGCAAGTATTTGTTGGTGTTTTCTACAATTATTTCTATTTTTATGGTTAAAAACAAAACAAAATTCCAATTCTCTTGCTCCTGTTTTTATTCACCTTACACATGATAAGTGACATGAAATAGGATTTATATCCAACCCCGGAACAATTTGGCAGAACATCTCATTCAATGTTTTTGGACAACACAAAGATCGGGGGAGCAATGAACAGTGAGGAATAATGCCAGAGGATACAACAGGATATATGTAGGCTTGAATCTTAGGTGGAGAAGTTGCAGATGGAATTTAATTCAGACAAATGTGAGATGATGCATTTTAGAAATTTAAAGCAGGAGGAAAGTACACAGTAAATGGCAGAACCCTAGTAGCATCAACATAGACAGGGACCTAGGCAAACAGATCCACAGTTCTCTGAAAATGGTAACACAAGTAGGTAAGGTGTTTAAGAAGACATATAGCATGCTTGCCTTCATCGGTTAGCATAGAGTATAATAATTGGCAAGATATGTAAAGAACTGTAATTAGGCCACATTTAGAAACTTTCTACAGTTCTGGTCACCACATTACTGTAAGGATGTGGAGGCTTTGGAGAAGATACAGAAACTGTTTACCAGGATGTTGCCTGGTTTGGATGGTGTTAACTATGAGGAGAGATTGGACAAGATTAATTTGTTTTCATTGCAATGTCAGAGGCTGAGAGGTGACCTGATAGAAGTTTACAAAATTATGAGAGGCACGGATTATTTGGATCGTTGAAGTCTTTTTCCCAGGGTAGAAATGTCAATTACTAGGATACGTAAGTTTAAGGTAAAGTTAAGGAAGATGTGAGAAGCAAATTGTTTACACAGTATGATGATGCTGCTTCTTTAGCAAG
Source organism: Chiloscyllium punctatum (assembly GCF_047496795.1). Classification (NCBI taxonomy): domain Eukaryota; kingdom Metazoa; phylum Chordata; class Chondrichthyes; order Orectolobiformes; family Hemiscylliidae; genus Chiloscyllium; species Chiloscyllium punctatum. The sequence goes on along the minus strand of NC_092764.1, from coordinate 54,640,338 downwards.
ATTATGTTGTCCTTGGTTTTCCTTCAAAGCGGTCATAAAAATGCAGAGTTACCGAGAGGTCTGACTTGGATGGTTTTAGGGCCAAATCGATAATAGTTAACAGATAGTGCCTCAGGAAAAGGGCTTTCAAGTTATAAAAAAACATTTGTGCAATGAAAGAGGAGTGGCTTGTTTGCCCAGCTCAGCTTTTCTCTGGTCTGGTTTGGGTTTAGAGCTGCCAATCAGTTGTGAAACTGCTGGATTCAAAGAAGCAGGTCTCTGCTGATCCTCCTTCTCTCTGATATCTCTCCTGTAAGACCCTGTGTCTCATTTTTAGTTTTGTGCCAAGGGGTGTTTATGGGGATTGGTGCATGTATTTGGAACAGCATCATTAAATTGGGATAATCTGTTGGGTTTTCAGAAAGGGTAAGTTATTTTGTATTCTATTCTCTTTTGTTTGTGTTTCATTTGGTAATCTTGCATATAAATTCTGTTTTGTTTAAAACAAAATGGTTTGAACAGCTGCATCACTCCTGGAATATCCACTATACACCTGCATAAAACAGCTAGCAAAGTTAGCATCTGGGCTACTTTTTTGAAATGTTTTGAGGGGATCTGGCCTGGTCCATAACAGATTGGGGATCTTTGTGGGATTTGTTCTGTAGTTCAGATTGGGGTTAAGGTTGTTGGACTCAAAGGCTGCGAGTGGCAGGTGTTAGTGTTTTTTGCTCTAAGTGTTGAATTCAGTTGGTTTAAACAGTATTTGGGCTAGCAATGGCTCTTTTAGCCACCAAGAATTTTCTGGGAGTGGAAAAAGTGACTTTGGGGGTTTTACAAAAGGTGATTAAGGCCAACCTACTGGAATTAGCAGACAACCTGGAGTTGGAGCTGCCTCCTTCCATGAGGAAAGCAAAGATAATTACAGCAATAGTTCAACATTTAAATTTGCTGGAAATGCCGTCACAATCTTGAGAGATGGCTCACGTTCAATTGAAAATGAAGCAGCTTGAGTTAGAGGCAAAAGACAAGGAAAGGGCAACAGAAATGAAATATTTTGAATTATGATTAAAAGCAGAAGAAAAAGAGAGAGAAGAGACAGAAAAGGAGAGAGAGGAAAGGAAGAAAAAGAGGAAGTTTGAATTTCAGAAACTGGCACTTAGACAGGAAAGTCAGTGCAAGGTTTGTGAAGGTTTGTAGCTCAGGTTGAGATTTAGGGTGTAGTTTGCTCGCTGAGCTGTAGGTTTGATATCCAGATGTTTCATTACCTGGCTAGGTAACATCATCAGTGGCAACCTCCAAATGAAGCGAAGCTGTTGTCTCCTGCTTTCTATTTATATCTTTCTCCTGGGGTTTGTGGTGATGTCATTTCCTGTTTGTTTTCTGAGGGGTTGATAGATGGCATCTAGATCTATGTGTTTGTTTATGGCGTTGTGGTTGGAGTGCCAGGCCTCAAGGAATTCTCTGGTATGTCTTTGCTTAGCCTGTCCCAGGATAGATGTGTTGTCCTAGTCGAAATGGTGGGTTTTTTTTCATCCGTGTGTAGGGCTACGAGGGAGAGAGGGTTGTGTCTTTTTGTGGCTAGCTGGTGTTCATGTATCCTGGTGGCTAACTTCCTTCCTGTTTGTCCTACATAGTGTTTGTGGCAGTCCTTGCATGGAATTTTGTAGACGATATTGGTTTTGTCCATGGGTTGTACTGGGTCTTTTAAGTTTGTTAGTTTTTGTTTGAGAGTGTTGGTGGGTTTGTGTGCTACTAGGATTCCGAGGGGTCTTAGTAGTCTGGCTGTCATTTCTGAAACTTCTTTGATGTATGGTAAGGTGGTTAGGGTTTCTGGCTGTGTTTGGTCTTCTTGTCGTGGTTTGTTCTTGAGGAATCTGCGCACTGTATTTTTTGAGAATCCGTTCTTCTTGAATACGTTGTATAGGTGGTTCTCCTCTGTTTTCCGAAGTTCATCTGTGCTGCAGTGTGTGGTGGCTCGTTGGAATAGTGTTCTGATACAGCTTTGTTTGTGTGTGTTGGGATGGTTGCTGGTGTAGTTAAGTATTTGGTCAGTGTTTGTCGGTTTTCTGTATACGCAGGTTAGTAATTCTCCGTTGTCCTTTCTTTTGACTGTGACGTCCAGGAATGTGAGTTTGTTGTCGGTTTCTTCCTCCTTGGTGAACTTTATGCCTGTGAGGGTGTTGTTGATGATGTTAAATGTCTCTTCTATCTTGTTTTGTTTTGTGATGACAAAGGTGTCATCTACATAGCAGACCCAGATTTTTGGTTTGATGGTTGGTAGGGCTGTTTGTTCTAGCCTTTGCATTGCCGCTTCTGCTATGAATCCTGATAGCGGAGATCCCATGGGTGTGCCGTTGGTTTGTTTGTAGACTATGTTGTTGAAAGTGAAGTGGGTGGTGAGGCACAGGTCCACTAGCTTCATGATGTTTTCGTTGGTAATGTGATTGATGGTGGTTGGGGTGTTTGTGTGATGGTCCCTTCTAAAAGTGTGGTAAGTGTTTCCTTTGCCAGGTCGATGTTGATGGAGGTGAACAATGCTGTTATGTCGAATGAGATCATTGCTTCGTCTTCCTCTATTTTGGTGTTTTTGATGATTTTTAGGAATTCCTGGGTGGAGTGGATGGAGTGCTGTGACTCTTCTACCAGGTATTTCAGTCTTGCGTGTAGTTCTTTAGCCAGTCTATAAGTTGGTGTTCCGGGTAGTGAGACTATAGGTCTGAGGGGGGCTCCTGGTTTATGGATTTTTGGTCATCCATAGAATCGTGGGGTGTTGGTCCCCGTCGGGTTTCATTTTCTGGAATTCCGTCTTGTTTAATTGTCCGGAATTGTAGTAATTTTCTTAGGAGATATGTAATTTTGTTTCCTAGTTGTGGGGTCGGGAAAGTCAGTTTAAAAAGATGGAGGTGAAGGCTGAAGGTAAGCTTAGTGAGGAAGAGAGTGTGGATGAGCAAACCCATGGTAGCCAAGGGTCTGGTGAGGAACTGTTTAAATATATTCAAGCACAGCCTACATTTGATGAGGAGAATGTGGAAGCCTTTTTAGTTTCATTTGAAAGGTGGCTAAACAAATGCAGTGGCCAGTGACCATGTGGGTTTTGTTGATCCAAACAAAACTTTGTAGGTAGAGCTAGTGAGGTATTTACATCACTGTCAGAGGAGGTATCTGGGGCAAATGAGAAGGTGAAGAAAGCCATCTTAAATGCATTTGGGCTTGTGCCAGAAGTCTACAGACGATGTTACTGGAATCTGTGGAGGGACCCTGGTCAAACATACATTGAGTTTGAAAGGATCAAACAAAGTAATTTTGATAGGTAGATAAGGGCATTAAAAATAGAACAAACCTATGACACTCTTCGAGAGATGATTATTTGGAGTTCAAAACTTCACTTCCTGAAGTAATGAGAACTCATATGGAAGAGCAGGGAGTTAAAACAGCAAGATTAGCAGCTGAAATGGCTGATGATTATGAGCTGGTGCATGTGGAGTACAGATCTTCTTAAACCATATGCCTGCGAAGATAGAGCTCACTCGCATCGGCCAGGATCAGCAGATAAAGAGGCTGCAATATTGACAGATACAGGATCTTCTCAATCTTTGATGCTGAAAGATGAGGAGATATGCACCTCTGAAGGACTATTGCCAGAAAAGATACTAGTAACAGGAATTCACGGTGAGACAAGAAGCACTCAATTATGTAAAGTGAGGTTAGATACAGGTTGCATAGGACAGAAGTTTTTTAGTTTTTAAAGGTGTGTCAGCACAGGCTTGGTGGGCTGGTAAGCCTGCTCCTGTGCTGAATTGTTCTTTATTCTTTCCTGTCTGAACAGAGGAAGCCACATGCTTGTCTTTTGGGTTGTGCTCCTTCATCAGAGCTGGAAGCAAGACCAGGAAGGACCAGCACAGGAAAGGTTATCTTAGCAGAAAGTGAATTGTCTGAACTGTAAATGAAGAAACTGATTTAACAGGCAGCCTGCTTCAATTAGAATCATATTTGGAGTCATACAACCACAGAGCACTGAAGGAGGCAATTTGGCCGAATGTGTTGGTCTCTTTCAACTTTGTCCAATCCTCAAGCTGTTTCTCCATGACTTGCAAATATTTGTTTTTTTAAAATATTTATTATTTTCTTTTCATAAAATTACCACTGAATTTTTCAGACAGTGCATTATGCTTCAGTTTAAAATAAATTTTTACTCACTTCTCAAACATAAACAGAAGTTGCTGGAGAAGCTCAGCAGGACTGCCAGTATCTGTGAAGAGAAATCAAAGTTAACATTTCAGGTCTGAGGAAGGGTCACCAGAAAAAAACCCTTGCTATTCAGTTTGTCTATGCCCCTCATGATTTTATAACTTCCATCAGATCACCCCTTAACTCCCTACGCACTTTATGAGAAAGGTCCCAGCATATCTAGCCTCTCCTTATAGCTCAAACCCTTCATTCCCAGCAATATCCTGGTAAATATTTTCTCAACTTCTCCAATTTAATAATATCCTGAATATAGCAGGGTGACCAGAACTGCACACTCTGTACTCCATAAGAAGCCTCACCAACATCCTGTACAGCTTCAACATGACATCTCAAATCCTATACTCAAAGTATAAGTAATGAAGGCAAGCCAATTAAAATTTTGTAGGTTTCTATGAGAAACCCCTTCATTTTTCTAAAACCCAGTGAATATAATCCTAACTGAGCCAGTGTATCTTCCATACATGCCCAGGAATCAGTCTGGTAAACCAACGTTACACTCCCTTCATAGCCAGAACATCCTTTGTCAGATAAGGAGACCAAAACTGCACACAATACTCCAGGTGTGGCCTCACCAAGGCCCTGTAGAATTGCAGCAAGACAGTCCTGTTCCTTGTTCACAAATCTTCTCTGATTGAAGGCAAACATACCATTTTCCTTCTTCACTGCTGTTGCACCTGCATGCTTACTTTCAGCATCTGGTGTATAAGGACATTCAGGTCTCACTGCGCCTCGCCTTTCCCAATCTATCACCAACCAGATGATAATCTACCTTCCTGTTTTTGTTACCAAAATGGATAACCTTACATTTATCCACACTGTACTTGATCTGCCATGCAGTTGTGCACTCATTCAACTTGTCCACATCACACTGAAGCACCTCTGCATTCTTCTCACAGTTCACCCTCCCACTCAAACTCAGACACCATCAGCCACTGTGGGATTTGAACGGACATTTTTTAAAAAATCCATGGATTACAACCCTGTGTTATTACCCCTGCACTCTACCTCCTCTTGGAAGCATTTTGTATAAAATTCTACCAGCTACTACAGTGGGATGTGAACATGTGACTCTAAAGCATTAGCCAGGGTCACTGGATTAACTTCCAATAAAATTACCACAACATCACCACGACCTCATAAAGGTGTAGGAGGGCAGTAGGATTAGGGTGAGTGTGAGTATTGGATGCTGTGCTGGAGATGTGACAGCTGTGCTGCAGAGAACTGAAGGAATAGAGCTACATGTTGTGTTGTACTATTTCTGTTGTGCTGGAGAATACCTGGATAAATCAACATTTGGGGCTTGGCTCTTGAAAGCATTGAGCCATGGTCATACTGTCCTGAGATCCTGGATTGCCTTGATACACTAGTTTCAGATTGGAATGTCTGTCCTCGTGCTGCTGATTTCTTCTGCCTTTACTGTTTAATTGTCTTTGAGAAAGCTGACCTTATTACAGCTCTTTTGATCGTGTAGCAGATCCTCCCAGGTGTCTTTACCATTCCTGTGTTACTGCAGCCTTGGAAATCCAAGTGCTGGTGAGCCATTGTCAGCACACAGTTGTCCCTTTTATTATAAGTCCTTTACTTTGACAGAAAAGGTGCATTATCCTGTCCACCCTCCTTGACTAGCCAGGATTTCCAAAGGCTAATGTGTACCTCAGTCAAAGAGTCTCAGTAAATGCAGTCCAGCATTCAATGTGTTCCCAACCATCCAATGGGTCTCCCTTTTGGCCATGAATTAGGTTGGGAAAATTCCACCATAGCCTTATGCTGCATGGAGGTTTGCTTAATGACATTTGGAGACAAAGGGACATGTATGTCAAGGAAGTGCCGCACATGAGGCTGCTGAATAAGGTAAGGGCCCATGGTGTTAGAGGCAAGGTGCTAGCATGGATAGAAGCTTGGCTGTCTGACAGAAAGCAGAAAGAGGGGATAAAAGGGTCCTTCTCAGGATGGCAGCCAGTGACAAATGGTATTCTGCAAGGCTCAATGTTGGGACAACTACTTTTCACTTTAAACATTAATAATCTTGATGAAGGAACTGAGGACATTCTGGTTTAGGTTTGCTGATGATACAAATATGTAGAGAGACAGGTAGCATTGGGGAGGTGGGGAGGCTGCAGAAAGATTTGGACAGGTTAGGAGAGTAAGCAAAGAAGTGGCAGATGGAGTACAATGTAGGAAAGTGTGAGGTCATGCACTTCGGTAGAAAGAATAAAGGCATAGATTCTTTTCTAAATGGGGAGAAAATTCAGAACTCTGAAGTGCAAAGAGACGTGAGAGTTCTAGTTCCAGATTCTCTCTGAGTAAACTTGCAGGTTGAGTCAGTAGTTAGGAAGGCAAATGCAATTTGCATTTATTTTGAGACGACTTGAATATAAAAGTAGGAGTATATTTCTGAGGTTCTATAAGGCTCTGGTCAGACCACATTTGGAGTAATGTGCACAGTTTTGGGCCCCATATCTAAGGAAAAATGTAATGGCCCTGGAGCATGTTCAGAGGGGGTTTACAAGAATGATCCTGGGGATGAAAGGCTTGCCTTATGAGGAGTGATTGAGGACTCTGGGTCTACACTCGATGGAGTTTAGAAGGATGGGGGGGGGGATCTAATTGAAACTTACAGAATACTGAATGGCCTGGACAGAGTGGATGTTGGGAAGATGTGTCCATTGGGAAAAGAGACTAGGACCCGAGGGCACAGCCTTGGAGTAAAGGGAAGATGTTTAATTCATTGCACCAAAGGCTGTGGAAGCCAGGCCACTGAATATATTTAAGACAAAGATTGATAGGTTCTTGATTGTCAAAAGGATCAAGGGTTATGGGGAGAAAGTGGGAGAATGGGGTTGAGAAATTTATCAGCCATGATTGAATGGTGAATGGACTTGATGGGCTGAATAGCCGAGTTTCTGCTCCTCTGTCTTATGGTCCTAGCAGTTGAATTTACCTACAAAGATCTGTTCTGTCATTTAGACCAATGTGTATTAAATATTATTATTTCAGGTCACAAATCAGATGATAACTGCATGCAAAGCATACATTACCAATCACGGGTCTGTTACGATATGGGACTTGACTCCAGACATAGCTGTTAAAAAGCTGAGAGCCTGTATTAACCTTCATCAGGTAATTTGTAGGATTAGGGGCAATATGCTAATTGTATTTTCTCAATCATAATGTTGCATTCTCCTTCATCTTGATTTGATACATTCAGTATAAGTGTGTTGTTCTTCACTGATTTTTCATTGATTGTTGGTTGTCTAAGAAAATGAACAATCCCGTTCTAAACTTGAGGGAAAAAGACCTACTTGCTATTCTAGCACAGACGATCTGATTACTCCACATTCCCATCTACCCCTGCCTTAAAAATAAAGATTCTGCTTCTGCTGCCTTTTGAAGAAGAGGGATCCAAAGAATCATGACCCTTCATGATGAAAAAAGTTTGCTCCTCTGTTTAAAATGGGCAACCTCTTTATTCTTAAACAATGACCACTGGTTCTAGATCATTCCATACAAGGAAACATCATTTCCACATATACCTGTAAAGTCACCTCAGGATCTTATGTTTTTCCATCAAATTGCCTCTTTCACTCCTCAACTCCAATGGATATGAGGCTGGCCTGTCTAACCTTCTCTCATATGACAACCCACTCATTCCAGGTAATAGTCCAGCAAACCTTTTCTGAACTGCTTCCTTTTCATTTATGTACAAACTTAACTAAGGAAACTAATATTATATAGAGTATTTCAGATGTGGTCCTACCAGTGTCGTCATAACTGAATCATAACCTTCCTACTTCTGCATTCAACTCTCCTTGCAGTAAACTATAACATTCTATTATCACTCCTAATTGTTGTAGCCTAACACCAACATTTTGTGATTTATGAATTAGAATGACCTGATCCTTCTGCATCTCCATGCTCTGCAATTCTTGCCATTTATATAATATGCTTTCTTATTTTTCCTGCCAAAATGGAAAATCTCATATTACCTGATCTTTACTAATTCACTTAGCTATTGCTTTGTAGCTCCCTTGTGTCATCTTCACAGCTTACTTTCCTTTTTCCTTTGTGTCATTAGAAGATTTAGCAACTACACCTTCATCCAAGTCATTGTCATAAATTGTAAAAAGTTGAAGCATCAGCACTGATCCCTCTAACACATTACTTGTTGACATCTTGCCAACCAAAAAATGACCCATTTATCAATCCTCTCCATTTTCTGTCAGTTAACCAATCTTCTTTCTTTTGCTGTCTACATCATTTATTTTCTGAAATAACCTGTGATATGAAATTTTGTCAAATGCTGTTTGGAAATCTAAGTATATTATATCCACCACTTTCCCTTTATCCACAGCACATGTTTCTGGCGTAATGTCTTAAGAGAATTGGTTAAGTAATAGGAGACAGAGGACAGTGGTAGAAGGCTGTTCATGTGACTGGAGTCTGGTATTCAGTGGGCTACCACATTGGTCTCTTTATTGTTTCGAATATTCATAAATGAGAGATGAGAATGTGGGAAGAATGATCAATAGTTTGTGAATGACAAGATTAGGCAGGTAATTGATAGCAAGGTATCAGGCTACAGGAAAATATTACCAGATTGAGCAGCTCAGTGGAGGGTGGAATTTAAACTTGGTAAATGTGAGGTGATGCACTTTGGAAGAAGGAACAAGTCGAGGGAATACTCAATGAATGGCAAGACACTAGGAAAGAACAGAAGGATCTTGGATGCTTGTCCTCAGATTCCTGAAGGTGGCAGGGCAGGTTAATAGGGTAGTTAAGAAGGCATTTGGGATCCTTGCCTTTAACAGTCGTGGAATTGATTATCAGAACAGGGAGGTCATGTTAGAACTTTGGTTAGGCCAAACTGGTGTGTTGTGTGCAGTTCTGGTCACCACATCATAGAAAGGATGTGATTGGACTGGAGGGACTGCAAAGGAGATTCACCAGGATGTTGCCTGGGATAGAGCATTTGATTATATGGAGACGCTGGATAATCTAGGAATGTTTTCTTTGGAGTAGAGAGGTTGGGAGAGGACCTGATAGAGGTGTATAACATCATGAGGGGCATGGACAGGGTGAGTAGAGAACAGTTGTCCTCTTATTTGAAGGGTTGAAAACAAGGGAGCATAATTTTAAAGTTAAAGGCAGGAAGTTTACAGATGATTAGAGGAAAAGCCTTTTTCACCCAGAGGGTGGTGGGAATCTGGAATGCACTGCCTGGGAGGGCAGTTGAGGTCAAAATCTCACAAATTTTATAAAATACTGGGATGAACATTCAAGGCTATGGGTCTAAAGGGGAAAGTGGAGTGAGTGTAGGTACTGGTATAGTTTTGGCAAGATAGACTTGATTGGTCGAAGGGCTTCTGTTCTGTATGATTCTTCTGCTTGTCCTTTCCCATCTGAAGATGAGCAGCTCCCATTGTCCGTGTCAGATGGGAGTCACTTCAGGCGTTGGTTTAGGAATGATTAAACCTCTTGAACTTCTACACCAGCTGCTACTCTTGCAATTGTCCTTCTGTTGGCTCCTCCTTCATTTACTTTGCCGAGAAGTAAGAGGTTTCAGGGAGAATGACGTTTAACAGCCTTCTGCCTTGCATCTTTTAGCCCTCCCATCCCTCCCTGCTTCCTTTGTCCCATCCTTCACACTGGAGCTCCAGGTAGGTGGATGGTTGCATGTTTGCTATTCAGTATGCATTCCCTTGGTTCATCTTTGCTACCTGTGCGTAACTGAGGCATTTGGTTTATGGCCAGTTGGCCTGTCATCCCATACAGGCTGCAGCACTTAGTCCACTTGCACTTTTTGATATGATGGTTTTCCTCCTTGTAATCCTAAAAAATGAAGGCACTACAGTTGGCCACAATGTGGCGAGATTTGCTGCAGGAAACAAGCTCTTGGATGACCAACTGAGATGAGATAGCCCCAGCATCCCTGAAAGCAAAGCACAGAGAGCGGAGGATCACTTCTTTGCTATTTACATCAAAGTGACCTTGACCTGCTCTTTGCTGAACCGAACCCTGAAGCTTTTCTTGACTTCTGTGTTGTCCTCCATCATGTTGACATACCTGACAAGGAAGGTCAGCACAGTGATAATGGGGATGGGAGTTGTGAAAGCGCACAGTTGCAGGAAAGTTCCATTGTGATTGCAGCATAAACAGAGACTTTGTTTTAAGGATTGACAATGGTGCCAGGGTTTCTTTCTCCTCAAATATCTCAAGAAATTTCAAACTTACAGTAAAGTTCTTGAAGGTCACATCTATGTGGCCATTACTGAAGAGGTCTTGCAGACACTAGATGTCCACAGCTTCAAATCTGAAGCATTCTAAAGATGATAAGGTTGATCGGTGTACCTCCTTCATTATCTTCCATTACTACCCTAACACCGGTGTACAGCCTCTGGTTTGGCAAAAATTGGCCCACCATGGTCTATTTCCAAAAGCAGTGAAGTAACTCAAAGCTGACCATGCTGACAAATTCAATATATTGCAACCAATGATTTGAGATGGCATGGTGGCTCAGTGGTGAGCACCGCTGCCTCATGGCACCAGGAACCCAGGTTCAATGCCAGCCTTGGGCCACTGTCTATGTGGAGTTTGCGCATTCTCCCTGTGTCTGCATGGGTTTTCTCTGGGTGTTCCAGTTTCCTTCCATAGTCCAAAGATGTGCAGAGTAAGTGGATTGACCATGTTAAATTGCCCATAGTTCAGGGATGTGCTGGCTAGGTGGATTAGCCATGGGAACTGCAGGGTTACAGAGATAGGCTGGGGGTGTTGGTCTGGGTGGAATGTTCTTCATTGGGGCAGTGTGGACTTAATGGGCCAACTGGTCTGCTTCTGCACTGTGGGGATCCTATGAATTGTGCAGTCGAAATGAAATTCAAATTTACTGTTCTGAACATCAGTATGCTTCAAAGATTGACAACTAAGTACTATTGATAAAGCTTTTGAATTCCATTATGTGTATAATTCTCAGGATGTTAATAACAACAACTTGTCCTTTTTCTTACAATGTTAGGAATATCAGTCTTGTTATAACATGACCAAGCAAAAAATGAAGGAGAATCCAAAGGAAAAACCTTTTGAGTTTAGTGAAATGTATATCTTTGGGAAGTTTGATACATTTGAGAAACGACTAAAAAAGATTATTGAGATACTAGAGACTATTACTATATACTCCAGCCTCGAAGAATCCACAATTGAAGGGGCTGAAGAATTGGCAAACAAATTTCAGGTCAGAAATATAACTGTGTGTCAAAATCAAAATAAATTTTATGTTGTCTCATTTATACACAAATGTCATTTCTGTTTCTTACCGTATTACAATGCAAGTATTTGGATTGACATTGAGAAGTAGATTTTCCTACTATTGTGTATTTAAAATTTCTAATACCATATTGTGGATGTTGGTGTATTTTGAGAATTACATGAGGGACAGTCTGGGATATATTTTGTACCTCATTGTAATGACATGTTTTGGGTGTAAATTTGGTACACTAGAATTAGATTCCAATTGAATGAATTTCTTTGATAGACCAGTTCACTTTCTGTCTTTCATATATTGCAGATTATTGCATCTGGAATGAAAAAGCAAGATTATAATATCCTGGACTACAAAAAGACAGTTTTTGATGTGGATTACATGCTTTTTACTACTCAGATCAGTGACTTGAATGTTTGTATCCATTTAAAAATTTGAGTGGAGAAACCTTGTAATATTTGGCTTTATTTTTTATAACAGATTTTGAATGAATCTGGGGCAGACTGATGGGATGAATACCTCTTGATTTTAACGTTTAGAACATTTCCAGGTGGAATGTGTCCTCAAAGAACCAATGATACAGCATAAACTATCCTTAGTATTCTAATTGTAGGTGCTACTCACACAGGATATAAGGGTGACATGTGAATAATACTAAAATATTACATTAATGAATTAGAATTCATTCCGTAATGTAGAAAGCATTTCACATAATATCTATCCCTTTACCTGACTTATCGATGCATCATCTTGGCATTTGGTGAAAGCATTCATGGAATAAGAATTTTGACTCTGAAAGAGTTGTGTCATTATTATGAAAATTTCTTAGTATTGCAAGCAATTGTCAGTGGTCAAATAAGGTGGTGTAGCACCTTTCCTATGAACATGTTTCATTGCTTAATATAGCCTTCAATTATATGTAGCAGTTCTGGTCAAATGAAAACAATTATTTGGAGGCCTGTTTGTCAATGTAAATACCATGGGAATGGTTGTAATTCACTGGTGAAATGTGGGCATTGCTGGCTAGGCCTCCATTTGTTGCCAATCCGTAACTGCCCTCAAGAAGGTGGTGGTGAGTGTATCTTCTAGCCTTGTTCTTCGAGATGGTAGAGTTTGCAAGTTTGGAAGGTGCTCTCAAAGTTGCTGTGGAGTTGCTGTGTACAAAATGGTGCACATTCTTGCCATGGTGGCACAGGAAGTGAATGTTTAAAGGCATGAGTAGAGTTCTAGACAAATGGGCTGCTTTATCCTGAATATATCAAGTATCTTGAGTGATGTTGAAAATGCATGCATCCATGCAAATGGAGACCATTCCGACACATTCCTGACTTATGCCTTGCAAGATAATGTACAGGTTTTGGGGAAACAGGAGGTGGATGACTTGACACAGAATTCCGACTAGACTTCTGATGGCCGGTCAACAGTATGCCACAGAATGTTGAGAGTGGGGATTCAGCAATGTTAATGCCATTGAATGTCTTCAGTACAATCGCCAGAATGTTGTCAGTGCCCATAGCTTTGAAGTACCTAGAGCCTCCAGTTAGAGGCGACACGTGGAGGGGATTGAATTAGCTGAGGGTTAGCATCTATGATGCGAGGGATCTCAGGCTGAGGCCCTGAGATAGATAGTCCACTTACTATTCTGGCTGAAGATGGATGTAAATGCATTAGCATTATTTTTTACACTGATGTGCTGGCTCTCCCAACATTGTGGATAAGAACATTGATGGAATCACCTTCTCCAGTGAATTGTTTAATTGTTCACCACACTGGATGTGCCTGGACCACTCATCCATCAGGTGTGGGATTGCTTAGATATCTATTTATTGCAAGCTGCTCACATAGCTTCGATGTTCTGGCTGTTTGTTTCTAGTACATTAATCGATGCATCTCCATGACATATGAATAGAACACTGACAAGCAGCAAATTTGTCTTCAGCTCTCCACTTCATCACCCTGCCCCCACCTTTATCTGCAGCTTCCTCTACACCCATCCCCAGTCCTGAAGGAGGGTTACACCTGAAACGTGCCTCCTCTGCCTTCTGATGCTGCCTGGCTTGCTGTGTTCTTCCAGCCTCCTGCCTGTCTACTTCAGCTCTCTGCTGGCAAGGAAGTTTAAGTGGACCATGGGAAAAAAAGTGTGCAGAGAGAACAAAGGCAAGAGTAGACTTTTCTCAATGCACTTCCACTTGGCCTCTTTTTCCATGACATCTCCTATAGTTGTTTCTGTTCACATCATTAAAAAACCTTCAAATAACTTATATATGAAAAAAACACTAACATACTTTGCCCTTGTTGCTGTAGTAGTTTGATTCCCCAATGGACAAAGTCATGATCAGGAAAGTACATCCAGGTGTAGGCCTTGCAGTCAATGATACACCACTCTAATCTAGACTCTGATCTCCAGCTTCTGCAGTCCTTGTTTTTGCCTATGATCTTTTTATCTCTCTGCTTATCGATCTCTCTTCCTATAAATTCTGTGCCTGTGTGCGTCCCTCTCACTTCACCTGATGAAGAGGCAACGCTTTGAAAGCTTGTGATTTCAAATAAACCTGTTGGACTATAACCTGGTGTCACCTGGCTTCTGACTTTGTCCACCTCAGTCCAACATGAGCACTTCCACACCATAGACTAGTGTAGGTTATAAGAGCTATGCAGTCTTCCACATGCAAAACTAATAAACTTATAGCAGTTACAAATGATATGTATGTTGAAGGAATGGAATCTTTTCCATTTGATGAATGCTGCAGGGTTTCTTGTTGGATTATCAAGGTACCTTGATTGCACATTTGTACAATGAGCCATTGAACCCTACTATAGAAAGGCAAGAGTTTTTGTGCCTGACTGTCCAGTTACTGTTAAAGTACACATGTTGCACAAAGTGGGATATACCAGGCTGGATGTTACAAATATGTGTCCTTAGTGTTGGCTTTGCACCCACCTCTGAGTTCACCCCCATAATTGAGTGTGATTGGGCAGGCACTGAATTTTGAAGATCACACATCATGTGTAAATAAATAATTAAGAGTCAATAAAGATCATTAAAAGGCAGATCGCAAGATGGGCGTCCTTGTTCAGTCTACTCGCAGAACTTTATGGGTGAACAGGCAGTGGCTAACTGCTGAGTTTTCTTCCAGAGCAGAACAGGGTGAGCATCCCAACACAGCACCCCATAATTATCTGTGAATTAGGAAGTAGATCCTTGGGCTCCAGATTATGGCCTACAGATGTTCCCAGTTGAAGGAGTTGGAAGTGAAGACTTTCAGGGCTGTGGTACTTTGAAGGCCAGTGTTTTGCATGCCTACTCAGGAGGCCTTCTGCCAAGAGGCTGAAAATATCCAAAATACATTGATGTGAGAGCCTGATTCTCCTGAAGCAACTGTTGCTCAAATATGCCAATGAAGCTGATCTTCTCAACACTTTCTATACATGTTTTCTGGGTATTTCTTCATTCAGACTCTAGCTCTATGTCCTAGCTGTCAGGCCTGTGGAGTGGCACGTGGCTGCTAAAAAGGCAGAGGTTGCTTGCTGCTCCTGGTCTCTCTGCCAGTTCTCTTGCTCCTCATTAGAAATTGATTGGTGACGTAAACCTCTCCCATTCTGCAATGAAGGTGGGGGTCAACTGAGTTTACAGTAAGGTAACTAATGGGCAAATTAAGTCAAATGGCTTTTAAAAAATTGCTCTTGTCCTGGATACCAGAAAAATTGTACTCTTGTAATTTGCTGAAGTAAAAAATTATGAAGTAAAGATTCTTTATCCTACAAGCATCAAGCTACAAAATCAATATCTATGTGGAATTAAACCTGGAGCACACATCTGGGTGAGGAAATCCTTTCTCGGTCTCGCCCTCTCTCCATGATGCCTCTTTTGTACAAAGGCAACATGTTTTCCTTCATTTACCCCTCAAGTTCTCCTGCTTGATTCCCTTCTCTTACTATCAACACCTGGAGGCCATTTTACACTATAGCATGCCAATTTAGTAATCGATGACATTCCACTTTCCCAGCCTTAATGACATTGATAAAAATCAGGAAATCTGTGTCTATGCAATTAAATCTAGATGAATAGGTTAATTGCCACTTAATTGCTATGTAACATTTATATATCTGACCTAGCTCCTTCAAGGGAATTTCCCACTTTCTTCCGAATGTGTGCCTGTTAAAAGCAGAAGAAAATGGAAACTTCCTGGATTTCCCACATGCTGCTATTTTTCAGAGCTTTAACCTCCACACGCAGCCAAGTCCATCCAAACCCTACCACCTCCCCACCGCACCTCCCCCTCGAAAAGCCCCCACCTCATGCAGAGAAAATCAAACTGTAACTGCATGGTGTGTGTACTGATGTGTGATTATTTACAATGTCTATTTTACATTTTTGGATTTTTAATCAAGATCATTTTCTTGTTCCGCTTCTCAGACCACTCTCCTAATGATGTCTAAAGATCAGTATCCCACAGTGAGAAAAAAGACATTTGCACACATTTCACTTGATTACTTGTTAAACTCACTTCCCAGTGAATTGGCATGAGGCAGGTTTAATAATAAAGTCAGTGCTGTCTACTCCTAGCAGCAGTTTAAGAAACAATACAGAATGCTCTGAAAAGCATTTAAGATGAATTATCTTACAATCTAGTGTGTAAGATTATTTGCTTAAAATCTAGCTAATTTCAGCATGCATAAGATTTGATCAAAAATCCCATGTGGCCAGTCCCCAGATTCAGTCACCTCAAGCATGGTCTAGTAGATTATGTGGTTGTTGTACTTTGCTTGGTGTAGTAAATGATATGGGCATACAAAAGAAATATGTTTAAAGTACATAAGTGTGCAGGTTATATCAACATTCTTACCTTTAATTTGACAGGCTGAAATAAAACAGCTCCTGGATACCACTCTTGACAGTATCTCAACCACTCAGAAGGCCTTGTCATTTTTGGTGAAGTTTGAAAAGTAAGTCTGAACATGTCACTGTGCCTTTGAAGAATCTGTATCCTTCCATATTCTTTTAAAAGTGCTGTAGACAACATAACTTATTCAATAAATGCTTCCCAATCTGCAAGTACTATGGAGATTTGCCTTTTGCACTTTCTAGCCTTATGGTTTTCACAACCACTGATTTAGAAACGGTTTGGAGTAAGAAAGTTGCCTGGTGACTTGTTTTCTGAACTATAACTTTTATCCTTGACAGAATGACTGATGTACACTGACTTCAGCTCTATTTCTTAGTGCTTTTTTGAGACAAAATCCTTTGCACATTGTATTGATCAATTTCAGAGCCTGCAGTGATGATTACACTGGAGTGTAAGCCACAGCCAACTCAAAAGACTGTGTTGTGATTGACCTCATTCAGTAATGACTGGTGAAGTGATGTGTTTTATTCAAACATATGGCCATCACCTCTGTGTCTTTCAGACTTGGAATACCATATCTAGGAATTGAGAAGCAATTTCAAAAACTTCTGCACAGCTACAGTAAAGATGTCGATCTTGTATCCCTAATTTACACAAAACAGAAGGCTGATCCTCCAATACCACGTGACTTTCCTCCAGTAGCTGGGAAAATAATTTGGGCTCAGCAGCTCTTCAGACGTATACAGGAGCCCATGTTGCTGTTTGAGCAAAGGACTGGTGTCCTGCAGAGTGCCGATGCAAAGAGGATCATCCGCAGCTATAATAAAGTAGCTAGAGTTTTGGTAGAGTATGAAGTACTTTATCATAGAGCATGGATGCAACAGGTAACATATATATCTTGTAACATATGTTGAACGTAGTCCAATTGATCCCATGTATGGTGTTCAAATTTACATATACAACATTTATATTCGGTCTTACCCCTTGAATAATGACCAATGTAGGAGCTTTAAACAACTTAGGGCTCCTTGACAAATATTAAATTGTAATCAGAAAGTAGGAACAAGAAAAAGTCTTTTGCCTTTTGAGCCATAATGACCAACCTGTACCTCACTCAATTTATTACTTAATCTCAAACCTTTTGATTTCTTTAGCTTTGGAACTCTAATTGTCCTCTCATCTTTCTGGGGAGAGAGTTCCATATTCCTACTGCCCTTTGTTTGAGGAAGTACTTCAATATTTTTCTTCAAAATTGTCTAATTTTAACTTCATATCCACTTATTGTTGACTCCCAAGTAAAGGGAATAGTTTTTCTTGTCTGAATCAAAGAAAGCAGCTATCATTTTGGATGAGTTTCATGGAGAGTTCTCTCCTGCAAGGGCAATTCATCTCCAAATAACTCCTCCCTAAGGTGCTCCCTTTTTGCCACTTCCATGTGATCCCTGACACTGGCACGATCTTTGAACCTAGCTGCACACCCAATAAAGCATGCAGTCTGGAGTTGCCCTTTACTGTGCATGTAGTGGGAGAGCAATCACAAATTAACACTTCTCAGAGCACAGATAGCATGGCTGACACTTGATTGCCCATACAACTGCATATTCTCATATCTATCACTGTTTATGAACCAAGCCACACAGCTTATTTAATCGGCCCAATCCCATTTTACAAGCCCATCTAAGTCAGTGCCACCCTCTTCCAAGGTCTAGCATCTTATCATTGTTCAATGTAGGACCATCACATACAGGAAAGGCTTCAAATGTTTTGAAGCATTCACTTTATTCAGCAGTGGCAAACTGAATAACAAACAAACAGAAGTTTCACTGGAAATGGAAATAGACTGCTTGCCTTCAGAACAACAACAAATTCACAATCAGTGAATGATCACTGCACCCAGCTCAGATCTACTAGAACCGGTGTCAATTAAATCCTGTCTGGCTTGTAACAGCCAAAGCTACTGTGCTATATCATACAGAAAGCAATGTTCCTCCCATTCAATGTCCTCATCTTCCTCCTTGGAAAACTGCTGTCATTCTTCTAGGCCAAAGCCTACGGTCCGGGTTGTGACACTGATGTCATCACAGGGACAATAGACAATAGGTGCAGGAGTAGGCCATTCTGCCCTTCGAGCCTGCACCACCATTCAATATGATCATGGCTGATCATCCTTGATCATATCCTGTTCCTGCCTTATCTCCATAACCCTTGATTCCACAATCCTTGAGAGCTCTATCCAACTCTTTCTTAAATGAATCCAGAGACTGGGCCTCCACTGCCCTCTGGGGCAGAGCATTCCACACAGCCACCACTCTCTGGGTGAAGAAGTTTCTCCTCATCTCTGTCCTAAATGGTCTACCCCGTATTTTTAAGCTGTGTCCTCTGGTTCGGCACTCACCCATCAGCGGAAACATGTTTCCTGCCTCCAGAATGTCCAATCATTTAATAATCTTATATGTCTCAATCAGATCCCCCTCAGTCTTCTAAACTCAAGGGAATACAAGCCCAGTCGCTCCAGTCTTTCAGTGTAAGGTAATCCTGCCATTCCAGGAATTGACTCGTGAACCTACGCTGCACTCCCTCAATAGCCAGAATGTCTTTCCTCAAGATGAGTTGGTGTGATCTGACACAGTTGTGTCTATACTAACCTTTCTCCATCTGTTTATTGAGGATTGAGAGCTCACACAGGTCCTAGTGGCTCTTTTGAAGGACACAATTGCATAATTCTAGCTGTCACCTTGATGGCTTCTGGGATAAGATGGCCACCCACGCTTCCATGTCACAGGTTTCACTCCAGCAGCTGGCATAGTTCTGTGACAGTGTCCGGGACATGCTCCGTCTGCAGTGACACTTGCCCCCACTCTTCCAGAGGAACTGACATCGTGGACAAACGTCTCAGACCCTCCTGTACCTCTTGTGCATCCTGAGGGGACCTTTATGTGATCCCACCATGTGGGTTATTCAGCAGCTGCTGGAGGCTCCTGATGGTCCTGGGCTTCTAGGAGCAGCTGGTCCTCCACTGTTCCTATGTTGCACCACAGCAACAGCAACGATAACCTCTGCTGTAGCTGGATCAGTCATGTTTGCAATGAACCTATGTGATTGCACTGAACACTTAGAACATAAGAACAGGTCCCTGGTATTGTGGGCAATCAGCATTCTCATCACTTAAATGGCAGTTTAGCAAACTCTGCCATGCACTGGGACATGGAAAACACCAGCAGGGAGGGCCTTGGGATACCTCTTTGAAGCTTTAATGTAGAGCTTTATTCCAACGACTGCAGCACCTGTCATGTCACAAAGAGACAGTTCAAGGTACTAAGATCTTGTCCTCCTAGACACATCACCCAAGAAAGGTATCATTTCATCTAAGAACATTAGCACACATTTGTGCTCTATATTATGAGACTGAATCAGTTTCATGCCCCTGTGCAGCTTGAGGTCTTGCCTTATCTTTGTGCTTTGTGGCCCTCAGATGCAACTTTTAAAGCCGTATTTAATTACTTCAACTTCACAGAGCTGATTATCTCCAGCTTGGCGAAGATTGTTTGTGACCAGCATTTGCACACTACAGTTTCGCAATGCATGCATTTCACTTGCATGCTGCATTAATTACAGATTATTTTAACTTGAACTGTGTAGGTGCTAGCTCAATCATATGTCCCTTGAAGTCTCTCCTGTTGCTCACAAGTGGAGCCTGTGTGCTGAAAAAGAAAGAAAAGCTGACCCCACCCACTCAGCTTGCATTTAGGAGTCAACAGAATATGGAAGGCAACATAGATCACTCTTAACACACTGAGCCTCAGTCTCAGCTTGGAACCTCCAGGTCCCTTTACTCTTGGCATTATCCGTTGAGCCCATCAGTACTGATCCTCCACAGGTTCCCGAAAAGAACCTGGAATTACATCTACTCTCATCATTACAGCATCAATCCCAGCCCTTAGTTTAGTCTTGCCCAGCATCGAGATGCACAATCTCTGACTGAGAAGCACCCTTTGACTTGATTGAGGACTATACCCCTTAGACATTGAGATATGGCTTTTTTTTATTCATTCATGGATGAGGGTATTGCTGGCCAGGCCTGCATCTAAAGCCCATCCCAGAGGGTAATTAAGGGTCAATCATATTGCTGTGGGTCTAGAGATACATGTAGTGACTTCACTTAAGGACATTAGTGAATCAGATGGGCTTTTCCTGGCAATAGACATGAAATCATTAGGTCATAAACGTAATGATGACAGGTCATCATTAGACTATTAATTCTGGATTTGAATTGAATTCAGATTCTACCATCTGGGATTCACACCCAGGTCCCCAGCACGCTATCTGAATCTCTGGATTAAGAGTCCAGCAATAATACCACTAGGCCATCACCTCCCCCTTAATTTGATTGAAGCACATACAGTGTATTTGTTACATAATCCTGAAGACCTGTGCTTGAGAACCTGTTGCATCTCTAATTCCAGTACAGCTACAACACTGGCCACTACCCAATGGCCTAGTGGTATTATCCTGGACTGCTAATCCTGAGACCCAGGTATTGGTCTGGATGTGACAATACTCTTAACATTGAGAAGCTGTTCACGGGATTGCAACTTTCCCAAATTTCTTTCTATTGCCCAGGTCGTTAATGGGCTTGGAAGATATTACCCTCTGTATCTATTTACCTGATTGAATCTATTTATAATCTTGAGTATTTTAATCAGATCACCTCTGCATCTTCTTTCAAGGTTGATTCTTCTATATGTAATTAATTAATGTTGTTTGTTTACATGCTGAATTAGTGGCCAGTCCAACCTTTTCCCATTTTCCTAGAAGTGCTGGATATTTTATTTACTTTGTTAGCATTAAGTTTTTAATCTCAGGAAAAATTACTGAGCAAGTTAACTTAAATTTATAGAACACACGTAGAACATAGAACACAGTACAGGCCTGTTGGCCCTTGATGTTGTGCCAGCCTTTCATCCCACTCTAAGGTCAGACGAACCTACATACCCTTCATTGTACTATCTTCCACGTGCCTCTCCAAGAGTTGCTTAAACGCCCCAAGTGGTATCTGAGTCTACTACCACTGCCAGCAGTGCATTCCATGCGATCACCACACTCAGTGTAAAGAAAATACCTCTGACAGCTCCCCTAAACCTTCCTCCAATTGCCTTAAAATTACACCACCCCGTGATAGACATTTCCATCCCAGGAAAAAATCTCTGGCTATCCACTCTATCTATGCTTCTCAACATCTCGTACACCTCTATCAAGTCACCTCTCATCCATCTTCATTCCAATGAGAAAAGCCCTGGCTCCCTCAACTTATCTTCATAAGACATGCCCTCCAATCCAGGCAGCATCCTGGTAAATTTCCTTGGCACCCTCTGTAAAGCTTCTACATCTTTCCTATAATGAGGCAACCCGAACTGAACACAATATGCCAAGTGTGGTCTAACCAGGGCTCTATAGAGCTGCAGCATAACCTTGTGGCTCTGAAACTCAATTCCCCTGCTAGTAAAAGCCAACACACCATACACCTTCTTAACAACTCTATCAACCTGGGTGACAACTTGTGGAGGATCTATTTACATGGACTCCAAGATCTCTCTGTTCCTCCACACTGCCAAGAATCCTGCCTTTAACTCTGTAATTATGTTCTATAATTTCTATTAAAAAAAACCTCTGGAACACCATTGTGAGAAACATAGCCCACTCACTTCAATAATTTCAGTCCGAGACAAGATCTGAATCAGTAGTGCCATTTATTTTACACTTGCAAGTGGGTGTGATGTCCACTTCCCTACAAGGCAAGGGACATACACACACTAAATTCAATTCATCCACAACATTTATATGATTTGATGTCTATTGTTTTACACTGCTCCCTCCCCTGTTTACATCGTCCACTTCCCTAAGACCGGCCCCCATTACCCCTGTTTATCTCTTGCCTTATCCGGCCTTGTCTGTGACAAAATGCTTATTCCTGGCCTCACAAGGCTGTTTGACCTCATCCTGCTGTAGGTCATTGTTAGGCATATTCTTTCTTCATCATTATCTACCCCCTTCATCTGTGCCTTTCCCGAGGCCGTTCTGATCCCTATGACCCTTTTAATTGGGGTTTGTTCCTGTGTTTTTGTAAAAGTGGGAAGCACATGTTTATATCTACTGTTTGTACAGGCGTATCTAGCTTAACTTCATCCCCTCACAACATCTTATCTACTTGCCCATAATGTCTACCTTCTGACATACAGTTTTAGCTAATACAAAAACAATTATATATTTCCTCCACATCGTTTCCATTCTTGTTGACTCAGCTCTTGGCTAAAACAATTACACACTGGTGTGAGTTCATTTTACTTTGTAAGATGGAATTGCAGAATTGCAGAAGTAACATTAATTTACCTATATCCCACAATTTCCCCCTTTTCTTTAATTACCATTTGTTATCTTCTGCATTTTTCTTTTAGGGGCACCTGTTTCATCAAGGCTGTTTCAATCAGTCTTTGGGTGAGCCCTCGTATACAGGGTATGATCATTTTTATTAATTGTTACCCACCAAAAGAGAGCTGACACAAAGCCTGCTGCAATCTGGTTACAAGCCTTGAATTCATCAGGTACCCCCCTAGGGACTCCTACCGAATCGAGATAAATCCTGTCATCGAAAGAAGTGTCTAATAGTAATCTCTTACCCCTTCCCTTTTTCCCTCCTATCTTTTCCTTCTCAAATGCCAGGGTAAATGGAATTGCCAATTGTACAATTGCACATATCCCTCTCCAATCTGGAGGTAGCGTGGGTCTCAATATTTTGCCTCCACAGTCCCACCACAGATCCGCTCGGGGAACCTTCAGAGCTGAGTAGTTCCCTCCCTTCTCCATTTCGGTTACATTCTTAATCTCTGTACATAATTTCAGCTCCCCCAAATCTTTCGACTGACTTGTACCTCGTCTACGCACACACGACGTGTGATTTCCAACTGTGGCAGAAAACAGGGGGGGAACTTTTACATCTTTCTTCTCCAAGGGAGGGAACATCAGTGATAGGGAGGTACAATTCCTATCATTCCACGCAGTCTCATCCTGATACAGGGCTATCATACATTTCATGCCCTTCCTGTCTCGCTTCCACCCGAGCGGAAAGGGAACCACCTGGGCCACTGGCCAACCGGAGGCACATGCATAGCAATTGCTTTTGTTCAGACTTTTCACAGTATACTTTACCCATTCAACCCAGACATTTGCATCTCCGTACCCAGTTTCTATTTCAATGGTCTGTTTCAAGTCCTTTACCTCTATAATTTTACTACTTTAGGATCAGTGGGAGGGGTGAAAGATTGTATCTTATTACCCAGTAGTTCTACCCGTTTTCCCTGTCCTACACGAATTCGGAAACAATAGCCCAAGAAATCCTTCCCATTTGCTTTCATTTCTATCCCAAACATTTCATTTCATTGTATGTCATAGGTGCACCCCCCCCCCCCCACCAGGATTGTTTCGTGCCATGTGGTTTTCCTTATCGTTAGGTATATTGGGTTACACTTTTTATCGGGACAATCGCGAGCTAGTCGGAAGGGGGCCTGGTGTACTGTGACGAGACCATTATACTAAATACCATCCCCAAGGCCATCTCCATAGGACTTAAGATGTATCTCAGAGCTGCGGTACTGTCTCTGATTATCTACATCCCCACAATTTACTAAGCTGCATACATCAGCGTCTATTACTTGTGGATTATCAGACTTGGGGACCGTTAATAATACATATGAAAATGATATTTGACAAAATCCCAATACTAAAAGGGCTAGCATCATATCTCTAGCAGCATTCCCAGTATTCTAAACATCATGCTGAATATACAATCTTACAGAAATAATCCCGCGCTCGCGTCGCCACTGTATAATCAGTTACTCAAAGTCTCTTTAGCCTGAGTTTCAGCGAATCTTGCGTTGATTCGGCTGTCCAGACTTCTTCCTCAACTGGAGGGTCCACTCGCCCTTTGATCCGAGTGTAGTGAGACCAGCCTTTCTCTGCTGTCCTTATCGCTGTTTCAGGGGTCAAAAGAGCCTGGTATGGCCCTTCCCAGTCCGGCTGCAATTTAGTCTCTGTCCATGATTTTACTAAGATTCAATCTCCCAGCTGGATGGGATGAATGGTGCATTCAAGGGGTGGAGTCTGTGCCAATAAATCCTGTTTCCTGAGGAAAGACAAAGAGGAGGACAAACCCAGTATATACTTCTTTAAAAACAAATCTTTAGTTTCGGGACTTGGCAATTCTCCATTCGTTCCCAAGTAAGGTAATCCAAATAAGATTTCATAGGGGGATAGTCCCAAATCTTTCCTTGGGGCTGTTCGTACTGCAAGAGAGCTATAGGTAAACATTTGATCCAAGGGAGTCTGGTTCCTATTATCAGTTTAGAGAGCTGTCGTTTGAGTGTTTGGTTCATTCTCTCAACCCTTCCCGATGATGGCGGGTGCCATTGAGTATGGAACTCCCAGGAAATTCCCAACCCTTTCATTACCCCCCCATAACACTTTAGAGGTAAAGTCAGTTCCTTGGTCGGAATCAATATGGTTCACGAGCCCATATAGGGGAATTATGTGCTCCAATATTGTTTTAGACACTCCACTCGCAGTGGCGGTAGCTAGGGGGTATGCCTCAACCCAACCAGATAAATGATCTACTATGACTAGCATATATTTTAGTCTGCCTACCCTGGGGAGTTCAGTATAATCTACTTGTATACTCTGGAAAGGTCTCAGTCCTGGGTCTCTTCCTCCTGGGGTCTGTTTTCTCAAGACTTTCTTATTTACCTTTCTGCATATGATACATCCCTCACATATTTGTTTAGCAATTGTATATATTCCTTTACATCCATATTCCCTAAGAACCAAATCACACATTGCTTGTACTCCCCAATGGCTGCCTTGGTGTAGGACAGCCATAATGTCTTGCATCATCATTTTGTTTAACATTTCCCTTCCATCAGGTAACATCCAATGCCCGTCTGCTGTTTTTACAGTCCCTAAATCTCTCAATTCTTTTTCTCCGCTTTCAGTAAATATAGGAGCTTCCATAGGACCTGGGACAGTAGGTATTAGGGAATGAATCACCACTTCTTGTGGGTTCAGGGCGGCTTCCCTCGCCACTTCAGCAGCTAATCTATTTCCCCTAACCTCTGGTTCATTTCCTTTCTGATGACCATTTACATGCACTACTGCTATTTCTCGGGGAAGTAATAGGGACTCCAAGACCAGTTTAATCAATTCTTCATGTACTAATTCCTTCCCCACCTCTGGGTTAATACTCCCAAAACCACTCCCTTATCCACGGTAGCAAAGAGGTGGAAAGGTTTATCTAGGGAAGGTAAGGCTAACACAGGGGCATGGATCAGATCTCTTTTGCCTCATCATCCCAACTTAGACATTTTGGTTCCCCCCTCTAATAGTTTGAGATATAATTTCTTAGTCTTCTGTGCATAGGAATCAATCCACAATCTGCAATAACCCGTGAGACCCAAACATTTGTGTAACTCCCGTTTAGTGCTGGGCAGCGGCATTCCCACTATTCCCTCTATCCGTTCCGGGCTTATCTTTCGCTTTCCCTCACTAACTAAATGTCCCAAGTATTTCACTTCTCGCTCCACATATTGTGGTTTGTTTTTAGATACCCTCAGTCCCTGCTGACCCAGGAAATTCAATAATTTGTTAGTGGCTTCTACTACTCTTTCTCTTCTTTTTCCTGTTACTAAAAGGTCGTCTACATACTGCAACAGGGTAGTCCCCTCGGGGCTGCTAAATTTCTCCAATATTTGTTCTAACATCTGTCCAAATAAATTCGGGGATTCCGTAAACCCCTGGGGAAGCACAGTACACTGGTATTGCTGTTGCTGTCCTGCCTTAGGGTCTTCCCACTCAAAGGCAAACAGATTCCTACCTTCCCCTGCCAAGGGACAAGCCCAAAAGGCATCCTTTAAATCTATCACACTAAACCATTTGTGGTCATGAGGGATCTCACTTAATAACGTAGAGGGGTTTGGCACCCTGGGTGCCTGATCTGTACTATTCGATTTAATGTTCTCAAATCCTGCACCAATTGATAAGTTCCATCGGATTTCCGTACTGGTAGAATTGGGGTATTATAAGGAGACATACATGGCTCCAACAGTCCATCTCTAATCAATCCTTCAATTACTGGCTGCAGTCCTCGTTTACCTTCTATGGAAATGGGATATTGTCGCTCACAAACAACATCCCCTTTCCTTTTTTTTAAAATTTACTTCAAGGGGAGGGATCTGTAGTTTTCCACAATTCCCTTCCCTAGCCCATACAATAGGGTCTATCTCTCTCTCCACATCCTCTGTTAACATTGCCTTTTGTACAACTAATTCTTTTTCCTGAATTCCAATCCCCAGTCCTAAGAGGATAATTAAATCTCTCCCTAATAAGTTACTTCCTATATCAGGGATATACAACAGTTCCCCTGTGACCCTATCCTTAGGACCTTCTATCATCATAGGTTCAAATACTGGAACAGTAAATCCTTCCCCTTTTTACCCCCAAAACAGTAATTGACCGTGTTGACATTCCTACTTTCTTTGGTTTAAAATTCAGCGATGACCGTGCTGCCCCCGTATCTACTAGGAAGACTACCTCTTCCCCACAGGGTCCCACCTTCAGGTTTATCAAGGGTTCTTGGTGGATCCCCGGGGGCAGGAACCCCTGACACCCCTATTCTTAATCAAAATTCATAAGCGGAATTGCCCTCTCTTCCCTTTTCAGAGCAGGACACTCCCGCTTAAAGTGCCCTATCTTTCCGCAATAATAGCATCCTGCCTGTGGAAACCTCCAGCTCTGCCCCTGTCGCTCGAACCCTCTATCAAATGTTCCCCCTTGTCCTCTCTGCCCAACATGCTGCCACCCACCCCTCCGGTTGGTCACTATTGGTTCTACTCTTTTCTTAACTACCTCATCAACCGCAGCTACCATCATTTTCACCTTCTGTTTTTGTCTCTCATCCTCTCTCTTTACAAACACTTTCTGTGCCCTCTTAACAATTCATCTAATGGCTTTTCACTCCACCCTTCTATCTTCTGTATCTTTCTCTGTATGTCTGGCCATTCCTTTGTCACAAAAATGTACTTTCAAAAGACCCCGTGCCACTGGGTTCTCAGGATTCATTCCAGAATATTTCCACATTGAGTCTCTTAATCTCTGCAAAAAAAAAAGCTGAAGGAGTCTCATCTTTCTCCTGTCTAACTTCAAAGACTTTAGTCAAATTCTGTGACTTCGGAACTGCCTCTCTTATACCTTTTAGAATCAGGTCTTTCAATTCCTTCATTTCTTCTCTATGCTCCGGGTTTTGATTTTCCCACTGGTGGTCTCTGAGGGGAAACTTCACCTCTCCCTGTCCAGCATCCCCATCTCCAATGGGGTGTTCCCTGTCCCATATTTTAATGGCTGCTCCCCATATAAGTCCCCTTTCTTCCCCAGTAAATAGTATATTCAAAATAGACATTAACTCAGCCCAGGTATACAGACTGGGCCCCAAAAATTGATCAGTTTGTTCAGACAACCCTACCGGATCCTGAACCAGGACCTTCATTTCTTTTTTTTTTAAATGTTCTGACCTCCCCACTGCTGAGGGGGGCACTTACAAACCCAATCTCTTTGTCCCCTATTGGTACCTCCCGAAGGGGATAAGTCATTACATTCTTCCCCTTTTTCTTTTTTTTTTAAAGAAATATTGCAATATTTCTAGCTCCCCATAACTTCAAACACCAATTCATCAATTCATGCTTGACTAACTTTAAAGCCTGTTCCAAACTTGTAAATATATTTATATATTTACATTCATTTATTCAGTATTTAATATTAAAAATGTAAAATGCATACAGTTCTCAATTTTGAAATCCACTGTAATCACCCAGTTTTAGTCCCTTAATTTAAATCCAAAATTAGTTTTCTTAAGTAGTCCTGACCAATCATTGCTCAATTACAATACTATAGGTCGTGAAATAATCAGAGCTGCCTTAAAATTATTTGTCTATTCAAGTTTAAAAAAAGAACTTCTAATGCATGAACAATGGCCGAATCCCAGGTCACAGATATTAACCATAGGATCTTGTTTTTACTACAATCTAATGTTGAACTGAAACTTCAACTGTCCTCCATAAATCGCTTTTATGTAAAGATAAAAGAGATTCGTTAGAAACTGATAGTAAGGCAGTCATGACCTGTAAGAAGAACAGGAGGTATCATTCTTTTCTTTTTCATAATCTCTATAGAATCCTTAACCTTTAAAGAAATCATGTTAAGTTTCCATAATAAGAATCAGATTCAAAACAGTCCTGGAACTCAAGCTCCAGGGAATAAAACGCAAACATTCAATCACCAACAAACAAATGTGCATTCAAACCAAATCACAAAGGGTTAAACTTTCTACCAGCTGTACAGCTCTCTTCATTCTCTCTCTCTCTCACACTCATTGACAAATAAATTCAGATATTTACAAACCCAGTCTTTGTCCGACCTGAATTTTGGCCAAAAGAGGCGGGACGAAGAATGGATTCCTTAGTCCATATGAAGCAACAATATTTAATCATCTTTTTCCCCTGTACAAGTATTATTTTGCCAATTCCACAACATCCTCCCCAAAGAACTTTCTGGAGGTATGTTGTAAGGGACCCTGCCTCCAATTCCATTGCTTTTTCCTTCTTTTGTTTTCCCGGAGGCTTTTTCCTTACCCACGGCACAACCCATATTGAGTTCCTTCGTTAGTCCCTTATTAACTACTAAAACTCAATCCCGGCCACCAAGGCAATACTTAAAAGTCAGATTTCTTACCTTGGTCTGTGCACAGAGTTGCCTGGCCCCTTTGTGCCGTATTGTCTATTGAGCTCCTATCACTGTCTGATTCAGATGTCTCTCTTGTGGGATTTGTACCAGTCGCCCAAGGGAGCAGACCAAACCAGGACACGAGACTGCTCCTCAATGGGGAACGGGACGCGTCTTCCCAGTGTCCAAGGCCAGCCACTCCCCCCGGTGATGGAAGAAAATCCCGGTCAGCCCCCAATTGTGAGAAACAAAGCCCACTCACTTCAATAATTTCAGTCCGAGACAAGATCTGAATCAGTAGTGCCATTTATTTTACACTTGCAAGTGGGTGTGATGTCCACTTCCCTACAAGGCAAGGGACATACACACACTAAATTCAATTCATCCACAACATTTATATGATTTGATGTCTATTGTTTTACACTGCTCCCTCCCCTGTTTACATCGTCCACTTCCCTAAGACCGGCCCCCATTACCCCTGTTTATCTCTTGCCTTATCCGGCCTTGTCTGTGACAAAATGCTTATTTCTGGTCTCACAAGGCTGTTTGACCTCATCCTGCTGTAGGTCATTGTTAGGCATATTCTTTCTTCATCATTATCTACCCCCTTCATCTGTGCCTTTCCCGAGGCCGTTCTGATCCCTATGACCCTTTTAATTGGGGTTTGTTCCTGTGTTTTTGTAAAAGTGGGAAGCACATGTTTATATCTACTGTTTGTACAGGCGTATCTAGCTTAACTTCATCCCCTCACAACATCTTATCTACTTGCCCATAATGTCTACCTTCTGACATACTGTTTTAGCTAATACAAAAACAATTATATATTTCCTCCACATCGTTTCCATTCTTGTTGACTCAGCTCTTGGCTAAAACAATTACACACTGGTGTGAGTTCATTTTACTTTGTAAGATGGAATTGCAGAATTGCAGAAGTAACATTAATTTACCTATATCCCACACCATGATAGATACATTGGTGGAATTGTGTGGACATGGAAAAGAAAAGATTTGTTTTGAATTTTATGAAATGCCAGTGCAATATCTTTCTGTATATATCAGCCTTTACATTGTTAATGGGTGAGCCTTCCCTGAAACGGCAAAGTCTATAAATTATTTCAATGCTAAATGCAGCAGGATCTAGTTTCAAAATGATATGCATTGTAAATTAGTGTTTTGTCAGTGCAATAGGGCTGTTAGATTTCTTTGCACTTAGATGCATTTTGTAATTAAAAGCTTATGCTAATATGGTAATATTATTTAGTGTTGCTTCGATGTTTTTATTCTATGCAAACCTGTTTCAGATGGAAACGGTCCAGTTTGGTCTCCAGGCATCATTATTGGTGAAGCATCCAGACACTGGCGAAATGTTTGTGAACTTTGACCCTTATCTTACAGTCTTGATAAGAGAGGCAGAGTGCATGGCTCGAATGGGTTTAGAGATCCCCCAGACTGCAAAAGCACTTCTACATAAGCGGCATTCTTTGAAAAATATGTACAATAAGCTGCAGGTATTCATGATGGCTGCTGAAGTGGAACAATGATAATATATGAAGGATTATGCATTCTCTCCACTCCACAAGTTGCAGCAATGTATATAAATGAATGCTGCTGTACAAAATGATTGTCCAAAACATTCCAGCAGAAACACATTATCTGTTTTCTGATGCTTAAACAAAATTCAACACATGGGAAAGTTCTGCTCTGCATTTACTTCATTCAAATTAATTCAAGTGCTGTTTGAATTTATTATGTTGAAACAAAGGAAGCAGAAGTGGGAGGAGGTTTTGGCCCCTATTCAACAAGAATGTGGCTGATTGTCTACCTCAGCTGCAACTACTTGCACAATCATTTAGTATCCATTTGTAATCTTTGTATCCAAAACTATGTTGATCTTTGTCTTGAATATGCTCAACAACCCAAGCTGCCACATTTGCCCAAGGTAGAGAATTCCGAAGATTCACAACTTTTTGAATAAAGAACTTTCAACTCATCTCAGTTGTAAATAACTGATCCCTTATCCTGAGACCACAACTCCAAAATACGTAAACTGTAGTTCAAAGAAAACCTCAAGCTACATAAAAGAGTAATATCACACATTATGAAGTAAGCCAACTTAAACGTTTGAGGTTAGGTTCATGTTGATGTCCCTACTTTGTTATCTTGGTGTTTGGAGTCGCTCTTGTTGACAAATTGAACTAGAAGGAAAACGACAAAATGCTGTAACTTTGAAATGACAATTGGAGATGTGTATAACTCGTGAGTTTTGAAGTTGGTGTTAGGTACATTATTTGCATAAACTTGAGGGACTTTTCATCTCTATTGAGGTATACCATACCTGATGTGTATTAAATACCAGAGGTTGTTGCTGGTTATAGAGTTGTATAGCCTTCAGTTCAACTTGTCTGTGGTGACCAGACATTCCAATCGGACCTAGTCCCACTTGCCAGCATTTGGCCCCGAGGCACACATTTATCGAGGCAGAGTTTTGCTTTATTTCTACTCACACTGAATAAACTCCAACAACACTAATTACTTATATATATATAATACCCAGTCAAGTGCTCACCCAATTATCCCTTAATCACCATATGATTATCTTTTTTCCAAGTTCCATTTAGTCTTAATTGTCATTGCTTGACCCTACTAGATTACAACAATGTTGACACTTTACAACAGAAGCAATGTATTCTGTGCTTCAGCACTGAAGTTTCGCACAAGCACAAAAAGAGAT
Source organism: Chiloscyllium punctatum (assembly GCF_047496795.1). Classification (NCBI taxonomy): domain Eukaryota; kingdom Metazoa; phylum Chordata; class Chondrichthyes; order Orectolobiformes; family Hemiscylliidae; genus Chiloscyllium; species Chiloscyllium punctatum. The sequence goes on along the minus strand of NC_092764.1, from coordinate 54,608,462 downwards.
CAAGCATGTATAAAAACAGACAGGAGTGATTTCTTGATTATAATTTTGTCTTGTTGAACAGTTCAAAACAATTACGGCATAATATTTCTATTTTGTTACATTATCCAACCCTGTTGTGAAATAAATGTTTTTTTTTAGCCTCAATTACTTATAATGGGTGATTTTAAAAATAATGGCCCGAGTAAAGCTTTGCCGATTATGTCAAGAAACTCTAAACCTAATGACATTTTTTTGTTGAATATTAAATAGCAAGTCAAGCAACCTAATAGCTTTTGTGATTACTTTCAGCTCTTGCTAGAAGAGAACTCCAGATTACGTGCAAGAATTAAGCCGATCTATGAGACCCTTATTGCACCTTATGTGCACAAGATTGATGAAGCCTTTCAACCAGGACTTGTAACACTTAACTGGACATCATTAAACAATGACTTGTTTGTGGATAAGGTTAATGCAAAATTAGGTAATAAATTCTATTCCTAACAATACCAGTTGCATCCCGTTTGATGTAAGGAAGGTCATTTTGAGCTTGTAAGATAGTGCAATATGCATAACATACGCTTGGCCACCAAATAAATACCTTGATAGAAAAGGTTTGAAGATGCCGGTGTTTGACTGGGGTTTATAAAGTTAAAAATCACACAACACCAGGTTATAGTCCAACAGGTTTAAGTGGAAGCTCTAGCTTTCAGAGCACTGCTCCTTCATCAGGTGGTTGTCACAACCACATGATGAAGGAGCAGCGCTCCGAAAGCTAGTGCTTCCAATTAAACCTGTTGGACTATAACCTGGTGTGTGATTTTTAACTTGATAGAAAAGGAACATGGAAGAGGTGTTTATCAGCTGGTCGTGTTGATATGGCATAATTTACATTATAGTTCAAAGTCAAAATTATTCCAGGTTAGTTGATAAATAATTTGAGATTTTCTCAAGTTTTCCTAGTGATTTTCTCACCACACTTAATGCTTTAGTCTGCAGTTACAATGATGACAAAACTATTAACATTCACTGTCCTTATCCTTATGAAATGGATAACATCTTCTGCAGTCTGTACATGTAGAATTAAATACTGAAAAAAAATTGAGAAGTAACTGTCAGCAATTCCTCTCTCCACTGTCGGGGACACTATTGAGTACCCTAGATATGGAAATCTAGTATTGGTGTTTCATCCATCGAGTATTGGTATTGGTTGCAATCAAAACTAATGTCATTTACAAAATACTGTGCAAGGATTGTAACAAACACTATGTTGGATAAACAGGCAGAAAACTAGCCACCAGGATACATGAAAACCAACTAGCCACAAAAAGATATGACCCTCTCTCATTAGTATCCTTACATATGGATGAGGAAGGACACCACTTCGACTGGGACAACACATCCATCTTAGAACAAACCAAACAAAGACACGCACAAGAATTCCTAGAAGCATGGCATTCCCAACTGGAACTCTATCAACAAACACATTGAGTTAGACTCCATCTACCACCTCCTGAGAAAAGGAACAGGAAATGACTTCACCACAGGAAAAAAACATCACCATAGGAAATAACATCACCAACCCAAAGAAACCCAAACATATAAATAGAAAGCAGGGATTTTCAGCAGTGCTTTGCCTGAGGCCCACTGAAGATGTTACCTAATAGGTGACGAAACATCTGAAAATGAACCTTTCAGCTCAGCGAGCAAACCTACATCCAAAATTTAGAAGAACGTAGACAGCTTGATGGAATGGGTGGGCAAGTGTCTTATAATCTCAGCTAATATTATTACTGGACTAGATCAAATACAGAAATCTGGCCTGTTAGATCATATTTGGTTCATTTTTAATTTAACGAATTAGTCTCTCACTGATTCACAAGCATGCAATATAGCAGACATTGTTTTAACAAGAAAGTAGGTGTTTATTACACAAAATAAATGAAGATAAATCAGAATAAATGAAATTATTTGCATGTAATAAAAATTTAAAGATTTCAAATGCATGGTAAAAATGTAATCCAATTAATCCCAAATTGCTCCTTACAAAATCCCAAAAACACTCCTTAACAAATCTCAAAAATATATCCTAACAGTACTTACATTAAAGACAATCTCCTACTGCATCACCTTTATAAACTTAATCCAACTGTGACTTCAACTCCCAGTCTGGAGAATCTGATAGCTTCTTCCAGGAGCCTTCACACAAGAGATTAAACTTCCACAACTTTAAATAACACCTTCAGAGTTTTGACACAACCAAACACTTATTTATTAAACTCTGATGTAATTTTTAAAATCAAATCAAACCTAATCTAAGTGGTCTTCTCCCTTTCTCAGGAACAACTGCTTTACACATACATCTTCAGCTAAGGACTCTGCAGAGCAGTCCCAAACTGAAGCTAAAACTGAAAGATTCCTCTGTAAGCAATAGGTGCTTCTCCCAAGCTTAAAAAAAAGTACAGAATATTCCATAAGAAAGCCTGATGTTCTGTTCTGCGTACTTTCTTCCAATCACTGTGGCTACAGAATACATTCAAGCTAATCATTAAACACCTTCAAACTCATAGAAAACCCATATGTCATAAGTTGAAATTAAAAATTCAAACTCAAAGCTCAATAATACTAAAATATATATAAATCACACCCCCTACATTATAAGTGGCAGTTTAAATTTAAGGCAGAGAAGTATAAGAGTTTTAATTTGGTAGGAACAATGCAGAATGTATGAGAGAAGTGTGATTTATATATTTATATATTTTTATGGTTTTGACTTTAAACTTTTCAATTGATTTTTGGGAGGGATTTAGTTATTAATTAGGCCATTCTTTACAGAACAATAATTTTAAACCAGAATGTGGAAGCCAGCAGATGACCGCTGGCCTTCTGGTGAGTTAGTGGAAGTTTTTGAGTTTTGAGAGGGTTTATGCCCATGTCACTAGTATCCTTACATACAGATGAGGAAGGACACCTCTTTGACTGGGACAACACATTCATCCTAGGACAAGCCAAACAGAGACATGCACAAGAATTCCTAGAAGCATGGCATTCCAACCGGAACTCTATCAACAAACACATTGACTTGGATCCCATTTACCACCCTCTGAGAAAAAGAACAGACAATGACATCACCGCAAGAAATGACATCACCAACCCAAAGAAACCCAAACACATAAATAAAAAGCAGGCCATAACCACCAGTGCTTCTCCAGAGGCTCACTGATGATGCATGGTGACAAAACGTCTGAAAACGAATCTTCCAGCTCAGCGAGCAATGGAAGTATGTTTATGTTGTGGAGTTTTATGAGAAAGGTGTGGGGAAACATTGAAATAGTTTTGCGTTGTTTTGGGTTTCAAATAGTCAAGTTTTGATTTTAGTTTAGAAAAATCTAAATGGTGGGAAACTGTTTGGTTCAGTTTGAAAGAGACTTGACTGAAGTTGGATGAAAGAATAATTACTCCTGGAAAAAGGAGTTTGTTCAGAGTAGCTAAGGGAATAAATTATCTAAGTGTTAGGGTTGTAGTTTGTGAAAATTTCCAGAGCAGGAGTGTTTAGATGGAACAGATAATCATGAGGGGCATAGTTAAGGTGCAGAACAAGGGTCGCTTCCCTAGGGTGGGCGAGCTCAAAACTGGGGGGCATAGTTTTAAGGTGAGAGGAGAAATTTTTAAAATGATATGAAGGGCAACGTTTTTACACAGCGAGTGGTTCGTGTGTGGAATGAATTGCCAGGAGAAGTCATGGATGCAGGTACAGTTACAACATTTAGAAGATATTTGAATAAATACATGACTAAGAAAGGTTTAGAGAGAAATGAGCCAATTGCAGGCAAGTGGGACTAATTTAGTTTGGGAACATTGTCGGCATGGACTAATTGGACCGAAGGGTTGTTTCCATACTGTCTGACTTTTTAACTGGATAGGTCTAAACTCTCAGCTGTGTGAATGCTCAAGGGAAAAAGTCTCACAGCTCACAGGACCAATACTGGAAAGAAGCAGTTAAGTCAACTCACAGATTTGAGAGGGAAGGAAATTTTCTCTGGATTTAATTAACTGTAAAGCAATGTTGTTGCTGAATAGATGTGATTTTTGTTTTGCCGATGTTTGAAATCTTTCAGACTGTGATATACTTAGATAACTTGTTTTTTTTATTTTCTTTCTTCATTTTGTGTTAAAAACCTCTATTTTGTTGTTAATATCAAATTTACAGCCTTGAGTAAAATTAAGAGGATATTTGAAAGAGGTATGAAAAGTCATGAGGGGTCTGGAGCAAAGAAGTGGGGCGAACTGTTCCTATTGGTGGAAAAATCAAGAGGCCAAAGGGCAAAGATTTATAATATTGGGCATAGAAGCATTGGCAGCATGAGGAATTTCTTTCTTCATAGCCAATTGTAAGAATCTGGAATGCATTGCCTGACAGTATGGTGGAGACAGGGTCAATTGAAGCTTTTAGAAGGGAATTGAACCTTTTTCTAAAAAGGGGGGAATATGGGGCTACAGGGAAAACACAAGAGAGTAGCATGAGGTGAATTGCTCCGTCTGAGGGCTAGCATAGACGTGACTGGCCAATGCTTTCTTCTGGGTTGTAACCAGTGGGCTGCATGGTGGCACACTGGATAGCACTGCTGCCTTACAGCCCCAGAGACCTGGGTTCAATTACCGCCTCAGGCAACTGTCTGTGTGGAGTTTGCACGTTTTCCCCATGTCTGTGTGAGTTTCCTCCGGGTACTCCAGTTTCCTCCCACAGTCCAAAAATGTGCAGGTTAGGTGAATTGGCCATTCTAAATTGCCCATAGTGTTAGGTGAAGGGGTAAATGTAGGGGAATGGGTCTGGGTGGGTTGCTCTTCGGAGGGTCGGTGTGGACCTTGTTGGGCCGAAGGGCCTGTTTCCACACTGTAAGTAATTTAATCTTTATACACGTCTATGATTCTGTGAGTTATACTTACTTCTAAAGGGTGACCTTATAGAGGTTTATAAAATCATGAGGGGCATAGGTTAAACAGACAAGATCTTTTCCCTCGGGTGGGGGAGTCCAGACTAGTGCAGGGTGGGAGGGGAAAACTATAAAAGGGAGCTAAGGGGCTACTTTTTCATGCAGAGGGTGGTGCGTGTATGGAATGAGCTACCATAGGAAGTGATGGAGGCTGGTACAATTGCAACGTTTAAAAGGCATCTGGATGGGTATATGAATAGGAAAGGTTGGAGCAATATGGGCCAAGTGCTGGCAAATGGACTAGATTAGGTTGGGATATCTGGTCGACATGGAGGATTTGGACTGAAGGATCTGTTTCCATGCTGTACATCTCTGTGACTCTGTGACTCTGTGACTCATGATAAACTTATATTTGTGTAATGTCAAATTTCTCTATGATGATAATGCCCTTTAAAAATAATAAAATACTTTTTAATATTTAGTGATGTATTAATGTCTACCTTTTATTCCATATGTGTGTTCTAATGTTGATCTTCTCTCTATAACATAAAAGCTGAAAGATAATTAATGCATTTTACTGCCTGTTTTGCTGCGTGTGAGAATTTTTCTGTGTGATTGATGACTTAGCCTGTGTGTTAACATCACTTTTACTGGATGCCAGAGATTCTCCAAAGTACCAACATTGGTAAAGGTGAAATCTAATATGAATTACCAGGTCTTTTTTGGGTAGGACTCTTTGAGGATTGAGGAAAATGGCATCGCTTAACGGTTGAATGCAAAATTAGGGCAAATGTTGTGCAATATTTTTGTAAAGACAATATATTATTGTATGCAACTAGGTAAATAGTATTTTTGAACTTCAATTGGTTTTGTTTTGTTAGAACAGCATAAGAGCATACATGTCTTTAATTATGATGATAGATATACCCCATTTACATGTTCTATTAATCCAATATCAAATAATACAATATTTCTAGATTTGTAAATGGTTCTTCTTCCTTTTGTCATTTTTGGATTAAATTTCTGATTATGAATTTTTCATCCTTTATTTAAATTATTCTAATGTTTCTGTCTTGAAGGAGAAATTGATTTGCTGGTTTGCAGAATTAATGACCTTATTGAATATCGTATAGATCGGATCCTGCAGGATATAAGTACCACATCACTTTGTGCATTTCCTGAGGGAACACCGTGGCCGTGTGAGGAGTTTTTAAAACGTACACAGGTATAGCAGACTGTTGTGTGTACAGGGTCTTCTTAAACAGAGCCCATTGGTGGGACTGGATCAGTATGCACTTTACCTTTTATCTGTTTTCTTGTTAGGATTTGTTTGAATATACTTCTGACCTAGGAGAGCTGGATTTCAGTTTTCGGTTTAATGGGTACTGTTATTCTGTTCCTCAGTATTGACATCAAGAAGTTCACAAATTACCAAAAAAAAACTGATTGGAGTGCATACAGAAATTAAGTTAATTGCAGGACTCTCTCTTGTCTATCACTATTCCTTTCAAAAGGGTTGGGCTAGGGTTTTGTAGTTTTCAAATCATTGTAGACATTGGCATAATGTAACAGAATTTTTCTCATGCACTTTGTGATGCTGTACTAAGGCCCTGAATTTCTTGTATTTCATATGATTTTGGGGTTGAATCACTCAAACAATGAATTGTTTCTTTCTGCCTTTCCAAGCTGATTTTCTCTGCACTTTTCTAAGATTACATCTTGTCTTCTGCTGACCCATCTTCCTTCTCCAACCAAAACATTATTAAAACCACATTAAGCATTTATTGGGACTGCTAATGGAAGCATACAGTTCGTAAAATTGTCGCATTGTTTACTTACATGACAAGAGCTACTGCTAAGTCGTTTACAGTATATGGAAAACTTCATATACGCCTGAGAGTCAGGATTTGGTGGTTATAAAGACAAGAAACTTGTCAAAAATGTGCATTGTTCCTTTAACACTAGAAGTCATCCCAAAGTGTGGAATCAAACAAAACTGGTTACTCAACTAAAGAAGGAGATATTAGGAGAAGCAACCAAAAGTATTGTCAAGGAGGTGGTTTCAAGCAAGTCAGGAGAAGAAACAAGTCTAAAAGGAGGGATTCCACCAGTGGGTATAGGCCTATGGTTCCCAAACTTTACATAATGTGTACTCCCATTCTGCTGCCCATGTACCATTAGCAGATTCAAGGTTGAATATTTTAAACCATTTAATGTCTAAGCATTGCATAAAACATACAACTTACAAGATAAATAGACAAATTGTACAATGCCTTTAAAATATGACTCTAAATCAATATGATGGCTGAGGTTATTTATACAAGCACAGGTTCAAATATCAGATGATGGTTTGAGTTGCAAGTTCTTTTTTACACAAAGCTCTGATGATACTTCAGGTAGAATCTTCCCAGCCCTGAACCTTGGGAACCATGGCGAGCAAATTGAGAGAATCGTGTGCTACATCCAGCAAAGAGCTTTTAGTCGGCAAGACAATCTGTCCCATTTTCTAACCGTGTTGAATGGTGTGAAGATACTGTAGCTTTAAGAGGTGTGTTTTGTCTTGATTTCCTTTCAAGAGAGATTGGGGGACAGGCACTGAGTAGTTTGAGAAAATAAACAACTTGCGAGTCCTTCGAAGCAGCTTGAGAGGGTGTGGTCAAGCTCTTACAGATCCAGGATTTCTAGTTAGCTTCCTGCAGTTGTTGCTGGGGTCTCAGCAGAGTTGGAAGGCAGACAATCTCTCCTAGCTACTACACACTCTCTCTCTGCGGAGCTGCTGCGTGTATCTCTTTCTTGTGAATAGAATTGCACATGAGATAATCTGTTTTCTGAATTTGCCTTTTTGCCAAGGGTACTTTTGTGGAACGTTACTATATTGGAAAAGTTACTATTTAGTAGTAAAATAACCTATTATTCTGTTAAGTTTTCCAATAGGGGTAAGTTATTCCAAGTTCCTCTTTCTCATGGCGTATTTCCAATATAATATTTGAATAAATTGTGTTTTGCTTAACATCGAGTAGCTTGACCAGTTGAATTGTAGCTGGAACACAGCACCTCGCATTTACCATTAAAATAAGAAAAAGTTACGGTCTAGGCTACCTTCTTAATATATTTTATGGGGTTTTGGTCTGTCTGTTAGAGTTTCTTGCTAATGAGTAGTTAGAAGTGTATTTGCATGCATTAACATCTCATTATTACCCAATCTCATCTCATTAACTTGCAGTTTTCCATGTCCCTCATCTGCCAGGTAGAAACTAGATAGTGACAATTCCCCACATGCAAGTCAATGTGGTTACCTGGCACTTCGCTGCTTGTCCCTCCTGACCTGAATCTTCGATATCAGGCACTACCATCTCTGGCACACTCCACGGACCAACAAGCACACACAGCACCCCCCCCATCCACAGATATTGACATCTGATATGGACAAATCTCACCATGGACATCTCCATTTCACAGTATGGTTCTGCATTTCAATGCTATGTTTTGGAAGAAATCAGTTCCTTTCATTGCAATCCTGTTGCCAGGACACTTTGTATGCAAGATAACAAATCCGAAACACACTGCATGTGCTTCAGTCAAACAGCCATGTCTCAAAGTTCTAAGAGGAGAAGCTTTGGAGGTTGTTGGGAAAATTCTACTTGACCTCTAAATTAGACCTTAATAAGCCATTAAGTAGCCGTAATTGGCTTCTTGCTGCTTGCCTGTGGGTGGTCTTCCCACTGCTCTATGTTCCCCTCCCCATTCCATTTGTATTAATGGCCTGGAAACTGGCATGTTAACTTCTGAAACTAAATTCTGCATCCACCTGCCTCTGTGCTCACTCCTATCGACTGCTTAAAACCCAGCCTTTAAGCAACAACAAGTGCATTATTTAAAGGCTGAGTGCATTAATGTAAGGAATATTCCAAAGTACTTGTGACCTGCCTCCCCCAGCAATTTCTGATCAGCATTGACCTTGGTGATATTTGTAATTGCAAATCTTCCCTTTAATCTTAAACAGCCTCAATACACCAAGTGGATGCTAAACATGTCAAAGATTTAAACCCAATCATAGGCTGCTAGAAAGCATTGAAAGTCATTTATTGAACTGCTGACAGTCCTGGTATAATGGGAGAAAGTGAGGACTGCCGATGCTGTAAATCAGAGTCAAAAAATGTGGTGCTGGAAAAGCACAGCTGGTCAGGCAGCAGCCAATGAGCAGGAGAGTCGATGTTTCGAGCATAAGCTCTTCATCAGGAATGGGAGCCTGCAATACGTAAATTAATATATCGCAACAACCACACGATGGTAGGAAACAAGGGTGTACATGTTAGAGAACACAAATGTCAGGGATGCACAAGAGGATTTGTAATTGTACAACTTACTCCACAAACCTTTCTCATTCCCCAGGCTGTCTTAAATTCCCTTGATTGTCAACTCATCATAATTTGAGGTAATGAATGTTCATCTGTGAATAGCGCTGACGGAAGAGAGGATATACAAGAGGCCCAGTGTAGTTGGAATGGAGAGTTCAGGTTGTTTTAGGAAAAATTAGTATAATCAACTAAATATCATGTAACATTGGAATTGTGTTGATTCATTGTTGTGATAATTAGTCTGTGTTGCCTTTCTTTTGTTTCACTAAATATTTGTTAACATGATACATGCAAATGTATTTTGAAAAAAATTGGGAAAACTTGATGTTTAACTATCACCTATTTTTAAATAGGATATGTGCATCAAAGGAGTCCAGTCACTGCAAAGTAAGAGCATGCTGGCAGAAGTAGCAACCAATGAACTCATTAACATGCTGCTCGATGTGGATTCAGATGATGAAAATGATGATATAGAAGGTATAACAGTGCTGGAATGAGCCTCATACATGTTGCTTTAATGAGGATTAATGTTCCTCTGTTGTTGAGATACAAATCCAAAAGTGATTAACTATATTGAGATGTCAATACTGATGGATGTAAAACAGGGACTGATGGGATATCACAACAAGATTTTGAGCACAGCTAATACAATGCATCATTGGGTAATGTGTTGGCTTTGGGACCTGAACAGATTTAAAATATTTCTGAATTTCTCAAATGGTTACTTATGTAGAATTTTATTGATTTATTTGAGCTTAAAATGATATCACTTGTTTCACTTTTCATTTTTGTGGGAACCTACAACTATGCAAGCAATTATATTAGCGTAACATTAAGAAAAAGCATAATAATAAAGGAAGTCTTCATTATATCATTCAATACTTAAAAAAAAATTGAATGTTTGGAAAGATGACAATTTTATAATATCCTGTTTCAAAGGATCATGGGCATCATAATCGTACTTTAAGGTTTTAAAGATAAATCAGAGTACTTGATGGAAAATGAGGAGCAATAGAGGTCCAAATACATTTTGGGTTCCATGTACATAGATCACTAAAATATGATGGATAGTTACAAAAACAACCAAAAATGCTGCTAATGGAATGCTGGCCTTAATATCAAAAGACTTCGAATACATGATGATAGAAATTATGCTGCAGCTATACAAAGACACTTGGAGAAACACTCAGGCCTGGTTGGACATTCAAATGTTTAGGAAGGAGGTGCTTGAAAGGATGCAACATAACTTTGTTAGAATATACAGGTTTGGCACAACATCGTGGGCCAAAGGGCCTGTTCCTGTGCTGTACTGTTCTATATTCTATGTTCCACAACAGCAGGGAGGTACTGCTGAGGCTGTATAAGACTCTGGCCAAGATTAGAATGGTGGGGGAAAAGCACAGCAGGTCAGGCAGCATCCGAGGAGCAGGAATATTGACGTTCAGGCAAAAGCCCTTCATCAGGAATCACCATCTGCCTGACCTGTTGTGCTCTTCCAGCGCCACTCTAATCTTGACTCTAATCTCCTGCATCTGCTGTACCCACTTTCGCTGAAGACTCTGGCCAGTCAGTATTTGGAATTATGTGAGCAGTTTTGCAGCCCGTACCTAAGTACGGATTTCTGACATTGGAGAGAGTCCAGAGGAGATTTACAAGAATCATCCTGAGAATGAAGACCTTGTCATATGAGGACTAGTTGAAGACTCTGGGTCTGTATTCAATGGGGTTCAGAAGGATGAGGGGGAATCTGATTGAAACTTATAGAGTACAGAAAGGCAGGAGTGGACATGAAAAGGATATTTCCATTAGTGTTAGAGACTAGGACCTGAGGGCACAGCCTCAGAGTGAAAGGATGACCCTTTAGAATTGAGATGAAGGGATATTTCTTCAGCCAGAGGCTGGTGAATCTGTGGAACTCTTTGTTGCAGAGGGTTCTGGAGGCCAAGTCACTCAGTGTATTTAAGATTGGGATAGATAGATTCTTCATTGGTAAGGGGATCAAGGGTTACAGGGAGAAGGCAGGAGAATAAGGTTGAGAAGCACGTCAGCCATGATCGAACAATGGAGCTTGATGGGCTGAATGGCCTAATTCTTTTGGTCTTAAACTTAAATTAGAGATTTTAGCTACAAAGTTTCTTTGGAGCTGTTGGAGTAAAGTAAATTAAGAAGAGATTCAATATGGTGTGCATAATCATGACAGGTTTAGGTAAAGCAGAGAGTGAAAAGCTAGTTGTATTAGTTGATGATAAAGAACTGGGGTCAAAGATTTAACGTTTCAACCAAGAATTGCCAGGGGTGTGAGAATGAACTTTGTTATGCAATGGATGGTAATGACCTGCTGCCTGGGAAGGTGCCTTCAAAAGAAAATTGGATGGAGTTTGAGGGAAATAAACTTGCTAGGCTACAGAGATAGAGCAGGGAAATGGGACTGACAGGATTTCGGTGCTGGCATGGATGTGATGGGCTGAATGGCCCCACTTTATGCCACTTCAGTTGAAGTACAACTGTGGGCAGTGCACCTAAGGAAGATAGTGCAGTTTGGATTAGCTCAAATGAGACCTGGACTCGAAGAGTTGACAAAGGATAGAAACAAAGATGTTATTCATTTTTCAAGATGGTAAGGGAATCATATGGTGCATAGAAACACACTATGTCTGTTGTTTCTACAGTAATCAAAGGTAGCTTAAATTGGAGTCAAGCTCTTCAGGAGTGAAATCAGGACATTTGTTTGCTTTAAAACTAAGATTGATAGGATATGTGTAACCAAAACTATTAAGGGATATGGGGCAAAGGCAGGTGCAGTGAGTTACAGATCAATCATGCATCTGTTGAGTGTTGGATAAGGGTTGAGGCTAGATGCTGTGCTTCAGTCTAAGAAATTTGATTGCAACAAGAATTGGGAGTTGTATGGCTGAATTTCAAGGTTATGAGCTATTGGCATGGAGGCATTCACAAGATTTTATTTTTCATGACAGAAAATAATGAAACAAAAGCACGATTCCAGTCCTCAATGGGCATTTCTCCAGATGCTCATTCAATCTCAACATTAAAGAGATTAAAAGATCACAAATTTCTGAAGCAAGAGGCAAAGGAGTTGCTCAATCACTTCAGCCGTCGAAATGTGGACGCACTTGTTAAGGTCATACGCAACACCCTTGAAACACTAAGAAAACGCATGCATAGTTCTCACAAGATTCGTTATGAGGGTAAGATTCCGAGTTTCATCAATTTTGCTTGCTGATGTCTGAGGGTATCTTCTGCTTAATTTAAGGCCTAAAATTAAATACTTTAATATGAATGATTTGGTCACTTAAATAGTCTTTTATTCAAATATTAGAGCATTGAAGCTTGAATTAGTAAATTGAAAAGCATAGCATTAAAGGCAATGTTTGCAGGATTATGGAAGAAACACACTATTGAAAGTGGTTGGAAAACTCAAACGGTTAAATGACAAAGGATAGAAACAAAGATATTATTCATTTTTCAAGATTTTAAGGGAATCATATGGTGTATAGAAACACACTATGTCTGTTGTTACTACAGCAGTATTAGCTCTGAACGCTGGTAAAATTTACTTTGACTGGTTTGAGTCCACCCTTAAAGAAAATATTGGAGCACCTCACGGTGGCTGCATACTATAATATGGGAGAAGTGTGAAAGATTTTCTGAGTTCTTTTTCAATTTGTCTCTTTCCAGAAATGCACTTCTCAACAAAAACTGCCTGGCCTGATAGAAGTATGATAGGCTGAGATTTCCCATGTTGGACTTAGATGGTGCCACATCCACCAAAGTTTGGAGGGAGTTATCTCACACAATTATGGGATGGCTTGGTGGCTCAGTGGTTAGCACCGCTGCCCAACAGTGCTCGGGACCCGGGTTTCATCCCAGCCTCGGTGACTGTCTGTGTGGAGTTTGTACGTTCTCCCCATGTCTGCATGGGTTTCCTCTGGGTGCTCCGGTTTCCTTCTGCAATCCAAAGATGTGTGTGTCAAGTGAATTAGCCATACTAAATTGCCCAAGTGTTCAGGGATGTGTAGGTTAGGTGCATTAGTCAGAGACTAATGTAGAGTAATAGGGAATGGGTCTGGGTGGGATTCTCTGCAGAGGGTCGGTGTGGACTTGTTGGGCCGAAGGGCCTGTTTCCACACTGTAGGGATTCTATGATTCTATGAATTATGTGCTTCTCACCTTATTATCTATGCAAACAAGATGTTTCACAAAAAACTTGGTGAATCACTGGTCGTGAGCAAGCTGGAAGTTCTCATCCCTAGTGGCACTGTCTGGTTAATAGGTTCTGGTGCCATATTTAGAGGCCCAGATGGACAAGGCTTCCCCTGTTGCAAGGAGCTTTCACTCAGCCAGTGGTGGTTGCCTTCTACACTGCAGAATTCCTTCTAAGAAGCAGAAAGTCACCGATCAATTCATTGACACTATGTTACAACCATTACTGGATGGAATCAGGGGCAGAACCGAGGACCTCTCCCTAGAGAGTGGTACCAGGAGGCCATCCTATCAAACTTGGACTGAAATAGCAGTGGCACTCACGAGTACACCCAGCGCTGCAGTCCTGCAGGAAAATGAATGATATTCTGTGCTCTGCAAAGGTAAGGAGCATGATCTTGACTCTGTGAGCTCACACACAGACAAGCATCACTCAGTTTAATTCTGCCACTCTGTAGGCATGTCACATGTAGCTTGGCTATCACTTGCAAGCCTGAGTATCACATCTACAATGTGCCCTCAATGGCTCACTCCCTCCTTTTGCTGACAAACTACTAACCCTTCTGAGCACTGTGCGTCCTGTTCATTTAATGGTGATGGCTCACCTCCTCATATGCTCAAAGTGCTGCTGTACACATTGTTGTTGTATTCAATCCTTCCCTTTAACTTATTACAGGAAAAGTTGGCCCAGAACCAAGTGGAGAGAGCCAAGAAGGCCAGAGAAGTACTGACATAAAGATCCTGACACCCTGGGAATCCTGGACTGTTCCTGTGCAAGGGGAAGACAGGATTATCCTAAGAGTAATAGTACCAGCTGCTGTTTGCATAAGCTATTGTATTTCATCACCAGGTAATTCTTTCTCTTTTCTTCTGCAAGCGTGAGCAGTGACCAGGAGCAAACCAAATGAAGGAGGTCACAACCTGAGCCTTGTAGCAGCACCAGCAACACCTCTACAGATGATGCCTTTGAAACCTCAGAGGATGCACCAGCAAGGTGTTCACTTACACCATCCACCAGCCGAGAGTCACCTCAAGACATGTTAGGTAGAGTAGACTTTGAGGCATAATCTGGTGAGCACATCACTGATCTGTTTCTGCAGCAGATGGAGGACAAAACGCCCAATGTCTCTGACTTTCAGAGGATGGCTGGAGACCAGCTACCTTCTTCAGCATAACTTCTGCAACGGGCTGTCTACTTGGCCTAAAGTGACCTGTTCAACCTGCCGAGAGAGGTCAGGGTACACTGAGCAGAAGCCCTTAGTGGGCAAGAGTGAAGAATGGAGGAGTCTGACCATGTTCTAACGATTGTGATGGCTTTGGCGTATGAGCTCTTGGCTGCCTCGATGAAGAGGATGTTGTCCCACTGACACTCCATCACACTAGCCATGTGTACTCAGCATCAATGACAAGGGGAAAGGGGAACAAGATACCTTTTCCTCAGTCCAAATGTCCCTGTTTATCATGGAGACATGGTGGTACTCGTAGGCACACAGAAGGTTGGAGAGTGGGCACACTAACACCTTAGAAGCTTCTTCTCAGAACACTTCAGAGATCTCCTGCCATTGCTCCAGTCCTCCGCCAGTTATCCTATTGCATCCAGTAGTTGAGGAGGGTAAACCTGCAGTCATACAGAAAACTCTCAGAAGGCTGGTGCCTAATAGGCATCAAGCCCCATGAGGATACCTATCAGAATGTTCAAAATCACCAGGATGTCCAAGTCAGCAGGCTCCCTTCATCTGAGTTGGGAATGACTGGCTTTCACCTAGACATAAAGGGTGGGAGAGGAATTAAAATCAAACTTTTAAGGACACGTTGATACCATAGGTATTTGATCACTGTGTGGAATCTGTCCAGCTCAGGTGGCTGGATTGTTGGCTCACAGAGCAGTGCGATGCCAGCATTGTGGGTTCAGTTCCCATCACTGGTTTGACGTTACCATGAAGGACTCTCCTTCTCAACCTGAGGTCTGGTGGTCCTCAGGTTAAATCATCACCAGTTCCTTCTCTCTAATGACAGCAGCCCCTATGATCTTGTAAGACATTGGTGACACAACAACAACTGGATAGAACAAGCACGTTTGTTAATGTATGTTTACTTGATCTATACTATTATACCAACTGGATCTGAGAAGGTTCACAGAAATGAAATACATGGCAAATCTTTCACCATTTCACCAATTGCAGCTTTTCAATTGCCATACCTTGGCACCTCTCTCATAATCAATAAGGTGGCTGACGAGAAATTGCCTAATCTGTCAGGGGACACAGATCAGTTAGGGATTGATATCAAGGCAGTCTAGATGTCAAGGAGACTCATGACAATGATAAGGTCTAGGTGTGGAAACAAGGCCTGCATTGTCCAATTGATGGTCACTGAACACACATCTTATGGGAGTTGATGGGGACTCTGTCAGGTATCTACAAATTTAATGAAGTAATTGACTGTCCCATATTTGGGGTTTTCAGAGCTGTATCGGAATATTTAAGTATGTGAAATTGGCAATGGCCATATCACATGTAACTATCTTTTAATTGTGGAGCTGAATAGAGGGAAAGCTCAAAACTTCATTGTCCATAGTACTGCAAGTGTCAGTGAGGATGTTCAGGCATTGCAAAGACAAAGACTCATTGTATTCTTCAGAATTGCAGTGATAGTTGGGGTGGACGGAGATTCTGGGGGGGTGTGGAATGTGGGATGGGGGGAGGTGTCAGGTACATCAAATGCAGTCTCAGGATGTGGGACAACCCATCAATATTCACTATGGAGTGGACTTTCTAATGTGACTCATGTATTTGAAGCAAGGATTCATTCATGTGAGCAGTATTGAAAGTCCTCAATGTATCACAGGTGCTTTAGTAAGATATGGCATGCACATTAGCTTTCACAGAAGTGAGGAGATCAGAATTATCATTGAAAGGAAAAGTCAACATTTTATTGCACAGATAAATAAAATCGAAAAACAACTCAATCCTTGTGGATACTATAGACTGAAGGCTGACATCCAACTGTACAAATGAAATAATAAGAACTCAAAACATCTCAACCTAGCTCACTCTACATTTGTCTGTGCCATCTCTGGGTTGTCTTCACTTTGAGATTTTCGAGAAGATTTGTAGCTCAAGTTGTGGATCAGGTTGTTAGTTTGCTCGCTGAGTGGTAGATTTGTTCTCAGATGTTTCGTCACCATGTTAGGTAACATCATCAATGAGCCTCTAGTGCTAATTATGTGTCTTGGTTTGTTGTGGTGGGTGATATCACTTTCGGTTCTGTTTCTGAGAGGTTGGTAAATGGGGTCAAAGTCGATATGGTTGTTATTGGAGTTCCAGTTTGAATGCCAAGCATCTAGGAATTCCTACATGTGTCTTAGCTTAGATTGTCCCAGAATGGATGCATCGTTCCCACTGAACTAGCATCCCTCTTCATCTGTGTTTATGGATACTAATGATAGTTGGTCATGTCTTTTGGTGGCTAATTGTTGCTCATGTATCCTGGTGGTTAGTTTCCTGCCAATTTGTCCAATGTAATGTTTGTTGCAGTCCTTGTATATTACATTTGTTCTGTTGGCTGTATGTACTGAGTCCTTTAAATTCTTCAGTAGTTGTTTTCATGTGGTAGGAGGTTTGTGGGCGACCATGATGCCTACAAAGTTCACCAAAGAGGAAGGAACAATAATCAACTTTCCTTCTTGAACATCATGGTGGGACAAAAAGCCAGCGGAGAGCTGCAGACTAATGTCTACAAGAAAGCCACACATACTGACCAGATACTCAACTACAGAAGCAACCATCCCAACACCCACAAACAGAGCTGCTTTCGGACACTATTCAAAGGAGTCACAACATACTGCAGCACCCTAGGTACAGAGGATATCAATTACCTGAATATCAATTATCCTAATATCAGATTATCCGAAGAAGATCTCGAGGAAACATTACATCAAAGGCGTGTTTCCAACACTGATCGCACAGTGTTGTTTACAGTGATTAAAAGTGAGCCCAGTTTACTGAAATGCAGCCAAGAACAGTCTTGGACATTGATGGGAGCTCAGGCAACATCTCCACATGACTGACCACCTGCCCTCTCTCTCTCTTCT
Source organism: Chiloscyllium punctatum (assembly GCF_047496795.1). NCBI lineage: Eukaryota > Metazoa > Chordata > Chondrichthyes > Orectolobiformes > Hemiscylliidae > Chiloscyllium > Chiloscyllium punctatum. Next base: position 54,590,880 of record NC_092764.1, on the reverse strand, counting down.
CCCACACTTTCCCTGGCGTTCTACACATGGGTGTACTCTTAGATCCCCACCCGCCTTCCCCAGATAATCTCTCCAACATTGTCCTGTACAGGGCAACAGAGGAACCTATGTAAAAAGTTTTGTGTGTGGCTGTGTGTGGGCATGTATGTGTGTGTGTGTGTGTGTGTATGTGTGTGTGCGGGTATGTGCGTGTGTGTGTGCATGTGCGTGTGTCTGTGCATGTGTGCGCATGCGTGTGTGTGTCTGTGTGCGTGTCTGTGTGCGTGTGCATACTATTTGGAGACTCACCCCCCAAAAGGCAGCAGCAGAAGTCTTGTTGTTGGTGTCCAGTCCAGCTGCCCTGGAGAGATGGTGGGGGTGTTTGGGAGAGTGCACGGGTGGCGGGCATGGAGCGGTGTTGGACGGCATTGGGGGGGGGGGGTGCGGGCAGTGGTGGGGGGAATGGGGGCGCGAGGCGAATGGGTTTAGGAGTTTGGGCGAGCACAGAGGTGGGGGCAGGCAGTCTGGGGCAGTGTTGACGGGGTTGGGAACAGGGCAGGGGGGCTGTGTTGGATGGGGGTGGTGTTGGACAGGGCTGGGGTAGGGCGGGGACTCACGCGCGGTGTGCTGTGTGTCTCCTGATGGGGAGCAGACTTCACTGAAAACTCCGAGCCCCAGAGGAAAGGCATTGATGTGATTAATCGAATAATCGATTATCCAAACGAAATAGTGCCTGCCCATCTCATTCAGATAATCGAGGCTCTTCTGTAGTAGGTTTGTGGGCTACCATGACACCGAGGGGCCAGAGTAGTTTGTAGTCATCTCTGAAATGTCTTTGTATGGTAGATGACTGGAGTTGCTGGGTGTGTTGTGTCTTCCTATTTAGGCCTGTTGTGCAGGAATTGGCGGACTGCGCTTATCAGGTACCCGTTGTTCCTGAATATGTTTATAGGTGTTTCTCCTTGGCTTCTTGTAGTTATAGGGTGCCGCAGTGTGTTGTGACTCCTTTGAATAGTGTCCTAAAGCAGCTCTGTTTGTGGGTGTTGGGATGGTTGCTTCTGTAGTTGAGTATCTGGTCAGTGTGTGTGGCTTTCCTGTAGACGTTAGTCTGCAGCTCTCCGCTGGCTTTTTGTCCTACCATGATGTTCAAAAAGGAAAGTCGGTTATTGTTCTCTTCCTCTTTGGTGAGCTTTATACCAGTCAGGATGTTGTTTGTGTTTGTGGGTTTCTTTTAGCTTGTTGCATTTCGTGGTGATAAAAGGTGCCATTCATGTAGAGGACCCAAAGCTTCGACTGGATTGTGGAAAGGGCTGTAGATCCTAGACATCCACACCTCTCCCTGCCACCGAGTTTACATACAACTTATTGCCGTTAATGAGCGCGGCTCATTCCCCAGATTTATTTTTGGGGTGTCCCTGTCAGATTGACTGCCAAGTCCAGGACTGATCTTGCTTGACTCTCAGGACCAATTATGGTCCACTTCCCAGACTGAAACATTGATGATAGCCAAACTTGAACTGGACAAACCTGTTTGACTGACCATAGACAATCACTTGGATTAGAAATGGGCCAACTCCTGGAGTGACTATGGCTGTATCCCCTCAATGGACAAGAACCCATTCTCACCCTGTTAATCGTGCACTCCACCCACCCACCCACCCACCCCCTCATTCATGCATTGCCATTGCTCTTCATGCATGTGCACTGCATTTGCTGTGTTCACTGCAGGTACAGTCCTTCACCACAGATGTTGACGTACTTTCGAGTTGCCGGTGTTGGACTGGGGTGCGCAAAGTTAAAAATACACAACCCCAGGTTATAGTTCCAACATCAAGTTGATGTAACTTAAATTGTATGTTGAAAAAAACAGGGATTGTTTGTTAATTCTCTCATCTTTTAGAATGACCATGTTGGTTTCAGTTCTTTCAAATGTAAATCCCAGAATTTCTTTAAAGTTACATTCCCAAGTGAACTTTAACAATTGGTGCCATGTCAGCCCAGACATTGAAGGTGTGAGGTGCCCTGTGCGAGGCTGTCTGTGCCCCAATATTCAGACTGATTCTAATCTAAAAAAAGGATTTACAGAATCTTACATGGATTCACGCAGTTTTTGAGCAAAATAATATGTCATTCTAAAAGTACAAATTCACCCCACAAACCTATATGTGTCTGTGTGTGTATGCGCATGAGTGTGAGTGTAAAGGGGTCTAAGTCTGTAAGAAGGTGTGTGTGTACATGTGAGTATATGTGGGAGTGTATGAGAGAGAGTTTGTAGGTATGAGAGAGGGTCTGCATGAGTGTATGGGTCTGTAGAAATGTGTGTGTGTTTGCACAGTGCAGTGGGGTCACCTGCAGAGTGACATGAACCCAAGGTCCCAGTTGAGGCCAACCCCATGGGTACTGAACTTGGCTATCAGCCTCTGCTTGGCCACTTTGCATTGTTGCCTGTCCTGAAGTCCACACAGATTTTTAATGATATTGACATAGCTCTTCAGTTGCATGCATATTCCCTTTCCCATTGGCTTCTCTGGTCTCTCCACTAACATGGTACCCAATGAAGATTTTCTAATTGGGATTTACCCTTTTTTTTGCTAATAACTGTTAAAAAAATGATGCGAGGTGTTCAGGATTTTAGTTGTACTCACCAGAGACAGAATATTTTTATTCACATTTGTACTATTGGATCTTATCTTCCTTATGTGTGTAAGTTCAAACAGGATCCAAGAAGCAGAATTCTGTGAACATAATAACTAAAATGATGTTGGTTTAGCAATATAAAGTTGCCACTTTATTTGGAGATATACAATTAATTTCAACAATATTTACACAAATAATTGGAAGTAATTTGTGTAAGTATTGTAAGAGTTGTTGATGATTAATAGATGAAAAAAAACCCACAAGTGATTTGTTGATGGGGAAAAATATTCAGCTGTATAAGAGCATTTCTATATATAAAAAAAATGTAAGAGTTTGCAATTTATTCTAGCCTGTTGATCAGAACCACATTTACTTTGATGAGGATGGACTATTATAAAATGTTAAATATTGAATGGAATTGCCATTGGTGAGTGAGTTGGAGAATATAGGGTAGGATTTTGACTCAATATTAGGGAAGTATTAGAGGAAGACATATGCCTAATTTCACATCTACAGCTGGCTTGCTGACACCATCCTGACTAGGCCAAATATTCTGGTGACTGGGAGCAGAATGGCTATTCACTTACAACTGGTGAATGATTAAAAGAGATAATTCACCAATTAATTAAAGCTCTTGATCAAGATTGACTGACTGAATTTTCCAGTCAGCTTACTGATCCCCATACCACTGGTAGCATAGTGACTGCTTGGACAGGCAGTGTTTCAGATATCTGTCAGCTACCTAGCCACAGTCACTGTGTGGGGGGGTTTACTCCTCCACAGTATTAATGCAAAAGTTGTGGTCATGTTTTACTCTAAAAGGATTTCAAGTGCTGAGAGGAACCTAAAGATGTAGGGCCTCCAAGTGACCTTCCCAGCTTTGAAAATCCATCTGCCAAATTAATTTGGTGCTTGTACTGCATCTGCTAACTACTAATTGACAATCCAGGCAAGGTTAATGGGAGCTGGCCTCTCCCAACAAGTAGTGGAGTCAGGATCCCTGTTTGACTTCACTATTGAAGCCCCATCCAAAATGCAAAAACCTATTCTTAATTTCTGCTGAGTGTGACTCCAAAAAGGAAGTTTTCTGGAAAAGACTAATAGAGCAGAACAGTCTATATTTTTGTTATACATTTTAACCTAACTCAATTTCTGTAATGTTGATAGAAACAGTAGACCATTTTACATTTAACTGGGCAACTCTCTATTTATTCCAAAGCAGTAAATTTATTTTGGGTGGCATTAGGAAAGAAAAGAATTGACCATTTTGCTAATTTAATCAACATTTGCACGGATGTTACAGCTGTAGAGTAGTGAGCCTTGATTATCAGTGCATTTCTCCCATCACAGTCATACCAACATGGATATGTTGATGAAGGGCTTGTGCCTGAAACGTCAATTCTCCTGCTCTTCGGATGCTGCCTGACCTGCTGTGCTTTTCCAGCACCATACTCTTGACTCTGATCTCCAGCATCTGCAGTCCTCGCTGTCCCCATGGATATTCTTCTGAATTATCATTTGTTTTAGACATTTTAATTTCTTTACCTTTTTAATCTATTAACCTCTTAGAGGAACATAACTTCAATCTTTTGAATGTGGTGGACTTTAAAGTGCTTCAGTTACATTTATCTCATTTTCTGCTCATAAATTTTAATTCTGCAAGTTAAAAGAGTTATATACCAGAAGAAATGAACCATAAATTATATTACCATAATATATTTTAAAAGAAAGTCACCTTTTCTGCTGAGTTCATTATTAAAATCATGCTTGTGTTCTGCCATAAAGGAAAACACGTTCCACCACATTCATAAAAATCAGTTTATGATTATTTGATTGTATAAGATGTATTCAAAATGCTAATGTGTGTGAGGTCTTAAAAATTGTAATGATTGGGATAATAATGTGGGCCTTAAATATTAGCAACAGTGGAAATGTAGTGAACATTTTATCTGATTTTTTGGACTCTGTTTCTTTCTATTGCTCTGATTATTACAGAAAATAGACTCGAGCAAATCTAGGGTTACAATCATAGCAAATACATGGGATTCTATTTTGACAGATTCTCTCATCTTAGATCCTGATTCAGATTATCAGAAACAAGACTTCAGTTCAGTTCTCCATGTTGACATTTGCCTTGCCATACCTGATATTATGCTCCGTCCAACACTGGAAGAAATCCAGTATACTTTGAATAGAGTGTGTGACAGTATTATCAATGTTTCCAAAGGACTATCCATGTGGAGCAAGAGAAGGATGACAACAGTATGTATTGTGGACATTTTAACTCTTAGCTAATCCGTGGTGAGTTTGGATTTATTTTTAAATTGTGGAATTTTTTCAAGCTATTTGTAATTAAATATTTATTCATACCTTTTAGAGAATAATGTTGGAACATATTTGAAGTGCGGAAGTGAAAATTTATACAAATTAAAATTTGTGGAGATTTGCTGGTGTAAATGCCAGTATACATGAACTACTCACCTAATTATAAAGTGAGCTACTTAGTAGCCTCAAATAAGCCTCAACTTTTAATGTGTAATAAGGGTGAAATATAGGTCAGGATGCACCATGAAATCTACCTAAAGAAATACACTGATAAAAATGAAAGAACTGCATCAGCTGACAATTATTTAGAGGGATTGAAATAAATATATCATTTTATTAACAGAAAAAGTCAAATGACCAGAAAATAGCTGAATTACAAAGAAATGATACACAGGATGACTCCTTGATTGATAAATATGAAGGAAACCTTGCAGGTAATTACTAATGGAAGCAGGTAAATATATTTTGTCAGAACATAAAAACTGCAGCAAATAACTTGCTGGCTGAAGGCATCAGGTTGGGAAACCTCTCCTTCTTAGGTTCCTCACAATATATATCAATTCAAGTACCAGCTCCAACTTGTATATGACACCATGATTTTACTTTGGAAGTGGATTCTAAAGAACCATAGGTAAAAATTCCAAATTTTTGTCAAAAAAAATCATCAGACTTTAAATTTTCACCGAGAGCAGGACACTGACTTTTCCTTCCCATTGGGTGGACAGAAAGACATTGTAAAATTCTGAATAAATTAAGCCAAATTTTCCTGTGTTTAAAATGAGTGGATAGAAGTCATAGAGAGCTTGTGCCTGGTTTTCCAACATCTACCCATCAGACTCATGCATACGGAACATGATGAGAACCTACCTCAAAGTTTGATCTTATTGTAAAGTCACAGTATCGCCTGGAATCTGAAGCCAGATTTCTAACTAAGAAAAATAATTGGATTGTAAACTGATTGTGACTTCATCCCTTTTCCCCTCTTTCTAACTGCTAGAGCTTCTCAGCATGAAGATGATTTGAGTGAAAAACAGAATGACTGTTTAAATAAACGCATAAACTTCATTACAATGTTCAAATAAACAGTTTGCCTCCTATGATTGGTTTGGCTGTGCTTGCATTGTTCTGCCTCTGCTCAAACTTATCTGACCTAGCAACAGCCTGCTTGGTTTTTGGAGTTGTGCCCTTTAAGACTGCCAATGTCTCCTCCATGCGCCCTCATATTGGCCATGTCTCCCATGTATCCTCCTCAACTGCTGATCCAGTATTCACTGTGGCCAGAGGTGAAGAGGCACATCCTAGCAATGAAAATCTTTCAGATGGATATGAAAACGTACATGCCCAGCAAACCAATAGAGTTGTCACTTAAGAGCATGATTCATAGTGAAAAAAATGCAGACCTGTAAAACAAACCCCTTAAATGGCCACTTGTTGTATAAACAAACAAGCACCTATTTATTAATGAAATGAAATACAGATAACCCTTCAATGAAGGTAAAGTCACCATAGCCTCTCAGAACCCTATGGCCGCTTTCTCATTCCACAGAGGTGACTTGGGGTGAGTTTAACCTGAGGATCAGCATGTCTCAAGTGAGGTTGAGGGCCTTCATTGAAATTTCAGCCAGGAATTGACCCATACTTGTTGGCATCATTCTGCACCCTAAAACAAATTGACAGTCAACTGGGCTAACCAACCCCCATCCTTTAATTCTTTCATCCTTTAATCATTCCATACAAACTGTGTACACAACCTTTGGCTGAGATGTATGATTTTACAGCCAAGTATTCATAATGGGCTTAATTGTAAAAGCAAACTCTTGCAACTGTAGAGAATGGAACCTATTGAACCTGACAAAAGGCCAGATGACCTATAAATCAATTTAGCGCAGGAGTGAAAGCTGCAGACCATTTAATTTACAAATCTAAAACATGTTGGACATGTTGGTTAATTCAGCTCATGTCATTAGAATTCCCCTTACAGTTTTCTTTGATTTTAAATGCATGATGGCATCATTCCAAATGGGAAGAGTACTCTAAGGTACAATGTTAGTCAATACAATGGTCAACTTAGTTCTGCATGACAGAGCCATATGATCACTCACTGCAATAACAACACATCTAATTTATGTTACTTGATGTTGTCATGTTTTAACACTAACTTGTCAGAATGTTCCTTGCTACTCAGCAGGCTGTCTCCAAGGATCACAAGCTTTGAAACAAGGCAGGTTTTCCAAAGCCTTTCAAATCCTCCCCCCATCCTCGACCTGTTGAAAATACAGGTAAACAGAGGTCACCTATTTTTGTGAGTGCTAACCCTGATGCCAAGTAGGCTTATGACTGATTCCTAACCTGAACCTCGTCCTGCCTGTGATAAGATTATATTACCCAGTTTTATACAGGAAATTTAAACTTATGAGAAAAATGAAGTTTCGGTGATCCCTGTCCTTTTCCCAACTCTGGGGAAACATGAAAATTCCAGATTATCCAAAATTCCAGATTATTTTAGCTCAGTGCTGTAGTGAGATATCGCTGTGTGTACATAGCAATAGTGATTGCACATCAAAGTAAATTGTTTTAGATGTTTGTTTGTATTTCATAAGTGATATAAGAGACTATAATGCTCATTGTTGAAAAGATACAAATAAAATGTAATGTCTTTCCTCATTTGCAGATGATACTGTGCCAGATTTGATTTTGGCCTACACTCAACCTAACAATTACTACAAGATAATTTCTGAAAACAAGGACATAATTAAGCTAGTTTCTCTCATTTCATCATCTGTCAATTCATTTAGAAAGGTAAAACAATTGCCGTGAGTGATGATCATTTGTTTAAATGCCATTGTATCTAATTGTGCTGGTTGAAACATTGCTTATATTGAATGGGAAAACCACCTGATAGGATAATAGGAGAGGGCCGTGGTATGAATATTTATAGTCATAGAGATGTACAGCATGGAAACAGATCCTTCAGTCCAACTCATCCATACTGACCAGATGTCCTAACTTAATTTAGTCCTATTTGCCAGCATGTGGCCCATATCCCTCTAAACCCTTCCTATTCATGTACCAATCCAGATGCCTTTTAAATGTTGTAATTGTACCAGCCTCTACCACTTCCTCTGGCAGGTCATTCCATACACACACCACCCTTTGTGTGAAAAAGTTGCCCCTTAGGTCCCTTTTAAATCTCTCCCCTCTCACCATAAACCCATGCCCTCTAGTTCTGGACTCCCCACCCCAGGGATAAGATCTTGTCTATTTATCCTATCCGTGCCCCTCATGATTTTATAAATCTCTATAAGGTCACCCCTCAGCTCATTTGTTTGATATGTTTAGGTTTGAATGGAGATTGTTGAAATCAGCAGATACAAGTTGATTAAAGTTAAACACAGAAGTGTTTTGTTTTGATTGGAAGAATAAGGAGAGACAGTGCTAACAGTATACTTTTAAAGGTGTTGCAGGAATCTGATGGATATGCATGTAAAAGACTTTGGCAGTGACAGGATAAGTTGAAATATTCATATGGGATCCTTAGCTTTATAACTGGAAGCACAGGCTGCAAAGGAAGTGTTAGACTGAGCATTCATAAAACACCAGTTAGGTATTCTGGAGAATTGACGTTCCCAGATTTAAGAAGATGTCTCAGAGAGGATGTAAATGAGATTTAACAGAATTATATAGACAACAAACTATTACATAGCTGGACATCTGAAATTGGTGAGATGCCATCTGGGTTACTGTGTACAGTAGTGGTCACCATATTAACAGAAGGAGTCTTATACATTGGAAGCTATTTAGAAAAGGTTTACAAGTCCTTCACCTTGATTTTGTTACTCATGCTCACCTGGATTCTGCTTCCTTGTCATTGGAGGAGTTTTTGGGTGTGACGTGATGCAAATCTTTGTACTAAACTACTCTCTATACTTCAGTGTTTTTGTTTTTCCACTCAAGAATTGCTTTGTGTAAATCCAGGCTAGACTTGCTTGATTTCTTTATGTCTTCTTTGATGATGTTCACGGCCACCTCAGCCTTTCCTATTACCTAAGGGTAGTGTGGAATGATGTATAATGTTGAATATCCCAATTCTTTTGAAGCAGTTGAATTCAGAATAGTGTAATGGCTAAAATGTGCTTTCAGGCATTTGGCAATCTCATCAGTAGTCATTGCAGTTATCTGGTCCATTTCAAGTAGGCAAAATTTCCTGTAGTCTTTGCTGACAAGGTAGTCAATTCCTGTGAGAATGAAGAGGTCTACTTACATCTTCATCCATGGTCTGTCTAGGATGTCATATGTTATTTGCGGTTCTCCAACCTGCTTAACTTGGTACTCATTACTGACACTGCACTGGCTGGTGCACTTGTTGGTTTTGTTGGTCATGTTTGATCAGTAGAACAGATCTCTTGCCTTCCTCAGACTTGATTCTATTTCTTCTTGTCTTGCATGTTGCAATTCAGTTTCTGCCCTCTCAACACCTTTGTGTGTTGACTCAACTTCCTTTGTACAATACGCCATCTTGGGCTGTCAGTTCATTTCTGTAAATGTAAAGATCTGTGTCTCCTAAAGGCAAACCAGATTATAATTAGGATATTGATGCTTTCATTCACCTTCACCTGTCAGCAACCCTCCTTCACATGTTGGATGGTGAAGATTTTTGTCTTTGCAAGTTGTAGTAAAATTCCTTTGATGGTTGGCATGGGGTGGCCGAGTCTCTTCAAAGCTTTGTTTACATCCTTGGGGACAATGTATACACCCAGCTTTTCAGGTTGTTTCACTACAAACATTTTGCTTGTAATCCATGCTGTAGTAGTTGTCACTTCCTTGACAGCTTTCTTTCCTGGCTCTTCAATTTTGTCTTTCAGGCTAGCTCTGAGAGCAGCTCGAAATTTCCTTAGCAGACATCTAATTGGTCCTAAACTCTTACCTACTTTAAGGTGATCTTCTGCAGGAAGATAGCCTAACCCTGTTAAAGTGTAACACTATTGTAAATTAATGTAACATTATTGTACTCCTGTAGAATTTGTACCATGCCTAATGATTTAGAATGCTGTAACATTGCAAACTTCATTTGGCATTTTGAGGGCTACTAGTCTAAGCTCCAGACATTTTCTGGCTGATGTCAATAGCTTTTGCTTGCCATCAATGATGTCAAACTCTACAACTTTACCCCTGTCATTACATTGGGCTCTTAGAGTAATCTATCTTCTAAATACAAATATGGTGCCATCATATTGCCTGACCTTACTTCTGAGGTTTTCATTTTTAGATTGCTATGTTAGGCTACTTTGTACAGATCTGTGAAGATCATGATATTGCCATGATGCACCAGTGTTCATCTGATACTTTTTATGAGACTGTTGTTCTTCTAAAAGTCATCATTCATCAATCTGACTGAACCAACCTGTTAAATCATGTAGAGTGATTCATCAGAATGTTCAGCTGGTGTCTTTCCAAAGATCAAATCTCTCTGAACTCTCTCCACAAGACCTACATTTTGTACATTATTCTAGCCATACACCCATGTGCAAAATTATTTGTAATGTGAGCAATGCTTTTCCCACACAGCGCATAATCTCTTATCGCTAAGAAGGCTAATGGAAGACTTTATCACGAAAAGAATTGAGCACAGGAATAGTGAAGTCTTACTGTATAGGAGCTTGATTAACTACACCTAGAATACACTGCGCAGTTTTGATCTTCTTATCTAAGGAACGATATTGTTGCCACAGAAGAAGTGCGATAAAGTTTCATCATATTTTTTCCCAGGACAGCAGGACAGTCTTATGAAGAGAGATTGAGCAAACTGGCTTGTATTCTAGTCAATTTTGAAGACTGAGAGGTAACCTCATTGAAATTAAGAAAGTACTTAAGGAGATGCTGGGAAGATGTTTCTCCTGATTGGGGAATCTAAAAATTGGGGAATGCAATTTAAAAATAAGGGAAAGTTCACTTAGGACTGAGATGGGGAGAATATATTTTACCCTGATGGTAATGAATCTTTGGATTTCTATACCCCAGAGGACCATGGATGCTCAGTCTTTGAGTATATTTAAGATAGATGTTGATCAAGTTTTGATATTAGTGATGTAAAAGATAATGAGGTTAGTATGGATAAAAGGCATTAACTTGAGAATAAAACATGCCTTCAAAGTCTGCTTTTTTTTCTGTTTTTCTGATAGATTTAGGGTGATGTGCATTTTGAAAAAGTCTTTTCCCACCAGTGTTAAGAGTGTATCGATATGTAGTTGTTTTTGTTTGAGTGGATCCAACAAAATTTCATAATTTTGCCATCACACTTGGAAATGACACCAGTTCTACATCGCGTCATCTTTCATTTCGGCTGATGCTGAGAGAGAGGGAGAGAAAGCAATTGTGTTTTACTCAGTGTTTTGGCTGTGGCTTGTTTCTTTGTTACTTTTCAATTGTTATATCTGCATCACAGCTCTGAATATTCCTTTATTTGTCTATTGACAGCTTTGTTTTTTTTCTAATTGCTCTTCAACACTATCTCAGCTGCACTTCTAACACCATCTTTTGCGCTCTCATTAAAACTGTCTGTCCCTTAGTGTGATTTCATTGAAACTGATTTGGAGATGCCGGTGTTGGACTGGGGTGTACAAAGTTAAAAATCACACAACACCAGGTTATAGTCCAACAGGTTTAACTGGAAGCACTAGCTTTCGGTGCGCCCTCCACAACCACCTGATGAAAGAGCGTCGTTCCGAAAGCTAGTGCTTCCAATTAAACCTGTTGGACTATAACCTGGTGTTGTGTGATTTTTAACTTAATTGAAACTGGCTGCAAAGTGGTAATCCTCTTGTCAGTGTCTCTCATTGTAAAGATCACATGAATGTGACAAGACATGTTAGTACAGATTGCATTTCTATCTCAGACGTTGGTTTTTTTTAATGTAGTAGGGAATAATCAGAGGAGACTTGATATAAATGTTCAAAATCATGAAGAGTTTTGATTGTATAAAAAACTGCTCACACATGTAAGCAACTGCTTACATCCAGTTGCAGATGGGTCAGTTACCAATATGAACATAGTCAAGGTATTTAGCTAAGGTGGTGAAGTGAGGAGGAATACATTTAGGCTGTAAGCTCTTATTTTTTGGAATGCACTGCCTGAAAGGGTGTTATAAGCAGATTCGGTGATGACATTGATAAGGAAATTACATAAAAATGTGTAAAGGAAACATTTAGAGCACTATGGGGAAAGATAGTGGAATGCAACTTATTGAATAAGTCTTTCAAAAGGCCAGAATAAGCAGATATGTTTCGCCTTCTCCTGTGCTGTATCATTGAATGATTGTACAAAAATAGTAAAATCATTGTAATTTTCTCAACTTTTCAATGCACTTAGATTCTCAATATTTTGATTTTACTGTTCCCATCCTAGGGTTTACAAGAAATTCTCGAAACGTTCAACACATACAGTCACCTCTGGAGAGAAGACCGTGAAAACACTCTTGCAAAGTTTATAGAAGGTTCCCCTTCATTGTCTGCGTTTGAATTCCAAGTCAAGTTCTATCACAACCTGCAAATCCAAATTCAAGCTGAACCTCGGGTGATGTATCTGGGTGCTCTTGCATTGTGTTCAGGTATTTGTTTCAAGATTATGAGATTATGTTCTGTGACATTTGGGGAAAAAAAAATTAAAGGAGATTTTTAAAAAATAGATAAAATTATTAATATCTTAAGAACATATTAAAATATCCAATATTTTGTTCAAATTGCAATTTTATTTGAAGTCACTCAAAGTATGACAATTAAATTGATGTTTAGCTTACTGTTGATTTGGCCTGTATAAGAATAGTAATGCCTACACTTTTTTTTTAAACATTTATTATGAATGTTCTCGGTATCGCAAGAAATAGGAGCAGAATTGGACCAAGTGGGTTCACCTGAACTCCTCGGTATTTCCATGGATTATGGCCTGATTTTTCAGCATACTTAGCACATCAAATGACTTGTTTCAGTATTAACTCATCCAATTTGCGTAAAAAATGAAAATTTGATGTGGTCTTGGTATGATAGCATGATGTGGCTGTGCATAGGTTTAACTTGTGAAGTACCATAACCACAACAATGGCTAACCTAATGATTCAATGAATCCCCCTGGCCTTTGAGAACTCTGACTCAATGATGCTCACTTGATTACGAGATTCCATTTTGGGTTCAAGTATATATTGAATGCTTTTAGTACAGTTTCAAAATCTGCATCTGCAAATTTTGGCAAGTGCAGCTCTCTTGTATAGACTATTCTGCTTCCCTTCTTAGATCTTACACATGACTGATGTAATTGTTCCATAATAAGACATATCACTCTCTCATGACCATCACAATTACTTCACAACCAGTGACTCACTACCTGCAGGTCCTAAGGTATGCTCTAAATTAGGTGCAATATCAACTTTGGATCTTGTGGCTGCATCTGTGTAATTGAGTGACAGTGTTATAACATTATCAATCTTTTCTTCCTCTTCTCCTTCCTACTTGTGCCTGGCCATTTTGGAGTTCTTGGATAGCTGATAAAAAGAAGAGAACAAGGATTGGGTTGTGCTGAGGGGTTGGGAAGAAATTTTAAAAAGTACATGCTTAGACCATCTGTGTGTTACTGTTTATGTGTGGCTACAAAATTTGATGGCCAAGAAGGTTCTTCATAATGTTGCCAAACAAATTGAGTTGCAACATGCAAATGTTTCAACACACATCCAGGACACTGATTAAGAGTGCAAGAGGTTCCTGGTCAGTGATAAGTCATAAAGAATATTGGATCCTCACCTAACACTTTCTACAATATATAAATAAAAAGTGCCAAAGCAACTTGGACTCCACACATTAAACAGTAACTCACAGAACTCCAAAATGGCCAGGCACAAGCAGGAAGGAGAAGAGGAAGAAAAGATTGATAATGTTGTAACACTGTCACTCAATTATACAGATGCAGCCACAAGATCCAAAGTTGATATTGCACCTAATTTAGAGCATACTTTAGGATCTGCAGGTAGTGAGTCACTGGTTGTGAAGTAATTGTGATGGTCATGAGAGAGTGATATGTCTTATTATGGAACAATTACATCAGTCATGTGTAAGATCTAAGAAGGGAAGCAGAATAGTCTATACAAGAGAGCTGCACTTGCCAAAATTTGCAGATGCAGATTTTGAAACTGTGTTTGAAACCTGTTCTTGGGGAACATACAATTTTGCTGCCAAAAGCTTAACGTAGAAGTATAAAAATAATGTGGAGATACCAGTGTTGGACTGGGGTAGACAAAGTTAAAAATCACACAGCGCCAGGTTATAGTCCAACAGGTTTATTAGGAAGTACAAGCTTTCAGAGTGCTGCTCCTTTGTCAGGTAGCTGGTGGAGCAGGATCATTAGGACACAAAATTTATAGCAAATGATCTTTTCACATAAATTATGTGTCTTACAATCCTGGCGTTGTGTGATTTTTACCTATAAAAATAATGACAGAACATATGACTTTAAAGTGAATCAATAATAATGCCTCTGTGACCTAGTCCAATGATCCCCTTTTCGTCTCACACTGCTTAACCTGGAGAGTGCATACATTCTGACACACCATGCTCAACACAATAGGACATTGACTACAAGATCACAATGACATTCATAGTATTTATAGAAACTTATCTCATTGACTTTTCTGTGGTGTTTGAACCCTACCATGTCTTTGGAAATATCATGACGATCCATTGCTTGTGGCCATGGACATATGGTGAGCCCTCTGCTGTAAGTATTTAGAGATTCTGTAATAATCAAATTTTGTTACTTTATTGGTATGTATATTTACTTAAACAGATGATTTGAAGTTAGCCTTGGCTGAAGAAAGTAGAGCCTGGATGATTGGATATTCTCATCACTGCAATGAAAAATATAAAACAAATCTGGATAATATATTGGGCTTTGTAGAAGAGACTTCAAAGAAGCTAAATTGCTCAGTGAATGATATGGATGATATAAGAATTATCACGGGTTCTTTAAAAGATATCCGGGAGAAACAGATTGACATCGATTTACAGATTGGACCCATTGAGGTAGGTGTACTTTCAACCTTTGTTTGAAGAGCTCATCAGAATCGTATTTCTTCTCAGTAGTTTTAAGTAATGATACAAAAAGGTTGCAAACTTCTCAATGCCATCTAGACCTTTCACCTCCTGGAGTAACTGCCTTGGCCTAACTCACTGGGTGAAATCTCTATGAAAATGAGTTGTTTTGAGAAAGTATTTATGTGAAAGAAAACTTGCAAGTTTGAACCAGTTCCTTGTGACTGTAGTGTCCATAACATTTATCTACTCATATTTCTGACAGCAGGGATTGTTCTAAGGCAGGTGCTAATGGACTGTGGGCAGTTTAGTTTATAGTTTACCCATATTTATGCTTGATCTTCGATTATTTTATGCTAATATTGGTCAAGAAAGTTTAGAAAGTGTTCTGCACTATGTGACTTTCCTCCTTTTTGATTAAGACAGAATTAGACTGTATTTTCAAACTCTATTAGAATGAGCTTTATTGTCACATGTACTCATGAGTACAGAGAAAAGTTTACAAGTCGCCACTATACAGTGCCATCTTAGGTACAAATGTACTTAGGTACAGATTCTTAGGAAGAAAATCAGAAAGTAAAGAAATAAAAAGTCCAGCATTACAGACCTTGGTGCCATCTTAGGTATAAAAGTACAAAATCATAGGAAACAATTATAAAAATAAAGAAATGAAAAGTCCAGAACAACAGCCTTTCCAACTCAGTCCATGCCAGTACCTAACCTCCAGACCACACTGAGCTTTACCTTGATGGTCTCAAGGCCAGGAGAAAATCTTGGATTCACTTTGAGTCCAGGAGTCTGTGCTGAGGCCGGGAGTCCACGCTGAGGCCGGGAGTCTGCACTAAGGCCGGGGGTCTGCGCTGAAGCCGGGGGTCTGCGCTGAGGCCGGGAGTCTGCGCTGAGGCTGGGAGTCTGCGCTGAGGCTGGGAGTTTGCATTGAGGCAGGGAGTTTGCATTGAGGCAGGGAGTTTGCACTGAGGCTGGGAGTCTGTGCTGAGGCTGGGAGTCTGCGCTGAGGCTGGGAGTCTGCGCTGAGGCTGGGAGTCTGCGCTGAGGCTGGGAGTCTGCGCTGAGGCTGGGAGTCTGCGCTGAGGCTGGGAGTCTGCGCTGAGGCTGGGAGTCTGCGCTGAGGCTGGGAGTCTGCGCTGAGGCTGGGAGTCTGCACTGAGGCTGGGAGTTTGCACTGAGGCTGGGAATCTGCACTCAGGCTGGGAGTCTGCGTTGAGGCTGGGAGTCTGCGTTGAGGCTGGGAGTTTGCACTGAGGCTGGGAATCTGCGCTGAGGCTGGGAGTTTGCACTCAGGCTGGGAGTCTGCGTTGAGGCTGGGAGTTTGCACTGAGGCTGGGAGTTTGCACAGAGGCTGGGAGTTTGCACAGAGGCTGGGAGTCTGCGCTGAGGCTGGGAGTCTGCGCTGAGGCTGGGAGTTTGCACTGAGGCTGGGAGTCTGCACTGAGGCTGGGAGTCTGCACTGAGGCTGGGAGTCCGCGCTGAGGCTGGGAGTCCGCGCTGAGGCTGGGAGTCCGCGCTGAGGCTGGGAGTCCGCGCTGAGGCTGGGAGTCCGCGCTGAGGCTGGGAGTCCGCGCTGAGGCTGGGAGTCCGCGCTGAGGCTGGGAGTCCGCGCTGAGGCTGGGAGTCCGCGCTGAGGCTGGGAGTCCGCGCTGAGGCTGGCAGTCCGCGCTGAGGCTGGCAGTCCGCGCTGAGGCTGGGAGTCCGCGCTGAGGCTGGGAGTCCGCGCTGAGGCTGGGAGTCCGCGCTGAGGCTGGGAGTCCGCGCTGAGGCTGGGAGTCCGCGCTGAGGCTGGGAGTTTGCACTGAGGCTGGGAGTTTGCACTGAGGCTGGGAGTTTTCACTGAGGCTGGGGCTCCGCACTGAGGCTGGGAGTCTGCACTGAGGCTGGGAGTCTCTGTTGAGTCGGGAGTCTGTGTTGAGTCGGTAGTCTGCGCTGAGGCCGGGGGTCTGCGCTGAGACCGGGAATCTGCGCTGAGGCCGGGGATCTGCGCTGAGGCTGGGGGTCTGCGCTGAGACCGGGAATCTGCGCTGAGGCTGGGGATCTGTGCTGATGCCGGGAGTCTGCGCTGAGGCTGGGAATCCGTGCTGAGGCTGGGAGTTTGCACTCAGGCTGGGAGTTTGCACTCAGGCTGGGAGTCTGCGTTGAGGCTGGGAGTCTGCGCTGAGGCTGGGAGTCTGCGCTGAGGCTGGGAGTCTGCGCTGAGGCTGGGAGTCTGCGCTGAGGCTGGGAGTCTGCGCTGAGGCTGGGAGTCTGCGCTGAGGCTGGGAGTCTGCGCTGAGGCTGGGAGTCTGCACTGAGGCTGGGAGTCTGCACTGAGTCCAGGAGTCCACATTGAGGCCGGGAGTCTGCGCTGAGGCTGG
The DNA here is from genome assembly GCF_047496795.1 of Chiloscyllium punctatum. Classification (NCBI taxonomy): domain Eukaryota; kingdom Metazoa; phylum Chordata; class Chondrichthyes; order Orectolobiformes; family Hemiscylliidae; genus Chiloscyllium; species Chiloscyllium punctatum. The sequence continues at coordinate 54,573,500 of NC_092764.1, read as the reverse complement.
GAGTCTGTGCTGAGGCCGCGGGTCTGCGCTGAGGCTGGGAGTCCGAGCTGAGTGTGGGAGTCTGTGATGAGGCCGGGAGTCTGCGCAGAAAATGGTTGGATACTGCATTTTTTCAATTTGACTTTGAATATACATAAGTCATGTTTGCTTTAACAAGTTTACCATTGATGTTCTGCAGTAAAATGTGGGGGCAAATCTGAAAGAGCTATACATGCCACTAAGGACACGAAGGCCATTTTGGAAGGAAATAAATCCTTTCCTTTATTGGATTTTATTTTAAAATAATGCAGGAATTCTATACCTTGTTGAATAAATATGAGATCCAAGTCGTTAAAGAAGACTCTGACAGAGTAGATACATTGCGTTACACATGGGAAAAGCTCCTTTTACGTGGAATGGAAATACAAAATCATCTCATTTCTTTGCAACCTTCATTTCGTACGGAACTGATCACCAATGTTAAAACATTTATGGGAGATTCAAATAAATTTTGTTGCGACTATGAGAAGGTAATATTAACATTTCATTATAAAGTTCCACATGCTATTTTTTCTGATCATTACTTGACATCTTCTCAATTATAAAACATTAAAGAGAAATAATTAATTACTAAATTACTGAACTGGCTTTCTTCATTCATGCATAATTAAAAATGAATTGATTTAAATGTGCTAATGATTTATTTTTGATCATGAGGCTCTGTGTCTGTACCATGAAGCTTTGCTGCAAAGGACAAAGTAACTAGAAATGATTTTATAACTCTGCTTGTCCCTCGTTTCATTGCCAAAAATGATGTAGAATAAAGACTGATCACATTTTCTTTCAAGGTCTCTATCTGATGCCATTTTTGCTGACTGCAGGGCCAGTCAGTTCCAATAGTCCCATTCTAACGTGAATTTGGGGCATATTGAATATCAGTTGATGCTGGCATAAAGTGAATCAGTTAAAGAAGCATCCAGAGTAAGGCTCACCAAAGTCGGTGCCATTATAATGGAAGAGAATGGATGCAAAATTTCACAAACAATTTTTAATTATTGCCCACAGGAAGGACAGTATGTTTACAGAATGTAATTTGATTTTACGTATGACACTGGAGCCTCTGCATTATTATCTCTCAATCTTGGAGTATTCAAATCAGCATACAAGCTGGGAAAAGTCAGCTGCTATCCCAATGCATAGGGCAGTAATTGAAGTAATAAAACAGAAGACAGGGGAAAAGTTATAACAAAGATAATACAGCTGAAATGTGCACAAGATATAAACGGCTTCTGCCTTAACTTGATGGATAAATACGCCCATTGTGAAACAAAACCAAGAGATCTTGGGTCTTAGATTTGGTTAATACTTATCTTTGGTGTGTTGGCAGTAGGAGATCCATATAGTTTCTCTATTCCTGGGTTAAAAGGAATGTGAGTTATTTGTGATAATTACAGTTAAAAATTACAATTGTATGGACATGGGATTCAAGAGTGAATAATCAAATAGTCTCAAAACTCCACATTGACAGTTTTAATTTTTTACATCTATTATTATTTAATGATTGCAATCATGAAATTATTCATATGACCAGAAAGCTAAAATACATTGCACTTTCTGAGAACATTAGTGCAGAAACTTTGTGAAGACTGCACTTTCCTTATTGCTTCTCTTGAAAGGATGGAACACTGTCCTTATGCAAGGACAATCAAGCAGTAGTAAAATCATCTTACAGAGAGGATTTGACCAATTTTTATATTGTGTTGTTCCCAAAAATCAGTAAGGTGCTATCCAGCACTAACATCATCAAAATGTTCTTGGTAACTGTTTGCATCTTACACATTACGCAGGAATATAACAATGTGTGCTCATCTTATGCAGAGGAGAAAATGCCAGAAAAAGTGGAGATGTACATCCAGATCCCTGGCATTCTGCATTCAGTTCACTGGTTTCCCACTGAAATTAAAGTGGGAGTTTAATGGAACTCCTAACAAAACTTGCGACTACAGTATCATTTGTTTATTTTACAAATTGTTTAAGATCTGCCAGGATAATTTCACTGTTTTGTACATTTCTTTTTCTATTGCAAAGCCAAATACTCTCTTCTATCCTTTGTATCAGGGAGGCCCCATGCAGCCTGGACTCTCTCCACAAGAAGCAAATGACCAATTGGTTATCTATCAGGTGCAGTGACCATGGAACTTATTTGTGCTTTACTAATTATTTGGAGGAGAGACATGTCTTTTTGTTTTTAGTCATGTTAATGTATAAATATCTTCTTCATTTTTAACTCAAGTAGAATTTGGGGAAGGTGATAATTTCAAAATCAATAATTTTAACCATGACATTAAAAAATAGTATATACTCTCATGATGAATCTTCTCAACAGATAGTAGGTCATTTATCTGTTATAACGTTCAAGTAGAATGCCCAATATTTGATCAAAGTGGCAAACTGTCATTATAGAAAGTCTGATGAGAGTTAACCTCTGTGTATCCAGTTCTGTCATTACTCCTGACCCAAGTGAAAGAGAAGCAGAGTGAATTAATTAAGTAGATATTTAGTGGATTCTAACCATGTCGGTTTATTCAGGTAACTTAATGTTTGTCAAAAGGCATAGATGAATCTGAATTTGAGTAATTTGTTGGATTATCAGTTCTTCAAGAGGGTGGAAGTGCCATTCCTTTCAAACTCACTCTATGAAAGATCATTGTACTTAATGTTTTAATGTCTGTAAAGGTGTGAGAAATTTTTTCAAAACATGCAAACTAACTGAAATACAAACTGAAACTATTAGATAGCTTTCTTTTTACAAGGCGTTTGTTTTCCCAACATCAGACTTTAAACCACATTTTCCAATGTAAAGACTTTCACATTGTAAGGGCTGAATGTGTTTTGGCGTTGCTGTTGGCTTGCAGATTTCAAAGGGAAATATAAGTTATTTGCAAGACTAGACTTATGAACACAGTCTAACTGTGGGAGCTTTGTTGTGGTGATCTAAGCTGTATAGGTCACATGTTTTTATTAGATAATGCTCTGTCTAATCATTACAGAATCGTTTTGACAATCTCTATCGCAAATACATCACCTACACAAGTGGTGAGGAACTCTTTGGACTGCCAGTTACACAGTGTCCTCAGTTGTTGGAGATAAAGAAGGAGCTGAACCTTTTACAGAAACTTTATAGTCTCTACAATAATGTTATTAACACAGTGAATGGTTACTTCGATATTCTCTGGTCTGAGGTGAACATAGAAAAGATAAACAGTGAGCTTTTGGATTTTCAAAACAGGTTTGTTAGCTGTGTGCATTTTCTTGAGCTCTTATCTGATTTTACACAAACCAGGAAATATTTTGTGATAAAATATGCGTGAAAAGATAGTGACAGTTTTAAAAAAAATATTTAAGAAAACTTTGTACCAGAACTTGCTTATTCATTTTTCAGCTTGTTTGCTGGGCTTCAGGTTTATGGACATATATTAGAAGTTAGGCAATACCAACTAAGATTAGATTAGATTAGATTCCCTACAGTGTGGTAACAGGCCCTTCGGCTCAACAAGTCCACACCAACCCTCTGAAGAGTAACCCACCCAGACCCATTTCCCTCTGACTAATGCACCTAACATTATGGGCAATTTAGCATGGCCAATTCACCTGTTCTGCACATCTTTGGACTGTGGGAGGAAACTGAAGCACCCGGAGGAAACCCACGCAGAATCTATAAATCCATGTCATCGACCCAAGAAATATTTTGCAAGATTGATTTTCATATCATACAACACAAAACCCATTTATTGATCATTTTGGCAAGCTATATCGTTAATTTATCACTGGTATTGGTGTCCAATTAGCAATGTTTCACAACAAATAATTTATAGTCATTTCACAATGAAATCTTTAAAGTCAAGAGAACATGAAAGATGAAGAATGTCATTTAGAGAGGGAAGGGAGTGGAAGGAAAACAGGATGACTTTCAGTGAACCTGATTGACATGGTTGCTAAAGCTTAAAGTTTAAGTTGATTTGAACTGTAGTATAGAGTTGAATAGCAGTCAGTTTTGTATGGATGCAATGCATTTTGATCTATTGAGGTCTTGCTGTTTATGTAGCCTTACAGAATAAAATATTTTCATCTATTTTGAGCATACTATGGATCGTATTGTAATATAAAGGGCAGTGGCAGCTTTCTTTGTCCTGGTTCTTGCTCATGGCCTGCATTAAGCTCAGTGTCTGCTAATATTGATTAACTGCTGGTGATGAAACCTATAAAGACTCTTCAGACAGTTGTTTAGTGTCGGATCTGATTGTTATTTTGTAATTAGCTAACTTTTCCAGTTATTTCTTTGAGAGTTGTGGGAAACATATACTGTAGCAGCACTAGTTACTCTGAGGGGAATACTGGAGTAAATGGTCAAGGGGTATTTGGGAGTGGGGAGTCTTTCCCGTCTTCTCTGGATGAGAGGTTCTTCTGGATGGAGCTGAGGTGTGAGGGGAAGCAGGCTTCTTCCCTGAAGGGCAAAAGTTCTTTTCTATTGCCTGTTAGTCTGCAGAGTAAAGAGTTTGGCTGAGAAAATATGGCATAATTCCAGTGTACTACACACCTAATGCTAATAGCTGAATCATGCAAATTGGTTCATCAACCTCAGTTGTTCATTATCGGTGAACTGCGATCATTAGTCTTAGCCTCAAACTTCAGAAATAGCTCGACAGTCACCAAGGGTTTGCAAAGTCAAGACGATGGGGCTGGGTGGCAGTGTGGAACCAATCAGGAATGGTGGAAGCAGTGATTGATGGGTATAATTCGAATGAACAGAAATGTTCTTCCTCATTACAGAATGAAGCAAATTTTAAAACATTAAAACTAGCCTTTTGCACGCAATCCTGCGCAGTCCATTTAAGGTACGTTTACTTTGGCTGCTGAGCACCTGAAGAACTTTTTTATTATGTATACAGGGATGTGGACATCTCTGGCAAGGCCATTGTTGCAATATTGTTTTTTTTGCATGTTAACAACTAAGTACAAATTACATTGTTATGAAAAACATTCTTACAGTAGCTATGAGAAGGACCTGGATGGTAGGTCTCAGTGTTTCAAGATCCTATGCTCTCTTTTACCAAATCCACTGCACACATTGTCATGGTGCTTAGTGCGTAAGACAAAATAATCCTTCCAAACATTTACACCATCATGCAATGTGTTTCTAGCACAGACTGAGCATGGCATAACACCTGTTACCAAACCTGAAGGCTCTCAATGCATGTTTCAGTTGCTAAATCATTACTGTTCAGCTTGGTTGGTAACAATTAAGTAACAATTTGGTCACTTAGTTTGTTGCCTGCCTTCCTTATTGATTGATTTGGAAGGGGGAATTGAACAGGGTGAGTAATAACCAGCCAATGCACTATTTTCAAAAAATATCATATACAATTTAAGAAAAACACTTTTCTGTTATTCTATGCTCAGAAAAGTGATAAATGAAAAATAATCTGTTTTCTTCATACCAACAACTCGGCAATGAAAAAAAACACAGAAATTGCTGGAAAAGCTCAGCAGTTCTAGCCGCATCAGTGGAGCAAAAGCTAAATCAATGTTTCACGTCCAGTGACCCTTCATCAGAATGAGAAGTAGCTGAGATGGGTCACTAACCCACATGTTGACTCTGCTTTCTCTCCATAGATGCTGCCAGACCTGCTGAGTTTGTCCTGTAATTTCTATGTCTGTTTCAGATTTCCAGAAGCTTTTAGTTTTATTTTTGTAATTAATAAATTTGAAAGTCTAATTTCTATCTCTGCTGTGTCTGAAGTGCAGTTTATCTTTGAACAATTACAGTTTAATAGTATCTGAACTACTACATTTCAGATGCCGTAAATTACCTCGAGGTTTGAAGGAGTGGCCAGCCTATCTTGATTTAAAGCAGACCATTGATGACTTCAGTGAAAGTTGTCCCCTGTTGGAGATGATGTCTAACAAGGCCATGATGGCTCGTCATTGGCAACGCATAGCCCAAGTTACAGATCATGACTTTGATATTGACAGTGAAACATTTAAATTGTCCAATATAATGGAAGCCCCATTGTTAAAGTACAAAGAGGAGATTGAGGTGAGTTTTGATTTGTATAGCTATTAGAATTTGTAATGTTAACTATATATTGAATTGTTTAAAATAGGGAAGAATGCTGGAACATCATTTATCACTTAAACCCGTCTACATTATTTTCATTCTAAAAAAAATGTATTTCAAGAATAATAGTGTAATGGAACTTTCAGCAGCAGCTGGCAATGGTGAAGGTGGGCACCAAGTGGGGCATCTGGAGCAGTTGTGCTGGGACATTCAGCAGGAGATGGTGATGGTGAGGGAGGACGCTGGGTGGGCAACTGGAGGAGCCAAACAGAACCTCCCAAGAGGACAGAATGCCATTAGCAGATGGAGAGAAGGAACAGAGAGAAAGACATGGGATTTCCTGAATCAAATGTAAACCACACACTTAGTTCCACATAAATACCATGTCTTCCTTGTTTAACCTTAATTTACCCTCATCTTTGTAACAGTCTGATGCCAGTGGAGCAAAGAATCCCTGCTTTGTGATCTTTCCACTGTCTGTGTGATTACACCTCATTTTACCTTTCTGCGCAGTCAGCAGGACTTCACAGGCATCAAGTCACAACAGCTGAAATTGAAAGGCCGGCTAAATGAGATTGGTTATTGGGGGAGTTGAACCTGGCAAGATGAATGAGGGAAGCTGAAATGTCTGAGGCTGGAGGAAATTGTAACTTTAGGCCAAAGTCAGGAAATGGAACCCCCTGGTGTTACAGAGGAAAGAAGTGGCTGGATGTTCTGGCTGTCAATGAGTAGGAGGCTGGTCAAATTTGGGGGGAGGACCAGTTGAAGATGGAATGAGGATGCACAACTGGGTGGCTTCAACACAAGTGTGAAGGTAGTATTTTTGATGGAACCTCTGTGTGGGGAAGCCTGTCAGGAAATACTGCAAAGTAGTACAGAAAGTCAAAGAAGTCTGTAGCAGATTTTTGAGGTACTGACAAGGGTTATCTTGGGGCAACAGTAGCCTGACACAGCGAAAGCAGAGCCTTTATGAATACAAGCAGCTGAATGGAGGAACTTGGTCTCTGACTCGATGGACAGAGCTCCCACTGCCTGGCTTTGAGTGGGATACCCCAATAGCTTAATGCAGGGATTGGAAATCACCAATCATGATGACATCGCACTCACCCCTTTCTATTTTCAATCATGCATTTCATAGTGTGAGGTCTCTGGTGGTTCATCATCCAATTGATACTCTAATGAAAGTATGGACGTTTAGAATAGCTATGGTATTAGAGTTGAATATTTTTAGAGATATTAGGGTGCCCTAATAAATATGGTGACTGCGATACATTATACTGTTGACAGATGGAACGTCTTTGACCTCCTATGTGCTCAAAGTGTATTGGCCTGTACAGCCCCTTCGAACTGTTTGTTTATCAGACAATCAGTCTATTTGATTACCCACTCTCACCATCACTATTCTTGAAGGCTCATGCCAGCCATCACCAACTGGTTGGCATCATGCTTTGCTAGACCATCATGTGTTATATGTAGCAGAGTTCACTTAGAGTAACCCTGGGAGTTGCCCTCATCATTGTCAGGGTAAAGGGTAGCACACTCAACAGATTTCTGACTTCAGCAATAAACTTTTATCTTCAACCAAGAACATCCACAGATATTTATGACCACTGTCAAATTTGTGAGTGGTTTATGTTAGCTAAAGCAGGGAAGCTACTTTAGCCCAGTATGTGATCTCTCGTTTCTAGGAGACTTCAGACGTCTTTGCAATATATTTGCAATACTTGACCCCAGTAGTAATGGGGCAAAGCATATACTCATAGTCATGGAAGCCTTCACCAACTTCATAAAGACCATACTCAAATGTAACCAAAGGGCCTCAGTTATAGCCAAAACGCAGACACAAGACTGGTTTGTCTGTTTCAGTATTCCATATTGAATTCACCATGATCAGGGACATACTTTTAGTGGTAAGATTCCACAGGTGTATGGCATTACCAAAAACTGAATCACTCCTAATCATCCAGAGGGTAATATACAATGTCAACAATTCAAGCGTCTTCTGCATGATTGTCTGCACACCTTGCCTCCTGAGAGTAAATGTCTCCGTGTGGTAGCGCATGGTAATGTTTCACCAATTCTAATACTATGGAGACATGGGTTTAGGTGGGATTTGAATTCAGTCAATAAATCGTGGAATTTAAAGCTAATCTCAGTGATGTGGACCATAGCAACAACCTTCAAACATTTGCCTTTGAGAGAAGGAAATCTGCCATCCTTACCCAATCTGGCCCACTTGTAACTCCAGAGCCACTGCAATGTGTTTGACACTGAGCTGCCCCCTGGAACAGCCCAGCCATATAACTCAAAGACAGTTAGGGCTAGGCTAATAATACTGGCTCTCCCAAAAGCATCATCATCCCATGATCGAATAAAGGAACATTTATTTCTCAAAAGTCTCCAGCTTTACAGCTCCCTCTTTACTTTGACCTTCCTCTTGTTTAAGCAACGCTTGTTTGGTACTTCTAATAGGTCTGTTTGGATTTAATACTCATATTTATTTAATAATGCCTCTTGAATTATTGCCTATACTAGAAGCTTAATATTCCATTACCATTAAAAAAGTAAACCTGGTTGACGAAGAATCTTTGATGGCATATATTTCGTAGGTCATCTTAAACAAGGTATTATTTTGGATATAAATTTGCTTGCTGAGTTGGAAGGCTCATTTTCAGATGTTTCATCACCATGCTAGGTAACATCATCAGTGAGCCTCCAGTGAAGCACTGGTGTTTGTGACCCACTTTCTATTTAGGTTTCCTTGGGTTGACAACATCATTTCCTGTGGTGATGTCATTTCCTGCGGTAATGTCAGTTCCCATCCTTTTTCTTAGAGTCGTAAATAGAAAGTGGGTCACTAACCCCGAAGGCTCACTGGTGATGTTACCCAGAATGGTGACGAAACATCTGAAAATGAACCTTCCAGCTCAACGAGCAAGCTTACATCCAAAACCTCCTCAACCTGGGCATTAAATCTTCTCAAAGCTGACAAAGCTATTAATTGATCAGTTATAAATAAAAGTTTTACAGTAACATAAAACGAAAAACTGTCGATGCAAAATATCTGGACAAGAAATTAGAGGACCTGATACGTTAATTCTATTTTCTCTCCACAGATTCTACCAGATCTGCTGAGCTTCTCAAGCAATTTCTGTTTTGATTATAATAAAATTATGTAGAAGTTAACCAGAAAAGAACAGTTGAATTGCCGTTTAACTGTGTGATTTGAATTAGAAAATGTTTCACAAAATGTTAGCAGCTGAATCAACTTCCACAGCTAAGAATCATCTGACAGTTGGGAGATGTTGTCTAAAATGTAGTCCCCTAATGGGAAGTGTTTAATTATTACATCATCTTTTTAAATGATTGTTATGTATTGACCCAATTTATTTATGCTGCGTGCCACTTTCGTGAGGCTAGGTTTTAGTGATGTAAAGTGATGTAAATTGACAGATCTTCGCCTCAATGCCATTAGGTTGAAAGCACAACACAAAGTTTTAGCATCTTTAATTCTGTCTTAAGTATTCCTATTGTTCAATTAAAAGCAATCCTTGTGTCTTAAATTCAGGTTAGACCAGTAGTACTCAATATATAACAGATGATAATGTGATCTGAAATGTGTAATAGCAATGAACAACATGTCATGACAATTGGTGATCCATGTACAAATTGAGTACATTTTTTTTTCTTTAGCGCCACTCAAAGCATATACATTGCCAACACAAAATCTGTCATGAACCAGTGCCAATGGGCAATTTTTTGAAGTGCCTTTTTTAAAAAATGCTTTAAAAATTTCTTGGAATATTTGAGTGGCAGCTTGATGCTTTAAAACTAACATATTTAAAATTAAGTTTATCAGAAAAAAGCATTTTTTTAATCATTGGGTCAACCCAACACTTGTGCATTATCTGATTTTCAATACCTTTTCGAAAAGAAATGTTTGCTATTCACATTGGAGTACAGTAATCAGTTCATCAGTAATTTAAAAGAATTACATTCAAAATGTTTGAAAAATGCCTATTTATATCCTTGTACCCAAAAGAGCCAATTTAATGTTGAGATCCTCCTTGAAGGCCTTTACTTGAGGCCAGTGTGAATTTCATCTCGTGGGAGTAGCCAGTTTTGTGAATTGAGTTTGTTTCCAATACAATCTTTTTCAATTTGGTGCAGAAGCTCATGGAGCTTAGTCTGTGCTTGATATTGGGTAATAATTTTGGGCAAATTAACTGAACAGAAGCTGTACACCATGCATTCTTACTCTCACTCCTCCAATGTTTCAGTTGGTAGACTGACAACATTTTTGTGATTTGAGACTATATGTACTATATGTAATTTGCTAATCTGCATCACTTTGTAGAAACCTGATGAAAATACTGAGTAAAGTTATAATTGAAACACTCTTTGCCCAGCTAACGTTAAATCCCAAAATATGACCAAGAGGCTGCATTTAAAACATCAAAGTTAAAAATCACACAACACCAGGTCATAGTCAAACAGGTTTATTTGGAAGTACTAGCTTTCAGAACGCTGATGAAGGAGTGGTGCTCTGAAATCTAGTACTTCCAAATAAACCTGTTGGACTATAACCTAGTGTTGTGTGATTTATAACTTTGTCCATCCCAATCCAACACTAACACATCCGCATCATTAAAACATCAAGTTTACTTTACCCACTTTCTGATTCTCATCAGTTCTCTACTTTTTTCTCATGACTTACTTCCTTGAAATAACACATCATCTTGTCTAACTGTTGTTTTACGTAAGCAAAATATTGAGTCTCTGGTGCATTTACTTGTGGCTAGCCAGTTTCATTACAAATCTGAGACATGACAAAGATTTGAAAATACATTTCTGATGACCATTTTTGGACATTAGGATATTTGCATCAGCGCTGTGAAGGAGAGAGATATTGAGCAGAAACTGAAGCAAGTCTTAGTGGAGTGGGATAATCGATATTTTACATTTGCTAACTTCAAAACACGTGGTGAACTCCTTCTCCGTGGCGACAACATTTCTGAGATCATCACTTCTGCTGAAGATAGTTTGATGGTTCTTGGTTCTCTGCTGAACAATAGGTGAGACTTCATTATGTGCACAATTACTAATGTAATGGTTTTGTCCACTTTGTGCTATTTTAAAAATGCTGATGAAGCCCAAAACAGGGAAATTAGGTAAGAATAAAAGATATTTTTCTTTGATATGGTACTGATTCGTCTTAGGCTGTTTAATCTTCCAATTGTTCTTAACTTTGTGTACCTTTTCATTTCTATCAAATTTCAGCTCATTTTAATTATTGGTTTGCGATAATTAGAGAATGCATTAAAAGAACCCTAAATGTTTTGAGTGATACATACTTATCCATTTTGTAATAAAAATAGCATAGATTATGTTACAGCAGTGATATCAATGATCTAGTAATCCAGAGGCCCAGGGTCATGCTCTGGGGCATGGGCGCAAACCCAACCATGGTAGGTGGTGGAATTTGAATTCAATTTTTTAATCTGAGGAACGAAACTATATTGAGTGATGGTGACCAGGATAATTATCATTGATTGTTATAAAAACCATCTCATTGACTGGTGTTGTTTGGGAGGGAAATCTGTTGTCTTTACCTAGTTTGGTCTACACAATGACATGGTTGCCTTTCACTTCAACTCCCCCTCCCACTCTGCCAAGGACATGCAGGTCCTGGGCCTCCTCCATCACCACTCCCTCACCACCTGACGCCTGGAGGAAGAATGCCTCATCTTCTGCCTCGGGACCCTCCAACCCCATGGCATCAATGTGGATTTCACCAGTTTCCTTATTTCCCCTCCCCCCCACCTTATCTCAGTTCCAACCTTTCAGCTCAGCACTGTCCTCATGACCTGTCCCATCTGTCCATCTTTCTTCCCATCTATCTGCACCACCCTCCCCCCTGACATATCATCTTTAGCTCCACATCCATCCACCTATTGCACTCTCATCTACCTTCCCCCCAGCCCAACCCCCCTCCCATTTATCTCTCCACTCCCTAGGCTCCCAGTCTTGTTCCTGATGAAGGGCTTTTGCCTGAAACGCCAATTTTCCTGCTCCTCAGATGCTGTCTGACCTGCTGTGCTTTTCCAGCACCACACTCTTGACTCTAATCTCCAGCATCTGCAGTCCTTACTTTTGCCTAATTAATTTTAACAAAATGGCCTAGCAAACCATTCATTTCAAACTGGGAATAGAAATGGACAACAAATGCTGACCTTAGCTGTGACACCATACATCCTATGAAAGATTCAAAGAAAAACCATCTTCTTTGGAATATCAAGTAACTAGTTGACAGAAGAGCTGCTTGGATGGTTTAATCTGAAAGCTGTTTTGCATTTTTAATTTAATGATAATATGTTTTATAAAATGAAGAAATCTAGATTGTGAATCAGGTTTCCAACTAACCAAATTTGAGAAGAGTAAAAGGGAAAGTGAGGTGATTTGAGATTTAGTTTTCACAGCTTCAATCTTAAGAATCTAGATTACATAAGGTAATGAATATTGAGGAAGCTGAATAGCTTCACAGTTTTAGGAAAAGCCGAGTTAGAACTTATAATATAAAAAAAAATCGTCATTGCACTACTTCATGGCAGAGTTTGTGTTGGTGATACATGTGCCTTAGAAAGACTACAAAATGTTACTTTAGGTCTGAAAACTGTCAAGATCCTGTTTGAAATATTCTTAAGTTGTTAAAATATTGACATAAGAAATATAATCAGAAGTGGTTCATTTATCCTGTCAATGCTTCACATATAATATTATAGCTCAAATTCCATCTTAATCCATCAACTCACATAATCCTTTCTCCATATGTCTTAATATAGGAGGAATGGTTAGTAAGTTTGCATAAAATTGGTGGTATAGTTGACAGTGAAAGAGGTTACCTCAGTGTACAACAGGACCTCGATCAGATGGGCGAAGGAGTGGCAAATGGAGTTTAATTTAGATAAATGGGATGTGTTACATTTTGGTAGGGCAAATCAAGGCAGGACTTGCACACTTAATGATAAGGTCCTGGAGAGGGTTGTCGAATAAAGAGACCTTGGAGTGCAGATTCATAGTTCCTTGAAAGTGGAGTCACAGGTAGATAGGAAAGTGAAGAATGTCTGTGTGTTGAGTACAGGAGTTGGTTGTCATGTTGTGGCTGTACAGGACATTGGTCAGGCCACTTTTGGAATACTGCATTCAGTTCTGGTCTCCCTGCTATAGGGAAGATGTTGTGAAACTTGAAAGGGTGCAGAAAAGATTTACAAAGGATGATGCCAGGCTTACAGGGTTTGAGCTATACCAAGAGACTGAGGAGGTTGGCACTATTTTTTTCTTGATCATCAGAGTAACTAATGGAGGATTATAAAATCATGAATGGCATGGACAGGATGTATAGACCAAATCTTTTTCCCAGGGTAGGGGAGGCCAAAACTAGGGGGCATAGATTTAAGGTGAGAGGGGAAAAGTATAAAATGGACCTAAAAGGCAACTCTTTCATACAGAAGATGCGTGTATAGAATGAGCTGTCAGGTTCAAGCTGGTACAATTACAACATTTAAAAGGCATCTGGATGGGTATATGAATAGGAAGGGTTTAGAGGGATATGGGCCAGGTGCTGGCAAATGGAACTAGATTAATTTAGGATATTTGGTCAATATGGGCATGTTGAACTGAAGGCTCTGTTTCCATGCTGTCCAACTCTATGATTCTTCATCTATCAATCTCAATCTTGAACAGATTCAACAACTGAGCATGCATGGTCCTCTCTGTAGAGAATTCCAAATATCTACAATTCTTTGAAAAAATTTCTCCTCACCTTGGACTGAAACGTCTATTATTCTGAGATCATGATCTTTTGTTCTAAATCCTCCAGTGGGGAATTTGAAGTCTGTATGAAATTAGATTTGACAAATTATCTACTAAAAAGTAAGCATCAAAATATTCAGTTCAAAAGATCAAATTGCTGCGATTAATGTTGTCCCTAAAATCCAAATTTACATTCTGCGCCATAACGAATTTAAGTGATTGCATAATTTGATTAAAACAGAAATGAATTAAGGCATATTGTCAAAATTGCAATGAGAAATTTACTTATGGTAAGGTGCTGTATGAATACAAAGATTATTATTTCATGAGTATTATTTTATTTTTTAAATAGTGCATGCAAAATTAGTTCTGTCACATTTATGAATTAGCAGTGCTAAAACCTAGATCAAATTTCCTGTGTGTCATTAACGATTGCTAAAATAAATATATTGCGAGACAAATAGATATAAAACTTACATCACTTAACAGTGATGTGTAAAGTTAAGAGTGTGGTGCTGGAAAAGCACAGTGGGTCAGGTAGCATCTGAGGAGCAGGAGAATCAATGTTTCGGGTATAAGCCCTTCATCAGGATCATCCAGCATCTGCAGTCCTCACTTTCACTAGTAATGTGTAGATGTCAAGATTATGTATCCATCATTCCCAATGCATTGCTCAAATTTACATTAGCAGTTTCACTATAAAATTCAATAAAACAGTAAATTAATACAGTTTGTCAAAGTGAGTTCATCTGATATATCTGATTTCCTCTCTCAGGTACAATGTTCCATTCAGAGCACACATTCAAAAGTGGGTACACAAACTATCATCCACCACGGATATAATTGAGAGCTGGCTGGTTGTCCAAAACCTATGGATATATCTGGAAGCAGTGTTTGTGGGTGGAGACATTGCCAAGCAGCTTCCAAAGGTCAGCTATAATTTACCTACAATAAAATTCTCGCCTGGAAATGCATGAAAGTAACAACATTTTCGATTGGTGGGAAATTATCTTTTTTAATATCAAGTCTTAAGAAAACAAGTGAGGACATAGGCTAATGGAATGTGTGTGTTAATGCTTAGTGTCTAGTGTAGGGGTATATCTGCTCAGGCTGCTGGCCTTCTTACTGTGAACACTGATCTACTTCAAGCAGGAAAGTGGAAGGAGAAATTGCTGAATAGCATAGGAGAGAGAATTGGAGAGAAATCCCATATCTCTCAGATACTTCTTTTTTGTTATGTAGGGGAAGCACGGTGACCCAGTGGTTAGCACTACCGCCTCACAGTGCCAGGGACCTGGGTTCAATTCCAGCCTCAGGTGACTGTCTGTGTGGAGTTTGCACGTTCTCCCCGCGTTTGCATGGGTTTCCTCTGGGTACTCTGGTTTCCTCCCACAATCCAAAGATGTGCAAGTTAGGTGGCCTGGCCATGGTAAATTGTCCACAGTGTTCAAGGATGTGTAGATTGGGTGCATTAGTCTGGGGTGAAATGTAAGGGAATCGACCTGGGTGGGCTACTCTTTAGAGGGCCAGTGTGGACTTGTTGGGCCAAAGGGTCTGTTTCCACACTATAGGAATTCTAATTAATGACAAGGACAGTAGCAGCAGAATGTGGAAAAGTGCATGCTTACTTTTTTTACCTATAAGGTGTTGATTGATGCAGGTTTTGTGTCTTAAACAACAATACCTCACTCATATTAGCTTATTAGTGCAGAAGTGTTTCATTCTCTGGAGAAATTAACATATAATTATGAGGTCCATATTCATACCTCACCACTACTGGTATTTAAAGAGTTCATGAAAAGTTGATTGGTGATTGATTCTTTTTCTGGTTATTGATTTGTTCCTGTGAGTGTTTGGTGTTTTTAATGGTTGATTAAAGTTGCAGAAGTCAATAGGGAATGGTGTACCAGGTGCTGAAGAATCTTTTGCTAACATCAAGAGTTCTTTACAAGCTAGTTCCTCTAATACATCGGTGCAGTAATAGGCCTTTCCAATGGAATATACCCTAACTTGGAGGTGGGGGGGCGAGGGGGTGGGGTGGGGAGGGGGGGAGCTGCAGGCTGCTGGAGGAGGAAGTTGTTACTTGGAGCAGGTGGCCATACCTACAAAGGATGTTCAGGCATTAGTTTTTCTTCCTGAATGTCAGTGGGGAACAAGATGTTAGAATAGGACATCAATAAAAAAGGAAGTATTCTGAAACAGTTTACAAGTATAAAACTGTCACTTTGAGAGCCAGGTTCTTAACGAAAGTGTGAATATTAAAAATTCTTTTGTACCTGTCTTCCATATGATGTTGCCTGTCAAGTGTTCTCATACAGTGCTAACAGTGATCACAGAGTGAAAAGCTATTCACTTTCAGTGGAAGAGGGACTGGATAGTCTTGGAGGAAGACCTCCAGCAGCTCTGAACCAGGAAGGTCTGGCTGTACACTACACTTTCTTGACATGAATGACTGTAATCTGGCCTGGCTGCCTGACAGGCAATAGAGTAGCAATGCTCCTTTCCTGAGAGATTCACCCTCCATGGATCCACTCTCTTGGGACTGTAACATTAATAATTCTAGTCATTTATTGGAGGACAGTTTGCTTAGCCACTGTGGCACTCTGCCACCTTGTTTGCACACTATAATCACCAGTCATTGTGGGTTTGCAGGGCAGCATGTCAGATGTTGAGTGGTTGTTACTTGTGCTGCAGTGGAAACTCTGACCAACCCTCTGACCAGCTGCATCAGGGTTTGAACCAATGCTGTGTTATAAGAGTTGACCAATATCCTGGAAAATATGGGCCAAAGACTCTGCACCAAATTGGATCTACATTCCTCCAAGCTCCTTAATACTGACTATAGGTTTCTGATAGGTTTCCAAGGTGATAGATGTCTTACTGTGCATGACCATCAACTTCCTTCTGTAGGGTTCTACATCTGAGTCCTCACATGAGCTTTCTGCAGCAGAACCCACACACAGTCATAGCTTCTGGTGTGCTGGCACCTGTGCCATCTTTATCTGTAGTCTACCGGGCAGGAGCAATATGAAAAGATGAACACTATCATCTTGATTTCAGATCCACCGTTGGACCCAATCTTAACAATGGACATCATAATAATAGTTATTTCCTCCATGAAATTTAGGGTACATAGTTGCACCTGCCCCCTCTAGTTAGGCCCTTCTGCAGCCTGTTGCTTGAAGCTTATCCTGTAAGAGACAGGGAAGGGTTCCACTGCGTGTTGTGAAAATTGTGTGGGTGGTGTGGTTATAATGCCTGAATAATTGGTCATATGTGAGCATGCTGTGGGACATGAGTGTGAGGTGTGTGTGGATATAGTGAAACATGAATGTCAAAGTTGCAGACTGAGTGACCAAGATTGTTGGCAGATTAGTGATGGGGGTGTGGTAAGTGAACAGTATGTAAGGCTAATGGTGCTATAAGGATATGACACTTAAAGACTCAGTCTTTGACTTTGACAATTCACATGAGATCATTGAAATTCTTGCAGCACCACAATCAGGTCCTTGAGACTTGACTCCTGCCATTAAGATTCTCTGCTCTCTGAACATAAGACTGAAAGGATTCCAATCCACTTGTAAATAGATAACACCTCTTCTCCTACAATCGCCTCCAACAAAGCTTGCACAATAGTACCCACATACTTGAGGGCTTGTGCTTTCCCATGTTGTGTCATTCTTCAAAATTTTCCAGATCCAAATCATTTCTTGCCTGTCTGCTCCCGCAACATTGCACCACTGCTTCCAGACCTGTTAGTACTGGCTGGATGCTGAAGTTGTTGAAATTGACATGTCGCCCAAACTGGTGTGATGTCTGCATCATGATCAACAAGCATGTGTTATTCGAGTGTTGCCTGTATATTAGGAATCTTGTTACTTGTAATTATACTGCTAGGGAAGAATTCTTTCATCATAAACACAAGTTTCTCTGTTCCAGATTTAGGTAAGCTGTTTGAAATGTGATATTTTCTATTTTTTGTGAGACCTGCTCATTCACCCAAACAACAAAGTTAGAATTTACAAAGTTAGAATGGATAGTGAAGAGGGCTGTTGTCAGCTGCAAAGGGACTTAGATATGATGCAGAGCTGGGCTGAGGAGTGGCAGATGGAGTTCAACCCTGTCAAGTGTGAGGTTGTCCATTTTGGAAGGACAAATAAGAATGTGGAATACAGGGTTAACGGTAGGGTTCTTAGTAAGGTGGAGGAGCAGAGGGATCTTGGGGTCAATGTTCATAGCTCTTTGAAAGTTGCCACTCAGGTGGATAGAGCTTGTAAGAAGGCCAAGGTGTATTAGCATTCATTAGCAGAGGGATTGAATTCAACAGTCCTGAGGTGATGTTGCAGCTGTACAGGACCTTGGTAAGGCCACATTTGGAGTACTGTGTGCAGTTCTGGTCGCCTCATTTTAGGAAAGATGTGGAAGCTTTGGAGAGGGTGCAGAGGAGATTTACCAGGATGTTGCCTGGGATGGAGAATAGGTCGTACGAGGATAGGTTGAGAGTGCTAGGCCTTTTCTCATTGGAATGGTGAAGGATGAGGGGTGACTTGATAGAGGTTTATAAGATGATCGGGGAATAGTTAGAGTAGACAGTCAGAGACTTTTTCCCTGAGTACAACAGTGTGATACAGGGGGACATAAATTTAAGGTGAAGGGTGGAAGGTATAGGGGGGATGTCAGTGGGGGGGTTCTTTACCCAGAGAGTGGTGGGGGCATGGAATGCACTGCCTGTGGGAGTGGCAGAGTCAGAATCATTGGTGACCTTTAAGCGGCAATTGGATAGGTACATGGATTTGTGCTTAAGCTGGGACAAATGTTCGGCACAACATCGTGGGCCGAAGGGCCTGTTCTGTGCTGTATTGTTCTATGTTCTATGTTCTATGTTCATAATGAAAGTAAAGTTAAAAACTAAGCATATATAAGGCAAGAGTTTGAATAGATTGCAAAGTTAAATCAGTACAAGAAACAGAATTGTACATGATGGATTTTCAGAGTTTAAGTATTACCTTTATATAAAAATAAACTATTAAATATTCCATGTCACAACAGGAAGCAAAGAGGTTTTCCAATATCGATAAGTCCTGGATGAAGATAATGAGCCGAGCCCATGAAATCCCTAACGTGGTTCAATGCTGTACAGGAGATGAAGCTATGGTCCAGCTGTTACCGCATCTCTTGGAACAACTTGAAATGTGTCAGAAATCATTAACTGGGTAAATGCTGTAATGGTGGAAAATGGTGTTAATTTTGAGATTACTACGTATAACTGTGATAAAAAAATTTGAGATCTTTAGGTTTGGGACTTTGAGTACATTAATATAAACAGCCAGACTACAAAGAACAGAGGAGTAACACCCTGTCTCTGTTTGTCAAGCAAGTGAGAATGTCTTCAGTCCTCTGCACTTCTTCTCTCTCCCTTTCATTACTGATTTTTGGATAGATCTTCAAATAACTGAAATGGGCAAGCTGGGTCAATCCTTCCCTGCTGTGAGATTCTATATTTCCAGGTTCTTGCCATATTATTTTACCCCAGGCTTCTGCCAAACAATGCTGATGTTTGATGGGATGTAAACAGGTTTATGTGGAGCCTTGTACATTCTTGTCTGATTTGGATTATTGTTCTTTCTTGTTATAGAATTTCAAATTATCTATTTGTTTATTTTTCCCATTGAGGAATGGGAAGTATTTAGCATGCTCAAACCAAAACTTAATTTTAATGACACATTTGTCCCTTTCTTTCCTGTTGCTATTAAATGTCAGGTATCTGGAAAAGAAGCGCATGATGTTCCCAAGGTTCTTTTTTGTATCAGACCCTACTCTGCTGGAAATTCTGGGACAAGCTTCCGATTCGCATACGATACAAGCTCATTTGCTTAATATCTTTGACAATATTAAATTGGTACTATTCCACGAGAAGGTGAGTTTGAATTGTTTATATAACTAATATAAGAAAATATTCCTTCTGGGTCTTTTATTATGAAATTAACTCCATCTAACAAAACAGCATCATTGCAAGACATGTGGAGATGGGGGGTGTTTGGATTCTTGTAGGTACCCAAGGTATCGAATTAGCACTGGCACAATAAACAAATCAGGTCAATCACTTCCTTCTGGCATTTGTATGATTCTGACATAATATTTAACTAAAAATAATAACATTTAAAACTTTTGATTCATTTCACTTTGCTATTTCCACTTTACTATTCATCCTATACTGGATGGAGAGAGAAGAAGTCCAAGGTAATTGGCATAAAGAGCCAGTGGAGACCTGATGTGAAACCTCTTTATGCTGTGAGTGGCTAGGATTTGGAATGCACGGCCTGGTAGGAATCACGTGCAGATTTGATAGTAGCTCAAAAAGTGAATTGGATAAATACTTGAATGACAAAAACATTTCAGATGTTGGGTAAATAGTTGGGGAATCGGCCTAACTGGATGGCTCTTTGAATGATTTGATGCAGTCAGTAAGCTGAATAGCCTCATTTGGTGCTGTCCTCTTCTCTGGTTATAGCAGTATCATTCGCAACACAGAAGAGTCATTGGCCTTGAGTGTAACAGTTGGTGGTATCTACAGCCTGGCAATGTCTATGGAATAACTGTGGACATTACAGAAAATATTAGTTCCACTTTGGCACTTATGGTGCACTCATTCCCACCATAAATATAGGCTTTGTCAGGGTTGAAGCCTCTTTCTTCCCCATATAAGGCCAATAGCATAATCTGACCATTATCAGAAATGCACAACATAGGAAAGTTACGCTATTTCTAGTTCTCATTGGAGCCATCATAGGATTAGAGCTGTATGCTAAAAAATAGAATGAACCTTAGCTGGGCATCTAAACTCCCCTTTGCATTCCTCCCCCTTTTCTCAGCTTTACTGGTTGTATTTTCTGTCAGCATCTCCTCTCTCCCTGCGCGCGCGCGCGCACGCGCACACACACACACACACACACACACACACACACACACACACACACAGCCCCACCCCCTGCCCACTCAAGTGGGACTAGGGACTATCTGTTCTTTCCAGTCTGACAGTTGGATACACCATTATTCTGACATTCTCACATTCCCATCATTAAACCTGCACTTTCAATACCCTTTCTCCCCCAGCACTCCACTGCTCCCACTCCCCCTCCCCCTCCCCTGATAAATGTTGTCCCCTCCAAATCAGTGCCACGATGAAGAGTCATTTAGACTCAAAATGTTAACTTGCTCTCTCTCCATAGATGGTGCCTGACCCACTGTGATTTCCAGCATCTTTTGTTTTCAGTACAAGTTCTGGCATCTGCAGTAATTTGCTCCGATCTAAACTGAGATTGTGGTTTTGATTTCTGAAGCAATACATGATTCCATTAAAAAAGAATTCAATTTGGGGGCCATGCAAAACCAAAGCTGCCAAATTGCATTGGATTTTTCCAGGTGGGCACGCTGATCATGATCTGAGTAATATGGATACCTGCTATCTGTGAAGGAATGACATTTTCTGACCTCACAAACTTTGAAATTAGCTCTTCCCTTTGTAGTATGTACTTAGATTTTGAGTCAAAGAACTGCAGAACATGGGAGGGGCTGGTCTTGTGGTATTATCAGTAGACTATTAATCCAGACACCCAGGTAATGTTCTAGGTAATATTCAAATCCCACCACTACAGATGGTGAAGTTTACATTCAATTAAGAATAAGGTATTAAGAGTTAAATAATGATCATGAAAGCATTGTTGGAAAAACCCATCTGATCCACTAATATCCTTTAGGGAAGGAAATTGGTCTGCCTACAGGTGACTCCAGGCACATAGCAATGTGGTTGACCCTCTAATGTCCTCTGGGCAATGAGGGACGGGCAATAAATGCTGGCTTAGCCAGCGATGCCCATATTGCCACGAACAAATAAAAAAAGTGTTGAAGATCTGAAACTAACAAAAAGAGAAATTGCTGGGGAAACTCAGCAGGTCTGGCAGCATCTGTAGAGAGAAGTTAATGTTTTGTGTACAGTGACCCTTCTTCAGAACAGGGTTCTGGAGGATTCTATGGAACAGAGTTTCTGAAGGAGGGTCACTGGACTCAAGATGTTAACTCTGGTTTCTCTCCTCAGATGCTGACTGGCTTCCTGATGTTTTCCAACTATATCTGTTTTTCTATCTGGTTGTCGTTTTTACACTCATTCCAGGTTTCACTTTCATTGCTGTGCTTTTGCTACCCACATATTTGAATTCAAAGTTCTTCACATTTATTACCTGTATATATAACTAAATTCCTTATCTGCGCATCACCATTCACTGCTTTTCAAAGAGTTTAAGCTCCTGCCTTTCTTGTATTCGAGCTGCACAATCCTGTAACATTTCTTTTTAGTGATTAGATTAGAGCAAAAGTGATTTGGAATAGTTCACCATATTTATTAGAAAACTTTGGAGTTTAAAAATGTGCTACTGAGTTTCAAACCTGCTGGGATTCTTAATAAAGTGCATGATCAGCCTCTGGTGGTTTTAAATAGTATTGCTGAGATTGTGCTAATAAATGGAATGACCCGTATCTAGATATTTTTGAATTAACCTTGTCAGAGGTGTTATTACTTACTCTTAGAGCAAGTAGGCCTCCTGGTTTAGATGTAGGGACACTATCACCACAACACAAGAGTCCTTAAGACATGTATCAATGTAATTTCTTATCGTGTCTGAGAGAGGAATATAACACATTTCATGTGCAACTAATTACATTGAAATACACCAACTATTATTATTTTGGCAAAGTTAGGAGACATAGCGCTGAAATTTATTGGCTACCTGTGGGCAGGAAAACAGGCATGTGTATCTGCAAATTACTCCACGCTTATTTTTACAAGTAGCGGGAGAGATGCAATTATTTCTCAGTTAAGAGTCTCATCCACTCCCATTTTGATTAACTGAGAGGCAGCAGAGGTCAGTTTTGAACATGTAGCCTGCTCGGTTTAACCCTGTGGGTTGCTGCCCCTTGCCAGTCTCCAGGGTCACTCGGAGGTTCCTTCTCACAATTTTGTCTTCCCGTGTCCCACTTGCCCATCCTGTTCAACTCCTCAATCGGGACCTTTCCGTCTTGCCCCAGTGCAATCCCAGATGTACCTGAAAGTTTATCTCCATCTTTGACACTACCTTCTTTTGTCTCCCCCTTGCAATGGTAATATTGACCACCCCTACTGGCACTACCAGTGTGCAGAGCTCTCCACATCCAATTGCTCAGCTGTATGAGGCTGGAAATCCTCCTACAGATAAATGGAAGACTTGCCTCTTTCTAATTAAACAGCCATCGCTCGAATAATTTAAAGCGGGGCCAAACTGGTGAAATAGAGGCAAGCTTACCCCCAACATATGAGGGACCTTCCCCTCCATACATTGTCCAGCCTATTTTGTGCACACTTTTCTGTTCATGTTGCTTCAAGGAAGAAGGTTGAGCTGGACACTGAAAGAACATTCTGCAATTCCTTGAACAGGGCCAACAGATCTGTATGGTTGGACAGGACTACAGTTTAAAATCTTATCCAAAGGACAGTAACTTAAACAATGCACAGCAATGTCAAAATTGTATGCTTAAACCGTGGGCTCGAACTTGAAACCACAAAAACTGAACCAGTAATGAGCGTGCTATTAATTGAATCAGGCTGATAAAGTGCTGAAGCAAGACTCCCTCTGGCTTTTATTTACATTGAATAGTTGTAGATAGATACCTTCAGAATTTTTTTTAGTATTTGATTATAGGATCTGGGTGTCACTGACTAGGTCAACATTTATTGCCCTTCTCTGCATTCCCTTGAGAAGCTGGTGGTGGACCATAGTGTTGAGCTGTGGTTGCTGGGGGCAGGGAGACCCACAACACTGTGAGGGAATGTGTTCCAGGATTTTGACCCACTGACAGTGAGGGAATCGCAATGTGGTTGCACGTCAGGGTATTATTTGGCTTGGAGGGGAATTGCAGGATTGCAGGTGGTGTTGTACCCATGCATCTGCTGCCTGTTTGTCCTTATAGTGGTAGAGATCACAGGTTTGAAACATTTTTATGATCACACTATGAATTTCAGCAATGAAAATCTTCATAATACATGAATAATGTCATGCACTTAGAACAGAACTTATGCCCTGCCTCAATGCCAGTTAGTAGGGCAGTTAGTAGGATATTTAATTGAGTGGGCAAAAGACATTAAGAGCCCCATATCACTGTCACGAGTATTTAATAAGCTGTTTGTGGCAGTCACAATGTGGAAGTCTGAAACATTGAGAACTATCTATTCTTCCCTGGCTATGCCAATCAGTGAATCCTGTCCTGTGACCGCCATCCACCCTCCCTGTGGCATGGGCCTCTGGTGGATATGTTACAGGAAACTGAGGACAATGAGGAGCTATCAGCGATGAATTGACGAGCACCTTTTGGGGAATTGGGTTTCTACCCCCTCAGAGCTATATTTTAATCCTAATGAAGGCCTGCTGTTGACCACTTATGTACCTAACTGACAACTGATTTCGCTGGCTTTCCCAGAACGGCTCTTGCTAGCTCATCAGTCAGTAGGCAAGACTCCAATTTACTTGGATTAAATTCCATCCATAATGACTAGAGGAATTCTTACCAATCAAATACTTATCCGATTAGTTTGCATGCAACTTTACTTTCTAAAAGATTAAGTGAAATGATGCATTTTATAATTGTGATGTCAGATGTATGCATTGGGCAATAAGGTATTAAACATGGTACCGAGCACAATCCAATATTTTGGGTCAAAGTTACACATCTTTACATACAGATCTACGATCGCATATTGGCTGTGTGCTCCAGAGAAGGGGACACAATTGAACTGGATAAACCAGTTGCAACAGAAGGAAATGTTGAAGTTTGGTTGAATTCTCTGCTTAAGGAGTCTCAAAGTTCACTTCACAGTATTATTCAAAATGCTGCCTATGTAATACAGGAAGAACATTTTAATCTTATTGACTTCCTGAATACATTCTGTGCCCAGGTAAGTTCTGAAATCTATTAATTAGCATGCTATTTTGTTCTTAACCAATTTAAAAATACATGTTTTGAAAGCCAATTGTGATCCAAATTTATAAATGAATGAATTCTTTCTCAATATATAGTGGGATAATCACTTCAATGGTTTGGTCACCATGATTTATTGCTCAGAGGGGTGGTTTATTTTTGATATGTGCTTCCATGAATATGATTTTCTCATCCATTAATAGGTTTGCAGGGGCTGATTTTTTTTTTTGCTTCAGATTCAAGTAGTTGGGGCCAATATTTATTGGGTTTTTGATCTTTGAGCATTGACTTTAGTGGATATGCTAATGGAAACAAATGTAAAATTCAGATTATAATTTAGTTTTTGGTGTACTGTGCAATCTACAGTAGTAATCACAACTGAGTTAAAAGACACTCAGCACCAGGTTACAGTCCAACAGGTTATTTGGAAGTACAAGCTTTCAGAGCGCTGTTCCTTCGTCAGGTAGCTAGTGGAGTAGGATCATAGGACACAGAACTTATAGCACAAGATCAAAGTATCATACAACTGATATAATGTATTGAACTAACCTAGATTGCTGCTAAGTCTTTAATCACTTAAAATGGGGTTGCAGGTTTCAATTGATTAATATGTAAATCCCAGAATTTCTTTCGAGTCACAGCCCTGAGATAATTTAGGGTTTTATCAGTATATATATAAAAAAAAGACATCTCGCCTCAGACAATGCATTGAAGTTACGAGGTTAGAGTCTGTCTGTATCCCGACCTTGAGTCAGATTGATTCTATTTCCAATGTAGGAATTTATAAAATGTCACATGGACTGACTGCCTACAGATTGTGTGCTTTTTGAACAAAATAGAATGAATCTGCAAATACAAATTACAACTGAATTCTAGGTGCTCATTTTATTTGGCGCCAAGGCCTTTTGAAACAACCTATTTATTTATTTGTCTGAAGAAGATCCGAGAGACAAGAATTAGGCTTACTTCCTCATTGTGTATGGGCACTAAAATGGGGCACATTACACCAAATGCCATGTGTGTGAGGGCATTAGCGCACATGTTGAACATGTGCAAAAAGTATGGGTAGCAACAGTCATCTGTAGTGTGTTGGTACTCAATACTTCATCTACTGCCCTCACTTAACGTCACACAGTTGAACATGTGGTTCGTACTGTAGTAGAAGGAATACCCTCTCATCTTCAGTCCCACCCCAATGCTATTCAAAGAAATCAGCAGATATTCCAAAAGCAAACTATTGAGCTTGCTGGAAAGCTTAAATAAGAATGGAAAATGCTGGAAAAGACTCAGCACCCATGAAGATTGAAATGAGTTAATATTTCTGGCTGTCTTTTCACTATAATTGGAAACAATAGAAATGTATTTGCTCTTAACAAGGTGAAATGGGGCATGGTAGATAAAAAGCAAGATGGAAGCTCTGTGATAAGACTGAAGACGGGAGATATTAAATGACAAAACATTGCTGGAGCAGGGCCAAAGGGAGTCATTGGCTACCCCTTAATTTGAACGCTCCAGTGGAGATGCATGTGGCAGAAAAATAAGCATCTAAAAACAAAATCAGAAAAAACATTAAGCCAAATCTTATTTTATTTGACTAAGTGCAAGTTGCGTCAGGTTTTATGGAAGCTTTTCTCACTGTGAGGCCTAGTAGTTCTCTTGCCTACCGTACCAACTTGCCACATTAATTACACCATTCATCCGGCCTCCTTCATGTCCAATTTCCACCCCATCTTACCAGATGCCATTCTCAGAACAACTGGCTACTCAGCAGCTATTCATCAAAATTGGAATTGTTTGCACTTGTGCTATCTTTGAAAGGCCACAGTACACCTGGAACAAGCATTGGAAATCTGCCACTGCCCCTCACTGGCAATGTTATGGCACAAAAGCACACTGCCCATAGCACATAGCTGGCATGGCTGATGTTCTCTCAGGTATATATATCCTCTTGTCTGGGTCATGTTAAACTATCAGGCCACAGACTTTACCTGTCCTTAGCAACAATTCCACCGTACTATGGCCGACCACCAACTCCACCCCCCCGACTCCACCGAGGACATCCAAGTCCTGAGCTGCCTTCACCACCAAGTTCTAACCACCTGATGCCTGGAGGAAGATTGTCTCATCTGCCACCTTAGGACCCTCCAACTGCATGGAATCAATGCCGATTTCAGCAGTTTCTTCATCTCCCTTCCCCCCCACATCATCTCAGATACAACCCTCCAACTCAGCACCAGTCTCTTGAACTGTCCTACCTGTCTATCTTCCTTCCCACCTATCCGCTCCATCCTCCGACCAATCACCATCACTCCCCATCTACCTATCGCCTTCCCAGCTAGCTTTCCCCCAGCTCCACCCCGACCCGCTTATTGACCTCCCATTCCCCTTCCCCTGCCCTCCACCCCACCCCCGACATTCCTGATGAAGGGTTTCTGTCCGAAACATCGGTTCCTCTGCTCTTTGGAGGCTGGCTGACCTGCTGTGCTTTTCCAGTGCCACACCTTTCACCTCTTAGCTACATCCTGTCTGAACACCCACAGAGTCAGATACCTCGTACCCAGTGCCTGCTGTAGACCTGCATCCAGCAGCGAAACATTACAAACAGGTGCACCATTGGCCAAGAACAAGACAAGCATGTGCAAAAGGGGACTCAAACAAAGCGAAAAGAGGTTGAACTTCTCTCCCAAACTGCAAAAAGATTTCAGCATCCTGACCAACAACTATTTTACAGAGTGTGGTTGTCTGCTGCACCCAGTCCCCATTTACTGCAACAGGGTGTCTGTGAGGTTCTGTCTGTTTTGTACACAGCTAAGGTCTTCATGGACAAGAACAGCTCCCTTCTCCCCAGTGTCATCATCCTTAGAAGACTGATCTTGGTCTCTCAGTTCCTCAGTATCTATCACACTGTCTCTTTGCGTGCTCCAGTTGGGTAGGGCACAGCATGCCAAGGTAATGCAGCAGACTCTGTCTGGACTGAACTGGAGGGAGCTCCCAGACTGTTCCAAGTAGTGGAACTACATCATCAGAGGCCCTATTGTTTGAGCCATTATGGCCCTGGTTGAGATTTGGGCAGCTTGCATTCCGCATCAGTCAGAGGGTTGTGCAAAAGTGTCATGAGCTATGGTCACTGCAAGTAGTCTATAAGACAATAACACATAGGAATGGAAGTAAGGCCATTTGGCCCATCGAGTCCATTCCGCCATTTAATCATGGCTGATGGGCGTTTCAACTCCACTTACCCGGACTCTCCTCGTAGCCTTTAATTCCTTGCAAGATCACGAATTTATCAATCTCTGCTTTGACGACATTAATGTCCTGGCCTCCACTGCGCTCTGTGGCAATGAATTCCACAGACCTACCAGTCTCTGGCTGAAGAAATGTCTCCTCATTTCCATTCTAAATTGACCCCATCTTATTCTAAGGTTGTGCTCACGGGTCCTAGTCTCCCTACTAAAGGAAACAACTTCCCAGCGTCCCTTTCTAAGCCATGCATTATTTTGTAAGTTTCCATTAGATCTCCCCTCAACCTTCTAATCTCTAATGAACACAATCCCAGGATCTTCAGCCGTTAATCATATGTTAGGCCTCCAATTCCAGGGATCATCCATGTGAATCTCCGCTGGACATGCTCCAGTGCCAGTATGTCCCTCCTGAGGTGTGCGACTCAAAATTGGACACAGTATTCCAAATGGAGCCTAACTCGAGCTTTATAAAGTCTCAGAAGCACATCATTACTTTTATATTCCAACCCTCTTGAGATAAATGACAACATTACATTTGCTTTCTTAATCACGGACTCGACCTGCAAGTTAACCTTTAGAGAATCCTGAACTAGCACTCCCAGATCCCTTTGAACTTTGGCTTTATGAATTTTCTCATCATTTAGAAAATAGACCATGCCTGTATTCTTTTTTCCAATGTGCAAGACCTCTCATTTGCTCACATTGAATTCATCAGCCATTTCCTGGACCACTCTCCTAAACTGTCTAAATCTTTCTGCAGCTGGAAATGTGTTGCTGGAAAAGCGCAGCAGGTCAGGCAGCATCCAAGGAACAGGAGAATCAACGTTTCGGGCATCAGCCCTTCTTCATTCCTGAAGTCCTCACTTTCTCCTTAAATCTTTCTGCAGCCTCCCCACCTCCTTAGTACTATCTGCCTGTCCATCTAACTTCGTATCATCGGTGAACTTTGCCAGAATGCCCCTAGTTCCTTTATTCAGATCATTAATATATAAAGTGAACATCTGCAGTTGATCCTTGTAACTAACCTTGTCAGGGCCTTGGACCCTCAAATGCACCAGGTTTATGAGGGTGCTCCAGGATGTAGGAGTCATGGCAGCTGCCAGAGTAGCAGTAACACATTTTCAGGGAGTGTTAGCGCTGATCACCTAAACATTGGTCAAACAGAACCCTGTTGCTGAGTTCTACACGTTGTGATATGGTCCTCTCAGTACCATCATCAATGGTACCTTGCACCTGGAGGATCACAGCAATATTATTGAAGCCAAATGACCTCATCATGAGGAACAAAATGAACTGGTCTGATCTTGCACTTATGGTATTGGTCCTGATGCTTTGTGGTTACATGACTGAGAGATCCTACATGGATCAGTTGTCACTTCCTAGAAGGGGTCAGTTGCACAGAAGTTCAGCGCAGTTGTGACCTCCACAGCTACTGGGAGAGGATGGCTTCACTCTCCTGCAGCCCTCAGTTCCAGCATCCAGCTCATTTCTGAGGACGTACTAAGGTTGTGCTGGCTGTGTGCCTTGTTCATGCCCAAGAACTGGGTTTGAGATTAGATTACTCTGATGTCCTGAGCACCCCAGACATCCTGAGGCTTTGTGGCTCCGATCTCCCCATGAGCTGGCTGCACCTCGTCCTCTGTGCCAGCCTGCTGCTGTTCCAGGGCTTGTCATCTTGCCTGCTCCTCCTGCATCCATCTTCACCTTTATTGGTAGGCAGCCACAGAAACCAACACATCACAAGCAGCAGGGCCCAGAACTCTCAATGGAAAGGACTTGCAATGAGAGCAGATGGAATAGAAGAGTTTCATGGATCTCATCAGGGTGGCATACACTGCAGGCTGAGGGCTGAGCACACTTCATCACACAGCGAGACATTGCTGGACATAGCTAACAAGGCACATTCCTGTATTTCCTTTTGTTTCATTCTGTTTCCACATTCTGTTTCAGCATGTGCAATAACTAGGTGTTGCCTTACTGAGTGGCCTCAGCACAAAACAAGCCTCCACATCAAACAGAAACCACACATTGCATTCAGCACAAGCCAATAAAATGCTTACATGACCAACAAGGACTTGAAGTTACCTGGTTCACACAAGATCCTTCAAAGTTATATGAAATATGGTTCCCCTTCTGACAGCACTTACCTCTTGTTCCATTATTGCTGATAACTTCAACCTGATTGCGATGCCCAAGTTCAGTTTGGAAGTATCAATGGCATGTGACAAATGGGCTTTGACCAGCACCCGACCGTTGTTGTTCTAGATACACTTGCATCTGCATGGCAGTTGCGTAGCACAAATTACTTCCCAATTATCAAGCTAGGCCTGAATGGTGTACAAATCTTGCTGCATAGGACAATGGACAGCTTCAGTATGTGCGAACAAAATTCAACACTGCACTAATCAGTGAACATTCCCATTCTACCCATATGATGAACAGAAAGTTATTGATGAAGCAGCCAAGATACCTGAACCTCGGACATTGTTATGAGGGATTTGTGTAGCAGTAATGTCCTGAGGTTGAGATGATTAACCTCCAACAAACACATCCAGCTTCTGCTTGTGTTAGATGTGACTCCAGGAAATTGAATTTTTTTCCTGATTCTAGTGGAATAAGGACTCCTTGATGTTATGCTTGATCAATACTGTCTTGATGTCGAGGACTGTCACTGTCACCTGGCTTCTGAAATTCAGCTCTTTTGTCGGCTGCAGCCAAGTAACCAAGTTGAACATCATTAACCATATTATTAGTGAATAGTTTGTTAATGCAGAAGTCATTAAAATTGTTATTAATACTCATCCTAGGTTGGCCTTCTTGGAATTCAGATGATTTGGACGAGAGATGCTGAAGATGCCCTGAAACTGTCACAGGTTGACCGTAAAATCATGCAGACAACGAACCAGTACTTTTTGGAAATTCTTAATATACTGATTGACAGGACAACCAAAGATTTAAATCTTAATGAGCGCGTGAAGTATGAGACTCTAATCACAATCCATGTCCATCAGAGAGATATCTTCGATCAGATGGTAAATCATTTTACTGTATCTTAGATGCAATAGTTTTTCCTTTCATTAATTTGTGTATCTATTAACTTTTGGTGGACATTAGAATATAAATGAATGTCAAAACAAATATCTTAACCTTTTTGTCATCTGAAATGAATTCCAAGCAAAAGATTGGCAGAATATTTAATTTCTCAAACAATGAATTTGGGAAAAACAGTGATATAAATTTTTATTTTCTTCCCACTTAATCACCTATCAAAAAGCTTTAACATACTTAAATCAAAAGATTTTGCTCCAAAAAAAATTCTATTTACCCCTTCTTCCCTGTCCCTTGTTCTTATCTATATTTTGCTACTCTACACCAGAATATTTTCTGTCCATTTAAATGTGGGTGCCTTCAGTGCCTTTGGTGGATTAGGTTATATGGTGTGAATTTGCATATGAATCATATAAACCGCTGTCTAAAAAGAGCCAAAATATATTCAACTTCTATTTAATGGGTAATGACTTTCACCTTTACTGAGAATCTGACCATCGATCACTGCTGCATCAAATGAAAATAGTCTTGCTGCATAAATTTGTTTTTACGGTGATAGAAATTTTCCTTGTTTGGATAATAATTAACAAGTGAGTGCTGTTTTCATTCTTTTAATCTCTTACAGTACCGAATGCAGATAAAATCTCCGACAGATTTTGAATGGTTGAAGCAGTGCAGGTTCTATTTCCTTGATGATGCTGACAAGATGCAGATATCAATTACTGATGTGGATTTTCATTACCAGAATGAGTTTTTGGGGTGCACTGACAGATTGGTTATTACTCCACTCACTGACAGGTACAAATTTTGTGCCTTTGCACTTGAATAGCTGAAGTTGAAAGATGGAATGTGTCACCAGAATGCATGGCCAAAATACATTTTTCTGCATGTCATGTTGTGGCCTTTTGCCATCCTTTTTTTAAAAAAATTCACTCATTAGATATGGGCATCACTGGCCAGCATTTATTGCCTGTCCCTAGTTGCCCCTGAGAGGTTACTGCTGAATTTTTCTGATTTATCTAGTACAAACTACTTTGGAATGGTATTCTTCACGATTCTAAGAGAAGATATTCTTTACATTTGCTAGTTCAAGGTGGATGGATTAATTTGGTTTCAGATTGTAGTTTATTTTGAATAAGCCCTGATCCATTAAGCTCCAAGAATTAAGCTCCCTGTCAAAGCTGATAGCAGATTACACAACTCAGTTTCAGTCTTCTGTTCTGGGCACATCAGTTACTCTACTTTCTGACCCCCTTTTCTGATGGGTCTTTTTCCCTTTTCCTCTTATTTTCATCCTTGAAGTTGCAGAAAGCCAGAGCGAGTACCAGTTGTGTCACCAAATCTGAGCATCTATTACCAAACACTCCCAAATGAGCAGACAAAAGTTCCATTTATTGTGTCCAGCAGCATGTGTTACCATCAACCTTACCTTACCTCAACCAGCTCCTCTCTAAGATTTGAGGAACAGCTTCTTTCCACGTATTTGTTTATTTCCACACATTTATACACATACATTTCTTTATTGCCATACAGGGCACATGGTGTCCCGTTTGATGTGACGGACTGCTTTGTGCTTTTGACCCTAACAGACATAGTGCTGAGTTGAGATTATCCAAGCATTGCACAAAGGCACAGAATGGCAAGTGAGTCAGCGAGAAAATTGGAATTATTGTATTGTCCTTTGGATGAGACACTGAGACGTACTAATTTATTTTTGCAGAAAGCTATTAAAAATCCTCTGATACTATTCAAACATAATTCTAAAGGTATTAGGTTACTGCACTATTTAACTGTAGTCTCTGGTACTTTTAAGGGTGGCATGGTGGCTGTGTTTAGCACTGCTGCCTCACACCGCCAAGGACCTGAGTTCAATTCCTGCCTTGGGCGACTGTCTGTGTGGAGTTTGCACATTCTCCCTGTGTTTGCTTGGGTGTGCTCCTGTTTCCTCCCACAATCCAAAAATGTGCAGGTCAGGTGAATTGGCAATGATATATTGCCCAAGAGTGTTAGGTGCATTAGTCAGGGGGTAGGTTACTCATCAGAGAGTTGATGTGGACTTGTTGGGCCGAAGGGCCTGTTTCCATACTGTAGGGAATCTAATGTTAATTCTTTTTGTTGAGTATTTTCAAATTGCTCTAAGTGTAAAAAAAAGTCACAAACATTAAGTTTTATCTAGCTGCTTTTTGCACTTGCAATGTCACTGCAAAAAATAATAATTGACACAAGATCATTTTTACTGTTAATATTGGTTCCTTGTGATTCTTGGCAGAACCAGATTGTTGTTTAAAAGAACTTCTACAAAATATGAAAATGTCATATTTAATATTTAAATTCTGAGTGGAGGAATTGTGATATAATGGCCAACAATTTCCTAGAGTCATTGTAATAACATATCTTCACTGAAGTTGAGGTGAAAAAATCACAGCAAGTTAGGGAGCAAGTGGCTTTTGCCATTATGAATGACATAGTTCCTGAAAAACATTCAATGATTCTGTCTCTACCATTTTCAAGCAAAGAGAATTTCAAAGATTAATGATCCTCCAAGAGACAACATTTCTCCTCATAAGGGAATACATCCTGTGAACAATCATCTTGTCAAGTACTCAAGATCTTTTATGAAGTGCATTTCTTCTCTATTATCTTGAGATGAAATATTTTAACTTTCACCATATAAATAGGATCTCTGCTGGCTCAAAAATCAAATGAAAGAAATGAATTATAGAATAGAATCATAAAATCAAACAACATGAGAGGAGGGCATTTGGCCTGTCATGCCTGTACTGGGCAGTTGTACTAACAAGTTTATGGTTGGTGAGAATTATTATCTGAAGATTGTAGAATAAGGAGAACTGGTTGGAAATTGCTATACATAATGGGGAATGGCAAACATTTTGTGGCAAATATCAAAACTATGAAGAAGTAAAATTGGGAATAGATAAGACTAACATTAAAAATACATCATTTAAAACAATTAATCATTTGGATGAAAATGTACTGTGAACTGTATAACTTTTTAACAAGTGCACTTAGCTTGCTCTGAGTGACCCAATGCAAACTTTACTTTGATCAATATCATTGGAATCTTGGGACTATGTTAAATAAATGATGCTGTAGCAGGTTGGAACATCTCCCAATTTGTAAAACTCTAATTTCACAAACGGCACAATATGGACTATAAAGGGAGAATGCTTATCCAACTTTAAATTATGCTGGCCATGTTTAATGGCAATCTGATCAATTAACCATACTTGCAAAATATTACTTTTTTTGGTGCAGAGCTATCTGCCACCTCTCACACTTCTGATGTGCTGCTACCCTTACTGTGGAGCATTCAAATCAGCTCTCCAACAAACTTTGTCACAGGAGGATCAGGCAGCCTGCTCAAATGTTCAGTATTCGTTGACCACTGCAGGAAGTTCAGGGCCATCATTTTGACCAAATATTTTTTAAAAACTCTAGTTGGTTGACTGGTGCTTCTACATGTGGTATTCTCATTTGTCCATGGAATTAAATTTTTGGATTCCGCCACCCTGTATTGGCTTATTCCTTGAGAACTGAATGCTTTCAATTCAATGTATAATGTGAATGTTGTTTTTAAAGGTGCTACATTACTTTAGCCCAGGCAATGGGGATGAATATGGGTGGTGCTCCCACAGGGCCTGCTGGCACAGGAAAAACCGAAACAGTTAAAGACATGGGCAAATGCTTGGGCAAGTATGTGGTTGTCTTCAACTGTTCGGATCAAATGGACTTCCGAGGCCTTGGCCGAATCTTCAAAGGTAATGGATGTAAGATAATGACCATCTGACCAGTGGTGACCACCAATAGACCATGAAATTGAATTAATATGTGCTATTTTTATTCATTATTTTAGGACTGGCACAGTCAGGGTCTTGGGGATGTTTTGATGAATTCAATCGTATTGACTTGCCTGTACTTTCAGTAGCTGCTCAGCAAATAGCCATTATCCTGACTTGCAAAAAGGAACGCAAGAAATATTTCATATTTACAGACAGTGAGACAATAGAAATGAACCCAGAGTTTGGCATCTTTCTTACAATGGTGAGAAACAATCATTTTTGTTATGTGACTAACTTTATTTTATTGACAAATTGAAATAGAGTAATTGTTGGCTGCAAGTGGGTGACTGTTATACTATTGGCATTACATTCTTTATTGGCCAGATACTTTTTGTTTGTTCACTCGTGGCACTGGCTGGACCATTATTTATTGCCTATCCCTAATTGCCCTTGAGATGGTGTCAGTGAGCTGACCTTCTTGAACTGTTGCAGTCCGTGTGCGATGGAGAGACCCACAATGCTTTTTGGGGGGTAATTCCAGGATTTTGACCCGATGGCAGTGAAAGAATGCCAATATCTTTCCAAGTGAGGCTGCTGTGGCTTTGAAGCAAATTTGCAAGGTGTGCTGGGCCCATGTATCTGCTGCCTTTGTCTTTCTAGATGGAAGTCCTCATGGGTTTAGAAGATGCCGTCTAAAGAACCTTGATTAAATTCTGCAGTGCATCTTGTAGATAGTACACTGCTGCTACTGGATGTCAGTGTTGGAGCCATGCAATGTGTCTGGACCTATGCAGTACCTATTTTAAATAGGATTGCTAAAGTTGTAACCGAGCAGAAGTCAACAAAGGAAACAGGGTTTCTATCTGATTGGAACCTGAACTCCACAATGTAATTGCCATTAATACAGACATGATGTTTTTCTTAACCATTGAATGTAATGTATTTAACAGGAAATATATGTTGGTGCTGAAAATAAGATTTGAAGCTTTCCTCCACTCAATAGAACCCAGGTTATGCTGGACGTCAGGAACTTCCTGAAAACCTCAAGATTAATTTCCGGTCCGTGGCTATGATGGTACCTGATCGACAAATCATCATCCGTGTCAAACTGGCAAGCTGTGGATTCATAGACAACATTGCCCTGGCTTGCAAGTTCTTTGTGCTTTACAAATTGTGTGAGGAGCAGCTCTCCAAACAGGTTGGTGTGCCAGCCTGAATCCCCAAAAACCTAATACGTTTCCCAGAAGATAACATAGTGCAGAACATGTCGGTGGTCCTTGAATGAGTAGAGAAATCAAAATGAGATTCAATGAAAATGACGTTTGCCAAATCAAGGGCTGATCATGCAAGAGAATATTAGTAATATTTTGGAAGGAAAGCAAAAAGGGCTAGGGGATTGTGTGAGCTAAGACTTATAGGGAACTTAAAGGGAAATAGTAATTGAGTTTATCAATGCAAATTTAAAAATAATGTGTGGTTAAAAAATGGTAGAGACGATTTGCGATGGGACGAAGGCATTGCAGGAATATCAAATGAGTATTGCACCTTAGTTTTTACAAGTGACCAAAGCAGTACAACTCAAGAAATACAGCAAGAGGTGGAGAAATTGGACAGGAAGACACTTGTAATGAAATAATTACCCCTAAAAGCAATATGTCTTGATGCCTCATGCATTAGCTTCTCAAAGGAACTCAAAAGAATAGTAGAGGCATTAGCCACAATCCTCTATCATGTTTGGATATGAAAATGGTACTACAGGACTTAATGTAGTCTTCAAAATATTCTTGAAATTGAAGTTTTTTCACTGGACTGGAAAATTTCCAATACACCGCACTATCCAAGAATGGAGAAGGTGATAATGGTTTAGTTCATGCGCAGGATTAACTATTAACCAAGAACCTTGCATATTCGAATGAAGTAATAAAGTGTTGTTAGCACACTGCTCTTTTGCATGTATGTTGTGCTGCACTATGTTTCTGGCAACATATTCCAGGGCTGTTTTCTGACCCGTTGAATTGGAATTTCTTTTGTCTTGTGGTGTTAATGTTTGCAAGATGTTTAACATTTTTGTTGAGCCGACTTACTGATGTAATATATGGTTACAAATTTTCATTTCGCTGTGGATTTAGAAGTTGATCTTGAAGCTTTCTCCTCAACATTCACCTTTGTTCTGTAAGTTTCTCAAGGGTTTTTGGTGACTATCGCTCTCATGATGCTTCCTGGAAACATAAATATATAAAAGATATAAATATAGAACCAGCATTCTGAACAAGCTCATTGATGCATCAGACTCGCAAAATTCAAATTGAAAATTCAGTAGGGCAGCAAAACTAAATGTCCTTTGCCTGTTACAGCAAGCCATGGATTGGCAACTGGTTTATTGCAAATGAACCAGAAAATATACTCAGGAACTGAGCTGTACCTAGTTCAGGCTCACTATGTGCCAGGCATGTGAAATCTTGTCTAGTCTTTAAGGGGGTTCTCCATATCATGACAGAATTAAACTGAGCCAGTCACTAGACTATGCTAAAGAAATGTATTCATATTTGTTTGTTGTTGTTTTTCACACTTGTCAATGTGCTGCACAAGTAAATTATTGACTGAAAGAATCTATAATTATATTGTGCTTTATCACATCACTTGGGGAAATCATAAAATCATAGAATGATTACAGTAAAGGAGGATGCCACTTGGCCCATTGTGTCTGGAAGAGCAACTCACTCCTGCCCCACTCCTTCACTTTTTCTCCACAGTTATGCAAATTTTTTTTTCTCATCTCATATTGGTCATATTCTTTTGAAAGCCACAATTTTATTTGATATTTATCTTATATTGCTTCTGTTCCTTCTTCCTAGCAAAATGGATCACTTCACACACACTTCTTTGCTTCAAATGTCACCCACCACTTGTCTTCCTATTTCACCAAACTGTCTACATCCTCATGAAGTTTATTATATCCTTCTCACAGTTTGCAATGTTCCAAGTTTTGTATCATTTGAAAATTTTGACGTCCTGTACCCAAGTCTAGATCGTCAATGTAGATCAGTTAAAAGCTGATCCTAA
Source organism: Chiloscyllium punctatum (assembly GCF_047496795.1). Classification (NCBI taxonomy): domain Eukaryota; kingdom Metazoa; phylum Chordata; class Chondrichthyes; order Orectolobiformes; family Hemiscylliidae; genus Chiloscyllium; species Chiloscyllium punctatum. The sequence goes on along the minus strand of NC_092764.1, from coordinate 54,535,434 downwards.
CCCTGCCCCTGGAAACTGCATTTTTTGTTTTCATTTAGTTTGAAAACTAATTGTTTACCAATGCATCCTGTTTCCTGTAATTCAACCAATTTCATATCTTTGTTGCTAATTTTCCTTTTATTCCATGGACTCTTAGCTTGCTGTCATGCCTGCTATCTAGCATGTTATCAAAGGTCTTTTGGAAGTCTATGTATTACCAGATCAAATGCATTACCCACATCAACATTCTCTGTTACCTCATCAAAAATCGCAGTTACTGTAGACATGATTTTGCCCTTAAAAATCTCTGCTGACTATCCTTAAACAATCTATATTTGACCATTTTGACTGTAAACTTGTCCCAGGTTTTCATTTCTGATGATGTTAAACTGACTGGTCTGTCCCTATTAGTTTAATTCTTTTGAATAAGATTATCAATTTTCAAGTTCTTAAGTTCTCTCGAACCACCACTATTTCTAAGGAGATTTGGCAGATTATAGGCAGCGCTGCTGTAATTTCCACCCTAACCTCCTTTTCTACCCTTGGATCATGGGGGTCAGTTGGCTAGGTAGCTGGTTTGCAATACAGAGTGATGCCAACAATGTGGCTTCAATTCCTGCACCAGCTGTAGTTCCATGGAGGAGTTTCCTTCTCAACCTTTCCCCTCAGCTGAGGCTTGGTGACCCTGAGATTAAGTCACCACCAGTCATCTCCTTCCGATGAGAGAGCAGCCCTATGTTCTTCTGGGACTATGATGACTTTTGGATGCAACTCATCTGAACTAGGTTGCTTAATAATTGTAAGTTCAGTCAGACTATAGCAGTTCCTCTTTATCAATTTTTATCTCCTTTACTGTTTCAAGTATCTCCTTAATAAAGACAGGTGAGAAATGCTCAGCCATTGCCCTCCTCCTCTGTCATCCTGGTCTATAAGATCATAATTGACTTACCTCCATTTTTCCATCATCTAAAATATATCTCATAATATAAAATACTTTGAAATATAGTGCACAAATATGGCAGCAGTTTCATACTTAGCAATGCCCAAAGACAATAATGAAATAAATGACCTGATAATGTTTTAGCAGTGGAGGTAAGCAGTAGAACTTCTCTGCTATCTTTGAATACTGACATGGATCCTACTTTTCAAAGTATTGTTTTCTTCATTCAACTTATTTCCTTGGAGGTAACTATAAACTAAAATATCAGTTGCTGTTGGGATCCCATGTAAAATAAGACTAAGTAGTTTCATTCAAAGTCTCAATTGTTCCTAATTCAGAATTAGTTAACAATTACACTCAGAAACCATGGTCTAGCATGTTTGGGAAATGACAAAAAGTGCCACATTGATGTAGTTCTTGTTGCTCTACTGAGATTGGGGCTCAGGCATTTGGTTGGGTATATCGAATTTTACATCTGATTATGCAGTGCAAATTGTTCTGCTATAACGTGTTTCATTAACACAAATTCAACATACCACGATTGACAAATTAGGGAAACTGTTTCTAAAGCGTGAAGTTTTAAAGTGTGTATTGGTTATAATGTGATTTGGGCTCCATTCGTTCAAATGGTGCTGCTATTATGTGATTTTCTTATAACAAGATTGCACGAGAACAGAACTACTGCGTTATAGCAGAAATCACTGTATGTAGTCTGACTGTGCAATATGCAAAACTGGGCAAAGGGCAGAGTTCGAGTCCCCACCATTAACATCCCTGATATTAATTCCCCAAAATTAGCATCCATGGCATTAATATGCCTATAAATCAAAGTAGAAATAAAGAATAAATGAGAATTCAATGCAGTTTTATAGCCCATATTTGACAATACAAATTGAAGAGTATTAACAGAATATCCTAAAGTTTAATCTTGAGTGTAATTCATAAGTATGGAAATTAACTTTCTCTCCTCTACTATGATTACTGTCTCTGTATTTCAGGTTCATTATGACTTTGGACTTCGCAATATTTTATCTGTTTTACGAACACTTGGTGCTGTCAAGCGAGCCAGCCCTGAAGATACTGAATCTACAATTGTCATGAGAGTCCTTCGAGACATGAACCTTTCCAAACTGGTCATTTGATTTTCTAGCTCTTTGTTTTGCTGGCCTTTAAGTTGCCTCATCTTATTCCATAAGCTAGTTTTTTTGTGTGTCTATTGTTAAAATATCACAGCTTCACATACAGAGTTGAATATTCTGAACAATTGTAAAAGAAAGCTGGACAAAGGCATTGAAGCAATGAGAGTTTGAAATATAGAACTGAATGGTAATAGAAAAGTTGAGGTAGTGAGAAATGTGGGCTCCGCACACATTAGAAACAATGAAGAAGTTAAAGTTGAACATTTTGATAAAGGGTGTGATGACATTCGGTACAAAGCCTGAAGAAAGGGAAGCAGTGGTAGTTGGTAAAACATGGTGGCAATTGTGTAAAGAGGTGTGAGTTTCAAACACACTTTGTGTGTGGTGGGGGAATGCACCATAGAACTTTTATGAAAGAATTTCAGGCAATATATGTGACCAACTCATGAAATATAACCTGAATCATTTTGGTTCAAAAATACTTCAGCTAATTGACACAACCATTGTGAAAACATTGTCGTGGAAGGCTGATAAGATCACTGAGTATAAATTGGTAGCTGTAGACTGCTGTATCAGAACAAGAAAACTTAGCGAAGTGAAATGGGAAGATAATTTTATGACATAATGCAAGATTTCAATGGAATGAAGTAACAGCAAAGCACAAAAATATGTTGTTTCCTTCCTGAAACACAGCCAGTAATGCCTTTTTTTTAACGAGGCCCAAAAGCAAGTTTGGATCCTGAATTTCTACTTGACCATCAACTATGCTAGGAGAAAGTGAGGATTGCAAATGCCAGAGATCTGAGTCAAAATGTGTAGTGCTGGAAACGCACAGCCAGTCAGGCAACATCCGAGAAGCAGGAGAGTTGACGTTTCAAGCATAAGCACTTCATCAGGAATGCGGCATCAAACTATGATGCCAGATTTGAAGTGGGAGGTCAACCCTAGAGGGAGGGGTCGCCTCAGCACTGATGCTGGATGGCCAACCCCACCACTTTCTGGTCTACAACATGAACCGAAATAATTGCTGTAGTATATTCAACCCAGAGTGTGCATGTGAGGTATTAGTACGAGTATTTCAGTGTTTATCACTCTTTGCCTTCTGGTTCCAGATTGATGAGGATGAACCACTATTTCTCAGCCTGATAGCAGATTTGTTTCCTGGTATTCAATTGGATAAGTCTGGTTATCCTGAGTTTGAGGCTGCTATTGACAAACAGGTACTGGTGTGAACTATTTGTATAATTTTTAACAAAATCTGTAACAGAGAACACCTTCTAAAGTGGAATGCATGGCAGTTTCAAATCACTATTCCAAAGTGGAAAATGGGATTGACTGAACACATTTTGAAAAGTTCAGTGTACTTAAGTAGTGAAAATTAAATGTTACTAAATGTCAATTTTAGAGGCAGTAATTATTCACCAACTATATATGAGTTTGTTTTCAGATTGAGGATGCAAGCCTAGTAAAACATACACCGTGGAGACTGAAGGTTATCCAGTTGTTTGAAACGCAATGTGTACGACATGGTATGATGACACTGGGCCCAAGTGGTGCTGGAAAGACAACTTGTATTCATACCCTCATGAAGGCTATGACAGGTAAAGATTGTCCTGATACAAACATTTTTTAACATTGCGATGCTAACTGAGGAAATGTCTAGTTGTGTTAAATTAGAAAAATAACCAATGCATACTAAGTTTTTGATATACTGTGTATGAATAAGAGAAGAACGTATTGCTTCCTTCTGTTGTGTAAGTAGATACTTACAATTTTTCAACCTGCATGTCTCATGATTTGCAACCTGTGCTTAGTTTCCCTATTGTGAGTTTGTGGCACATTAATTGAAAGTGGATTAATGTCTTTTGTTTAAATGGTGAATTAATGAATTTCACACAAACTTGCTTATACTTTTGTAACCAAATGTGCACAGTACAATTTCAATCCTTGTGCAGTTTATTAAGAAGCATCATCCTTAATAAGAAAAGGACATAAGCAGTGTTCTGGAAGGGTGTGAAAGAATACAATACCCTCAAACAGAATACGGAATCTGTATTAATTGATGAAGTGGATCTTTACTATAGGTGAGTTCCTGTATTTGAACCCCAATGGTAAAATTCTCTTTAAAATGGAGACAAAACTTTGAGAAGCTATCTGATCCAACTGGAGCATACACTGGATACTCAGTAAGATGTTTTCCACAGTACACTTGTGTAGTGGACATGTGTAGGCAAAACCCTGCCACATAGTAGGGATGCAAATTAAGGAAACATATAAAAGGAAATGAACTAACTCTAATTTGGGTTGGCCGCATGTTTACATGGTAAATCTGTTTGCAAACTTAAATGTCATTGTGGTAATGTAACAGCAGCTGTGTGGATACAAAATAATATTTACATTTTGGAAGTTAAGATTGTGTCTGTTTCTATTCCCCTTTTTGACAATGAGTTCAAAGACCACAGCAACTCAGTATAAACTTTCCTCATGAAGTTCTGGTGCTTTTGGCAATTCCTGAAGAAGGGCTCATGCCCGAAACGTCGATTCTCCTGCTCCTTGGATGCTGCCTGACCTGCTGCACTTTTCCAGCAACACATTTTCAGCTGCTTTTGGCAATTACCTTGCATCTGTGTCTTTTTGTTCTGCCTCTGGAAACTTCTCCTCCTTTATTCTGTCAGCACTATTTATGATTAAAAACCTGCCTATCAAATCTCCACTTATCCTTCTTTGCTGTTAGGAGAACACCCCAGGTTTCTCTGCATAACTGATACCATTCTAAATCTCTTTTGCATTATCTCTCGAGCCTTGGTATTTTCCTAAAGTGTAGTGCCCAGAACTGAACACAGTTATCCAGCTGGGGCCTATTCAGTGTTTTTTTAAAGGTTCAGTATAACTTTCTTGCTTCTGTATGCTGACCCACTCCTGATAAAGACGAGGATCTCATATAATGTATAACAATCCCCTCAATTTGTCCTTTTACCTTCAGTGATTTGCATACATATATTTTAAAATCTTGCTGTGCACCCAATAATCCCTCTAAGTTCCATGGCCACACAGGCACTGGGAAAGTTCTTGCACATCAATTGGTGGACCAAACAATGGCTTCACCTTCCTGAACCCACTACCATGCACAGATAATGAATGTTATCTGCAGTCCTTTAACATCAATAGCTGTAGGTGTAGAGTATCGCTCTTTACATGATGCCTGAAGACAAGCCTTTACAACAGCTTCAGAAGAGAGACCCGTGCTACACCAAAGAGAATTTTCAATTTCTGCAATCTTAACTTCCAAAATGTACAATTCTCCAAAGAGAATATTATTTGGTGTCAAATTATGACAGTTTAGTTTAAATTTATTTACTGCCAAGAAAAATTGCCTTGAATTTGTCAAAATTGATTTTAGTCAGAATTGCTGTAGTGGGCAAAATTAAAAATGGATTTTAATTACATTGTTTTGTGCAGATACTTCACTTTGGGCTCAGAGATACAAAGACTACTCCAACTGCAACAATTAGTTGCCTGACATGCATTTTTAAATTTTATTGCTGCTGTAGTCATTGGCATTGCTAAAAGGCAGTAGCTGTTTCTTGAATATTTTAACTTGTTGCCTTTTGCTGGCCAGAGTGTGGTAAGCCTCACAGAGAGATGCGAATGAATCCCAAAGCAATTACAGCCCCTCAAATGTTTGGCCGTCTCGATGTTGCAACCAACGACTGGACTGATGGAATATTTTCTGCGCTGTGGAGGAAGACTCTCAGGGCCAAGAAAGGTATAAGACTGAGTCTGGAAAATATGTGAGATATTTGAGTGATTTATAAATTAGTATTCTCATTTTAAAGAATTTTGCTTGTATTAGAAAACATTACAGAGATCTATATGTTGTCATCCAATATATAGACAGTAATTAATGGAGAGATTGACTTGATTTTTGGTATATACACTATCTGTAGAGATTGAGTTATTTTTCATTTCACATCATAAAGACATTGGATCTCTCAAATCTATTACAAAGTTTGAAAGCTATTTTTGGTGGTGGTCATTTAAACTGTTGTAATAGGTTGTCTTCTTGATTATAAATTTTTATTCAAATGGATCCATTTTCAGAACTCCAAAACAGAAGAATGTGTGAAAGGGTGAATTTCATGTCCACTGGACCCCTGTTTGTTTTGCTTTTGTCAGTTATTTGGACAGCGACTACTGTCTTGTGCAGTGCATGTCGCTCTTCCTACATAGACAACTTGTGATGAAATAGATTTGGGTTTAAAATCCAATGTTACTGGCACTCTACCCAATTTTTGCCACTGCTATGCCAGATATCCACATCAGGAACTCTGCTGACTTAGAAGGTCACAGTATTTTAAGGAATACAGTCAATGAGAGAAATGGGAGAATGCATATTACCAATTTAGAGACCAATGAAATAAAGTTATGAAGCTTGGTATTACAGATGTTGCCTGCTTTGGGGGTTTGACTAAGGACATGGAGACCATGCATTCTTTTAAATGTGTATATTTTAACATTTAAATTATTCACATCGATATGAATTACATACAAGTATTTGGGATTAAATAGCACGTTCAAACTATTTCAGAAAGACATAATTCCAGCAGTTATCTTTTCTGCTGTTACATTGTGCTAATTATTCTGTGTTTTTCAAATTTAAATCTATGGTGAATGTGGTGTAGGTGAACACATTTGGCTGGTACTAGATGGTCCTGTTGATACCATTTGGATAGAAAATCTTAATTCTGTCCTCGATGACAACAAAACTCTCACTCTGGCAAATGGAGATCGTATCCCAATGGCACCAAACTGTAAAATAGTTTTTGAGCCTCACAACATCGACAATGCATCTCCTGCCACTGTCTCTAGGAATGGGATGGTGTACATGAGTGCCTCAGTGCTTGACTGGAGGCCTATCTTAGAGGTAAATGACTAACTTCTCTGAGTTCTGCAAATACAATAATTGAAAACTGATTAATCTTCGCCCTTATTTTAGGTGTATTTTGCTCATTATGATAAAAAGGTGCAAATTCAACACCAAATACAAATATTTGACTTAGTAGAAATCATGCAAAGTGGGAGTTCAAGTACTCTAATAATAGGGTGACTGCATTTAGACATGTTTAAAGCTGTTGAGCTGTGTGATTCAATGAAGTGTTTAGTGTATCTCTGGGACTTGTGAATGTGTGACTCTAAGTAAACAGTGTTTGCAACATTTAATATTTTGACATCTGTAGGAAAACTGATAGTCTATATCTGATCTACAATTCTTTGTTGAGTATTACAGACAGCAAATTGTACTTAGAAGTTAATCATTTTCTTTTAACAGAGTTGGTTAAAGTTACGTTCGCATCACGAGGCTGAAATTCTCAAGAAGCTGTATGCAGCTGTGTTCTCAGACCTTTACCATTTTAGCATACAGTCATTAAATCAAAAGGTGAAAGTGCTTGAAGCCTTTGTAATTATGCAAAGTATTAACATTCTGCAAGGACTTCTACCTTCCAAGGTACACCATTTAATCTCAAAGACTATTTGCTAGGATTTTTTTTTAAATCATCTGATTGATTGAAAAACAGATTATGTGGATAACCACATGGGATCTATTTTAGCAGGACCCATGTAGCCTGATGCCATGGCAATCCCTCCTTAATTCCTTGTTATTGCACTCCATGCTTACGTCTGCAAATTCAAATCATTATCATTGCTGATTATTGTATTCTGTGTTGAGACATTGTTGTCATGTTTTTGGACAATAAAGGATGTAGTTCAGGAATAGAGGATTGGATATTGATGTGTTAATTAGACTTAACCCCATTTTAAAACATACAATACGTTCTAGGAGATTTGGATGCTCGCACAACCATGTGCCGCAAAGTTGTACACAAGGGAAAGTGACATGATAATCAGATAAAGACTGCTTTAAACCAGCATTGTGCATTTTTTAATGTTAGAGTACATTAAAAAAAGGTGGAACGTATTTCTGTAACTTGTTAAACTACAAAGACTCGGCATTGTTTTTACTTTTGGGTGATATCAATACGTCTGCCCTAATTTATATTTTCCCTGGTTTAAATTTTACTGTCATCTCTAACAGACTTCAAAGGTTGCGAAAGAACTAACCCTTCTGGAAAGGTACTTTATTATCTCTCAAGGCATCCTATTATGTGAAAATAATTCTGAAACTGACTTCCAGTGTATAGTATTCTAAACATCATGATAGGGACAGAGAGTGCAAGAGCAGGGAGATTATGCTGAATATATATATATATATATATTAAAAGACACCAGTTAGATCTTAGCTGCAATAATGTGTATTGTTCCAGTGGCCACTTTAGGAAGGACGTAAATGCATTGGAAAGAGTGCAGACTAGTTTGCAAAGCTGATTCCAAAGGTGAGAAACTTCAGTTACGTTGATTAATTGGAGAAGTTGTAACTATTTCCATTGGAAATGAGAAGCTCTAAGAGGAGATCTGATAAAGGTTTTCAAAATCATGAAGGCTCTGGATAGAGTAAATAGGGAGAAATTGTTCCAATTTGTAAGAGGGTCAAGAACTTCATAGAAGTTTATAAAATCATGAGGGGCGTGGATAGGGGGAATAGTCAAGGTCATTTTCCCAGGGTAGACAAGACCAAACCTAGGAGGCATAGATTTAAGGTGACAGGGGAAAGGTTTAGAAGAGACCTAAGGGCAACATTTTTACATGGAAGGTTGTGCTTGTATGGAATGAGCTGCCAGAGGAAGTGGTGAAGGCTGTACAATTGCAACATTTAAAAAGCGTCTGGATGGGTATATGAATAGGAAAGATTTAGAGGAATATGGGCCAAATGCTAGTAAGTAGGATTAGATTAACTTTGGATATCTGAACAGGTTGGACTGAAGTGTCTATTTCTGTGCTGTACAACTCTATGACTCTAAGAATAAGAGGGTAGAGATTCAAAGTATTTTGCAAAAGGAGCACACATGGTAAGATAAGAATTTTTCTCACAGTGAACAGTTAGTAGCTGGAATGCAGTGCCTGAAAATGTGGTGGATATAGTTTCAATTGAGGCATTCGAGAGGGCATTAGATAATCATTTAAATATAAACAATGTGCAAGTATATAGAGGAAAAGCAGAAGAATAGAACTAAGTCAAAATATTCGTTCAGCGAACTGGTGTAGACACAATGGGCTGAATGGCCTCCTGCATTGTGGTAAATCTGTGGCTCAGCCAAGAATCTATCATCCTTCGTCATTTCTGCCACCTCCAAACAGACCCCACCACCAAGGATATATTTCCCTCCCCTCCCCTATCAGCGTTCCGGAAAGACCACTCCCTCCACGACTCCCTCGACAGGTCCACAACCCAACCTCCACTCCCGGCACCTTCCCCTGCAACCGCAAGAAATGCAAAACTTGCGCCCACACCTCCCCCCTCACTTCCCTCCAAGGCCCCAAGGGATCCTTCCATATCCGTCACAAATTCACCTGCACCTCCACACACATCATTTACTGCATCCACTGCACCCGATGTGGTCTCCTCTACATTGGGGAGACAGGCCGCCTACTTGCAGAACATTTCAGAGAACACCTCTGGGACACCCGCACCAACCAACCCAACCGCCCCGTGGCTGAACATCTTAACTCCCCCTCCCACTCCGCCAAGGACATGCAGGTCCTTGGCCTCCTCCATCGCCAGACCATGGCAACATGACGCCTGGAGGTAGAGTGCCTCATCTTCCGCCTAGGAACCCTCCAATCACAAGGGATGAATGTAGATTTCTCCAGCTTCCTTATTTCCCCTCCCCCCACCTTATCTCAGTCCCAACTCTCGGACTTAGCACCACCTTCTTGACCTGCAATCTTCTTCCTGACCTCTCCGACCCCACCCCCACTCCGGCCTATCACCCTCACCTTAACCTCCTTCCACCTATTGCATTCCCAACTCCCCTCCCCCAAGTCTCTCCTCTCTACCTTTTATCTTAGCTTGCTTGGCACACCCTCCTCATTCCTGAAGAAGGGCTCATGCCCGAA